>NW_020454694.1:933910-1093490 GCF_003342845.1 Nothoprocta perdicaria | reverse complement strand
AGGAAAAATAAAAGCAGTATATAAATATTGGAAACAGTGTTCATTTCTCGTTCTGGCCTGCAGGAARCAATTGAGTGCCACTGAAAATAGTGGAGAGCCCAAACAGAGAGCTCTCTGTGCTACATCTGTACAGGAAAACTCAGCATAAGCTTTAGTGTGAACTCCTAAATGTAAACGGCACTCGTGGTGCTTTCATTAAGGTTTTTTTCTCCCTTCTACTTCCAGACAGAAGTGGCATAGCTGTAGGAATGCAAACACTGCATCCAAGAATGTGTATCAGAAATGTGCAGTGTGAGCTTGCATCTTACTTGGCCATAATCTCTTAAACAGGGTGCCTGTGTGCTACTAAATGCTTCACCTTTTATTTTTAGGACAGTCCTCTTTTCTGCTTACTCCCTCCACACCATGTCCTCTCTATAATACCAGGCCTTGCTGTCACCAGAATTTCTCCCTGTGTTGTCTCCCCATCATTTCAGTAATGAATTGCTTGCTGKCAAACTAGCCTCTCAAAGAAGTGTTTCCATATCTGGACTTTCCTTATGTCTATTTTAGCAAAGTAGCTGAGCCAGCCCTCCATCATGCCATGCCCTATTGAAGTGGCAGCCCCAAGTGACCTCAGTAGCTGTACTACCTTTTCAGCAAGTCTCTTAGGGCAGTTCATCTACTCCTGCAAAAGGAAGATGATATGGATAAGATGTGGAGTACAGGTGGGTATTAGGAAAGGATCTAGAAGCACTGGCAAAGATCACAGGTTACTTTGCTCAAAAAAAGTGCAAGCACATAGCCCATAACTGTTCCCGTTCCCAAAGATGTTACAATCTTAGCAGACAAGCGAGACAAAGGAATTATGATTATCTCTACTTTACAGATGGAAAAATGAGTTAGTAAGAGATTAACTAGCTTATATCCAAGGTCACTCAAAGAGTCTGACAGGCACAAGACTTGGACCTAGATTTTCTGAGTTGTTAAAGAAGGATCAATCTCTAAGAAATAGTGTCCGAAGCTATGTTTCTTAATAAAAGAATCTCGTATTAAAACGTTAGAAAAGTAAAAATGCAATTTCTTTACCTTTCAGTTTGATTAATGGATTCTTCACAGCACAACAATAAAACAAGTTCCTTTTATAATATAGAGTATTTGARTCTTTTTTTTTTCAGAAAGTAATGATGGGGAAAAAAAAGCTTTGATTAATTTCAGGTAGATTTTACTTTCTCTTTTTTTTCTGATAAATTCTATATATCAAATAGATATTTTTAAAAGCACTAAGATTTGTCATGACGGTAACTAGCAAGAGACCACCCTTTATAGATAATATAATAGTGGAACAAATTGAGTTTCCAGACCTTAATCCTCTAAGAAAAGCAGAAACCAGAGGGGAAAACTTCCATAGAGTTACTCAGTTGGTTCACCCTGTTTGATTGCTGATCAGTACATGAACCCTATTTTAAAAGTGATGYATTTTAGAAGTGATGTTATCTAAAMTAAGCTGTTTACAATGTTCTATGGGTTATTACTGTTGCAATAGTAGTTTCTAAAGTTCTTGAAAGAAGTCAACATTAAGCCAACATTCAGAAGATTGTAGGATTGTTTCATATTCTCTCTGAAATGGAATGTGATTTCATCTGCATCAGGCTGATTTACACGGAGTAATTTTGTTGTTTTGCTTTTCAGCATTCTATGAACTCCCAGAGAGATTATTGACCCCTCTTAAAAAGTTTGTGATGAGAAGATATACCAGTAATAGTCCTATTGTTAGTAATAATGACCATAATGGGCATAAATTCAGCTGTTCTTCCAAGGAACTGAAATATTTTCTTCAGTCTTTTATAAACATAAGTAGAGCTTAAAAGCAAAGATATGAGGGTCAGGATTTTCTGTGAGTGTCTTTCCAGTGTAATATTGTGGTGTGCAACAGTGGCAAAAACTCAAGATGACAACCAAATGATGATATTCAGTGAATAACAACAGCTAAAGCATTAATTTAGAGCTTAATTTTTAATCGTTATTGGAGGATTATTTACTCATTTGTTCAAAACAAAGGCAAAATTTCTAACCCTTCCTTTATTAAAGGGACTGAATTCAGGACAGCTCTTTTATTGTCTCCAAGAAATAAGCCTGTGATTAAGGTGAAACATAACACAGGCCCAACAGGAGCTTTTCTGCATTGTGGCCCAGGGTTTCTGGGCTTCCCCTGTGCAGTGCAGAGCCATGCAGAAGTACCCAGGCTAGCTCAGAGACCCGTCTTCAATAACATTGCACCCAATGTAACTGAGCTGAAAGAGAAGCAGCCTAATTAGCCTGGAGAAAGGGGACTATCAGGTTGTGTTGGTGGGATCAGAAAGTGTTTCTGCATGATCCTGCACATTGGTCTAGCTGTTTGTGCAGAGCTAGTTCAGATAGTCCTGCCCTAGCTGACAGACATGCTGATACTTCTGCCTAGGTGCTGGTCAGCACCACAAAACGTTGGCTCACGTTGGCCATGGTTGGCTGCCCGGTTGTCTGTGCAGAGGAGCATCCCTGTGAGGGATCTGCTCTTTCATCTAGAGCAACCATGTTGGGAAGGTTGTGATGGATGTGATGGATTTGCAACTGCTGTGTAATAACTTACGARTATATATGTTGACCTGAATTTTACTGTAGAACTCCTGCTGAACTTCGAAGATTGATTTTGGAAAAGCAGGTCAAAGCTAAGGATTGCCTGATCTTTCAGATTGCCCAAGACTGAAAGATTTCAAAAAGAACCCTTTTTTGGAAGGAATCCACAAGGGGTGCTAAGGTTTGGATGGTGCCTGAGGAAGTTAACCCTCTTTCTCCAAAGCTTTACTCATGTTAAAAAGAAATGTTTTAAGAGATATGTGTATATGATAAGAGAGTGGTCATAGGTTTCTGAGTAGAAGAGCTACCAATCCCCAGATCAATCACTTTGCTTTATATGCAGAGATACTCTGTCTGACTCTGTGGTCATTTAACCTAAACACGTATTTTAGGAGCCAGACCTCCCATATTTAGGGTTCAGAGGTAGACTCATAATGCAGCGCCTTACCTCTCTCTGCTCAAATATAAATCTCCAAGGAAGGCATAGAAGGGCCCAGAGGTGGGAATCTGCGCAGGTAAAGGTTGAGAAAACTCCAAAACAAAAGAGTTTTTTTCTCYAGGAGACAGCTCAGCAAAAGACCCTAACTTATAAGCTCTGAATTATGCTCCAAAGTGCCTGTGTGTGCTTGCCAGCTGTAGCAGCAGGGAGGGAGGCCGGCTTGGCCATTTTGGTGCCTGACAGCAGGTGCTGGGGACATCCCCCAAACAAGCAGAACGAGGACAAAAGCAAAACCGCAGTGTGGGCTGTGTTCTCATAAAGGCTATTTTTGCATCTTTTTGACAGAATATGGGCTTTAGAGGTACTTTACTGCAAGATTTTTTCTTCTCTACTAATGTAAGGTGTATCAGAATAGTTGTGACACTATTTTGTAAAACTAAAAAGAACACTAGTCAAAAAGACTGCCTGTTTCTAAGATCATCACATGTAGATTAAAGGCTCATCTGTTATGCAGTGACTTATGTATGCCTATCATCATTTCTCCTAGATCTTGTACACAGCGGGACTGGTGTGTAGGCTTCATGAGACTCAGAAAGATGACAGAAATACATAAGTGTTTTGATTTACCTATAGTCTTCTTTCTTCTATTCCTAATATAGGATTTAGTGTTTTATGATGTGTTGTATGTCGTGTGTCTGATTTTAAAATAATTATTTCCATAGTCTTTCTTGTGATTCTCCTTTTCTATTTTTCAGCATTCTCTACATTAGAATTAGTTGTTTTATTTGCTCAGCAGTGCCTTGCCTCTGTAAATAAAATTCAGGACCTGCAATTTTCTTTCTTCTCGGTGAGATTAATCTCTATATACATTTCTGTGCTTCTGTTCTGCTTGGGTAGTAGGAACTTTCCAAAATATATGTATTACCTATTTTGGGGAGGTTGTTTGATTATTACACCTATATCAGGTGATAGCCCATATTAGGCTATTTGTTAGTTAAGCAACTCTGCATTCCCTACATTTTCTCTTACATCCATACTTTTTTTCTCATACACATTTCTTACATACACACACAAACACCCCGAGTTATGTACATTCGGGGCTTAGTCCTACAGGCAACCAATTGAACTGTGATTGCTTTTTTGTTTCTTACTTACATTCTTTTTTTTCCCTTTTGCTTTGTGCCTGTTGTCTTTTGTAATTTGGCTTCAAGGATAGTTTTGATATTGGTTGCAAATATGTTCCATGTACAACAGCACCATGGAGTTCCTTTCTTTTTATTGCTGCTTGATTGTTCTGTAATATTGCAGTTTGATTATTTGTTTGTCTGCGTTTGCTTTTAAGTTTCTGGCTTTATAGTTGTCGGGCTTGACTCTTATTTATGCTGGTGTAGGCAATGAGCAAGTCTCCAACTTTTTCTAAACTTATACCACCCTTTTGGATGGTAGAGGAATAATTTGATTATGGCTCAGGAATAATTTCATGATGCACACATCTATCCCACTGCCCTTATTACTACAAATACAGTCCAGGACAATCTAAAGACTGCTTAGTCTAGGCAGAAATCTCAGATGCCCAGAAGAATCTTCACTTGAAATACCATTTCAATATTATTTTTTGAGTTCTCCTGAGTAAAGTTCCTCCTTCAGTTGGCTTTCTGAGTAATTAATGTACTTAGTAGATTCAAAGGTACCCTGTACTCACACTGCTCCAGAGTTTACATGCAATGGTGTATGGTCTCTACTGATTCTCAGGGTACTTAACCTGGGAAAGAATAGGCAACGGCAAGGAAATGAGGGTAGGGATGGGGTTGGGTTACTTAGCAGGTTACTTGGGTTACTCACTTGGAGAATTGTTGCTTAAATTTGAAAAAATATCTGCCTAGCAGATACCTGATACCTGCCCATCTGTCACACCAGGAAAATAATTAGGCCAATAGAAATGGTCCCAGCATCAACTCTAACCCTGCCCAACACTCATTGGTGATGTGGGTGGAGAGCTGGAGAGCTGCTCCTATCCTTGATGGGGTAGGAGTAGCACCCAAAGCCCCACTGGTGATGTGGGGAGGTTGCTTGTGCTGGAGCTGCTGCCTCTGTTGGAGGCAAAGCCATCAGTGTCCCATCAGTGACAGAAAATGGGGGAGCAGCAGGAAGTCCTCGGGCCTGCCCACTCTATCATCATCACTGCTTTTCCACAACAGCCACTGGTATGGATGAGAGGATGTGGCCCTGTATCCATGACTACTCATCTCTGACCACCGACCCGGAGGCCAGTTAGTGCCAATCATAAATCAGGGGCATGTGGCGCTCTGTAATACAGCTCTTGTGTCTTGACATACAATTTCTCCCCTGATTTTATTACCTTTAACAGCTGTATGATGAGGGTCATTTATACAAGCAAGTCATCTTTCTGCATAATAAGGCAGAGGGATAAGTCTAGAGCTTAAATAAGCATTATATGAGTAACCGTAATTCATTTTAAAATAGGGGTTGATAAAATCAAGTTATCTTATGTGACATTTACTATGAGAGTCTGAATAAACCAAAAATCAGAAGGAATGGAAGAATGCATCAGGGATTTCCCCACTGTTGCAGCAGCAGGTTGAATAGCTGAGTCGTCTTATGGCAAGCATCCAGAGTATTAATGGTAAAATTAGTATTTTCTGAAGAAGGCATACACAGGCAGATAAAAACTTCAGAGAAAAGACAAGGCTTTCATTTATGTGGGATTTTTGGAAAACGAGAGCCATCCAAGCTGAACCAATTGATGTATAAACAGTAGCAGATTCAGACATAGGTACTGCAAACTCCTGGATCTACCTTTTGCTCATGTCATCTGTAGTAGGAGGTCTTTGCTTTGAAATAGCCCCTTGTCATTAACTGTACAATGTTATGCACGGATAGACCTTTGTCCGCTAAAGATCTAAATTTATGAGTTGCTTTGCTAGTCATTTGAGTGTTTGCTTATCAGGGGTCTCTAGTACCCCAAAGTACTTTCTTGGCCTCTGTTAATCTTTCCTGTATATATGTTATGGCAGTGCCTTAAGTGCTCAGCCTACCTGAAGACCTGCATCAGTAGGTAGATGTAAGGAGATAATTCCACCTGCAGATTGTTTTTAATTTGCATCTTGCCTTGTTGTAGTGTATGTGCATATGTAACCCAGGCCTAATGGACTTCAGGGCTTATTATCTAAATAGAAAACAAACAGGATGAAAGACAGAGAGTTTTATTATTCCTGTTTTCAGTTAGGAAATTAAAGCAATGAAAATATACGGTAGAACAGGACTCCCAGTGAGGTTTCTAGATTTCTGCCCAGAGACCCTCAACACAAGACTTCCTTCCTCCTCAAACACAATTATTTCCGTTGAATATACTTTGGAAAGTTTTTCATGTTTCCACATAAAATACTAATTTTCTAACCCTGAACTTTCCTTTTAAGCAAAATCAATGAAAAGCTATTGTTGCTTTTACAGATGCCAGAGAGAATTATTACCATCACAGGCAACAATAAAAAAGATATTTTCACCCTCACTAGATTGAATCACTGAGAAATAACCTTATAATTATTGTATAAAACACCCTGTTTTAACACTCTTTTTAATATCCATGAAGTTCCTGATTTATTTTTCACTAGCCAGCCTCAATGAGCTGAGTTCTGCCCTGCTGCAGGTTGGTGCGATTATGCCGACCTCCGTGGGACACCACTGGATAGGCTGATGGCTCTTAAGATGCACGCGGCTTGGGATGGAGATTCATCGGGAACAAAGGGAGAGGTCTCATTTCACTGACACTAATTTAAATAAATGGAGTAATTTTCTTGACATCAAAGGCAATATTTGGGACTTAAAACAGTACACCAGTTCAGTCTGCTGTGAATTAGGTATTTGTCACACCGGTGGAGAGAAAAATCTTTGTAACGTTTCCTGGTGTGGGATTCGGCAGAGGGCAACATGAGGTGACCCTCAGGGAGACCCTGGGCCCTGACTCTGCATGTTTCGGGTCAGGTGCAGTAGCTGTTCCTAGCTGATGGTCTTCAGGAGTCAGAAATGAAATTCTCCCTTTGCACACTCACAGTCCCCTCTTTCAGCTTCAGTTTCTGTTTTCAAGGGAGCAAGTTGAGCTTTAAGTTCCAAAACCAAAATTCAGCATATACCTYGTGGGAGTATTCGTTTTATTGCACGTACAAGTAATATGAATGTGAGAGGCGTAGTGAGGTAGTCCAATTTTGATTGCCCTCAGTTCCTCACAGTTCTGTAATATTTGAAGTACATTAGGGCARATGCTTTGTCCAACTGAATTGTCTTCATGAAAAATTCTTGGTCCTGGGCTTACCTTTTTACTGCCAGAATTACCACTAGCACTCGCCAATTCCAGTGGTTGCAAAGAAGTCTGCCTGCTGCACTGTTTCTAAAGGAATATTTTGGGCAAAGTTATATCATAAATATATATGTTCCTCTCACCCCTAAATTGGGGAGTGCAGAAAGGTAAGTAAGAATGATTTCCTTGAAATGAAATACTTCCTCCCAGTTTCAAAATACCTGTGATGGGTGATCCATTTTACATTTTATTTCAGGGAGCTATTTTCAGCTAAACTAAATGTGACCTAAAGTGTACTTCTTTTCCTTTTTTATTTTTTTTTTAATTCCAGGTCTGTCTGAACTGTGCTTTGTTATTATTTTGGTTTGTTTTGAGTGGGATGAGTAAGGCAGTTGGAGGGAATTTTTCAGTCTACAAATAGAAAAGTCCATTAATTTCACAGCTGCAGGTGTTTTGACTTCAGTGGCTGGCTTCTCTAGCTTACAGGCCAAAATGCAAAGAGGAATTGGGTCGTTGGTTGTGAATATTTGATTTAAATAAAATATAAGTGTAATTAGCTAATGCCAGAATTTCCAATGAGGCTGTCATTCCCCTCTTTACAGCAGATTTGTAGAAGAAATTAAAGGAGCTGATTCTGGTGTCAGTTGCCTCTGTTTTACACAATTGCAGTTCCATTGACCTCATTAAAATTGCACTAGACATTTGTCAGTGTGGAGAGAAGTCAGAATCAGTCCAAGAACTTGGAACTTACATTATTTTYAGCACAAAAAAAAAAATCCCTTGTTTTGTAAAGCACAAGCATTGCTACAGGGCCCATAAATATTTTGTGAATCTAGTCAACAGATAAAAGTAGAAAATACTTGAACATGAAGAAATTCATCTGTCTGTCTATTGACAGTGCCTTATGGAAGAACAAGCATCTAGATACAATAAGGCAATAATGAATTTAATGAAAAAGCTACAGACATTCAGGTTGTAAGCTGAGCTGCTGTCGAAAAAGATAGTACATTTTTTTCGCCCATATAGCAGAATTCCTTGGCTGAATGTCTATGAGTAGATTTCTATTGATAATAAATATGGAGGAAATTATTTGTTGTAAATGATAATTGACTTTCCCCAGTCTGTCTGTTCATCCAGCAACAGGTACTGAATAATAACGTAAGCACCATTTCTGACTAGTCTGACTTCATACAAAGCAGAGGGAGTTGAGGAGCAAGATCTTTCCATGACTTATGTTTAAATTCACCACTATCAGTGTAGGGGTAAATTAATATTTGCACGTGGTTATAGGTAACAACGTATATAAGTAACATGGGGTATTAATTATGTCCACTCTGTGTCTGTGAAGTCAACAACCCACAAACAAACTTGGTCCAACTCCCAGATTTGCTCAGCGTGGTGTTAGGACTTAACGCAGTCTTAACTTTAAGCAGGATCTCAGCCCTAGATTTTAACCTGTTTGGAATTGATCCTCGCAGCAAAAAATTCCTCAGTTTTTACTTGCAGTCATCACTCACATTCAGCTAACAGCAGTTCTTCTGTTCCCGCAAGCAATATGGAGCTCTGCTTTTGTTATAAGAGCATCTCAGCTTCATATACCCTCTTGCCATCAATTTATAGTGCCTAGCGCAGTGGCAATTGCAAAGACCTCAGAAACAATACATTGCTAGCCTATATGTTTTTAATTATATTTCCTGGTTTCATTTGCTGGTGGCAACCTGATGTTATTTTGGTTGTGCAGAGGTGAAATATGTGAGTTTCAAATACAGCTTTGGAATTGATTGGGAATTAAGACGGCAGCATTACAGATGCAGGAGATGTAGTGCTGGTGTTGCAGCTCGCTGTGAGCTCCCACATGGAAAACCTATTGTGATCACATCCTGAAGGACTGGAACAACGTAGCTGAGACTGGAGATAAGAGATCAGAGAAAGGGAATCAAATAGGAAAAGCAGAAGGAGGGTGGAGCATGCCCAAAAAAAAAAAAAAAAAAAAAAAAGGGAAAACTCTCCTGAATGCACAGAGGAGTTGAAGGAAAGCTGGGGGCAAAAATTACCCTTCCAGGGGAACCAAAAACACTAGAAATACTGGTAAATGTTTTCTCTACATCTCTTGCAAGAGCATTAACAGACTTCCAGCAGGAATTGCACTGCAGCTGGCCCAGCATCCTGCAGCCTGCGAGCTCCGGCAGCACCATTCCCATGCCAGGACTTATGGCTTATTCTGGGAGCAGGTTTCTTGCAGACACCAAATCAGATGGAAGTGCCTGGGAGGAAAGAAATTTCTGTGGAAGTTTCTCATGTGTGTCTGCATTACAGTGTTAACACTTCTGCCTTTCTTCTGTGGTGGGAGTTACGTGGAGGCATCGCTTTTGGCATGTTGGACATATGGTCGTTACAGTGTTATATGTAGCTTTATGTAGAGCAGGACTTCAGGTAGAAAGGTGRACATAATGTGTGTATGTTTGTAGAAAGAGTGGCTTTAAAGTRTTGTAACCCACCCTGTGTCAGGTAGTGGCTTCTCCTATGCTTAGAGCCAAACCAAAGCTTCTGGAAGTGCATGTGGCAGGAGGTTGTTGCCACCTGAGCTGCAATATGCTCGTGCAGTGCTGGTGCTACGAGGCAGCCCCTCTATAGAGGGGGGACACAGGCTCCCAAGTGCTCATCACTCTTGTCTCCTTAGCAGAGGAGCAGCAGCAGTGACCCCCTCGCTGATACATGGACCGCTGAGAGCCGAGCAAAGTCACATTCCCGATCCATCACTCCAGCATCGGGGCTGCAGTCAAGCCATGCAGCGAGGCAAATGTGGATGGGGTCGCGCTTAGGGACCCCCTGCAGTCTCCTCTACCTGCCCTCCCCACACAAAGGCTTTGGCTTGGCTTGATCGTTGTTAGTGGTAATCACTCACCCTTATRTGAACATTATTAAAATTGTGATTTTGATTTCTGGGCTTGTGAATGAAGCTCTCCCTTGAGCTCTGTTTGTTCCCACTTTCCAAATCTCGCTTGAGATTTTCCGCTAACCTCAAATGTCTAAGGAAAACTCAGTCTCAGCTGATGTACATCTTATGTGTTTTCCATGCAAAACTAGAAAATGAGAACTTTTAAAACACACCAGTTGGAGTGTTCCTTCCAAACAAATATAACTACACCCAATTCARTTCTTATGTTCTTGACACCTGCATTCAGAACCAGATCTGGATTTTGGTGTGACCTCTGTCTTTGGCTGCAGTCTTTCTACTGCACTCAGAAGCCATCTGTAATGGTCTTGAGTGTCCTCTTGGGTTTGCAAAAATCCTAGTGAAAGCTGGTGAATCCAGYAGCCAAAGTTTGGAGCTGAAAGAAGGTAAAAGAAAAATATTCACCATAATTTTAGCTTCAGGTTTGATCTCATTCATGGTGAAGTCAACAAGAGATTTGCTGCTAGCTTATGTGGAAGCAGACATTTTATGTAATAACCTTACAAATAAATGGAAGAATCCAGAACCATTTCCAGTTTCAAAAATGAGGATTCTGTCAGAGCAGCTGGCTTAGAATTTTAAAGAAAGCCTTAAATGTGTTTGCAGTCAGAAATGKAAATTTAATGCAAAAAATGCACTAAATACCATTTATTTTTCCAGAGGAAAGGAAAGAGAACACCTGGACCTAAAAGTCTGTTGTTTTTTTTCAATGAATATTCAGAGAAACAGTTCCAGGCGCATATACTAAGATTGCATACCTTGTAAAGTGAGATTATTTCAGAAAGGTTTACTGAAATACCCAGATATGAAGTGTCGTGTTTTCAAGGTAAGACCACATATGGCATCTGTAACATTTAGTGGTTCGTTATCCTTTCTGTATGTTAATGGTCACAATTACATGTGTGCATGGCATTCACACATTCAAAGGGAAGACAAATAAATGTTTTAGATTAAGGRGATTAATTTGTTGTGTCTCCCAGTTGACACCCTTCCTCCAGCTGCTAGATCACGGAGGCCCAAGCGCTGAGCTCTTATCCGAGGAGACAGATGGCAATTTCCTTTTGATAAGAGTTCATTTTTTTAGCAGCAAGGGAGCCCTGAAGTAACCATTTTTCTTGTGGGGAAAGCATCTTTCAGAAGCTAGATAAATCATTCTAAAATAGACAAACACAGGAACCAAGGAACTAATCAACCTGAAATGAGACGAGTTTCAGCCCAGCCCCTTCTGGAGCATCTAGGAGCATCTTTGCTTCATTTGTAGCACATATGGGAGCTACTTTATAAAATTAGAGAATTAAGTTTTTTTTTCAGAACCTATAAGATTGGTACGGATGTAAAATTCAAGTCAGATGAGACAGGTTCCTTATATTTATGGCATGTTCACACCACCCATAAAAGCATAGTCATAGATGTTTTAAAGAGCATGTAAACCTAAAGGATCAGACAGCTAAACAGACTAAACCAAAATGGCTCTACTTAATTCAGAAGGGTTTGGAACAGTTTGGGRCAAGAGATACCGATCTGGAATATTTTGTACTTGTAAATAAATGTGATAAATGTGGACATCCAACAACCTAAGGAACTAGAGTCTGTGGGCAGTCAGTGGGTCATCTACAGGTACTCATGAGCTTTTAAAGGAGGCAATCAGCTGCATATTACATTATTTCCTAGTATCCTCTTGGTTGCCTGTCTGTACATATACCTGTGCCTATAAATTGCCCCTCTCTTCTCTCCTCTTCTGTTTGGTCAGCATATAAGGCTCAACCTGAGATGTGCTGACAACTTCCATTTAACTCTGGCAGGATTAGACCCAAACAGGATTCATTTCACCTAGTTTCTTTTCCTSTCTTTCCTCTCCTTCACTAATGGAGCAGAAATGAAAATGGGTAGGGTGGTTTCCACTCACTCCTTGTCTGTGTCCCAATGTCTTCATTGTTATTTACGTCTCTAATAGTTTGGTCTTGGAGATCTGGGAATGATATTTGTTGTTTATTTGCTTTGCYGTGGTTATATTATAATATGGCTCTTTTGCTGCTCTTTTGCTCACATAAATTGTAATCGTAGTTTTTTTAGACAGGTTCCAATTTGACCAGCAGCACCTTGTTTATGAAGACACTGTGAGAAATCCTGTGCATCCTCCTTTCTCCATGTCATATCAGGGCGTAGAAGAGAGCTGTGTGCTTCCCATCACCTCGGGTCTTGTCGCTTTGCATTGAATCAAGTCATGTCGCATCAGTGATACCGCTATCAGTACTTATTCCTGATAGAAAATTCAGCATAGATTTAGACAGCAACTATCGCAGCCACAATAAATGTATATAATGAGCAGATTAAGTATCTGTGAGAACCAGATATTTTAAGTGTCCCTGGCAAGTCAGTGCTTTCAGATACTCCAATATCCTCATCCCCACACTGCATTCGGCACATCAATATCTGACATATGTGCATATGCTAAAATGCCTGTCTAATTTGCCTGTTTAGAGCTCTTACCATGTACAACCACTTGCAAATACAGTTCTTTGCACTTCTGAAATGTCTACGTGTTATTGGATGGGTCTGAATATACTGTAACTAGGTTGTATAGGTTGACCATATCCAGGCATGGCACAAATAACAATTGTTGACAGATATTTTTTTCAGAATTTGGGATTTGCCTTCTGGGGTGTATTTTCAAAGCTATGCGTGATTAGGCAGTGTGACAGCCATTTTATTAGACATCCTGCCCTACTGTTCATTTATAAGAGTTAAATGTTGTAATTATCCAATTAGATGAGCCAAAAAAAAAAATTTGAGGGGAGGGGCAATATACAAAGACAAACCTTTTGCTGAAATCTCAAACACAAAGGGTTCCCAAAGTGTTTGATTGCAGTATTTTTTTTTTCTATGTAATTAATTTGCTTTGTTATATGTTTTATTATCATTGATTTACTCTCTTGGTCTTTTTGGGCACTGCCTTTTCACAGCTTGCTTGAAAACTTGAGCTATTTTTTGCTTAAGATCCTAAGGGTAAATTAAACAGCCAGAGCTCTGGCACCCACAGTTGAAAATTTTGACTGTAGAATTCTGTATAAATGCTAGGTAGTCCTCCTTTTATTGATTATTATAAACATTTATTTGGAGCTCTTCCCTGTGGTATCTAGGTGCTTTACCAAGGGTAAGTGGAAAAGTCTTTCCAGTGTGCTTTTTTAAATTCCTTCAAGGATTTTGAGATTTCATGTAGGTCCAGAGAGCTATCATTTGGTACAAGATATACATGCAGATTGAAGATAATTAGGAAAATAGGCATCAATTCCATGTAATGAATTTTTCCAAGCAGAGCCAACATGGGCTTCCAAGGAAACTGTACCTCTGCCTCATTTATGTTCAGAAGCCAATGTGTGGGTATCCAGGTTGGGATGCTCTGGTCCTGTGTCTTCAAGGAACTGAAGATATTTTTATACTGTTTTTGTTGTGTATAGTTTGTTGTTACTGGATGTGGATGGTAAAGCTGAATACGGCACCAGACTATCCTCAGAACTCTGTGCCCTGATTAAAACAGACTCTTTTTTTCTTCAATTCAAATTACTGCTACCTAGAATGTATTTTTTAATCTGATCTGCTGTGAAACAAATGGAAATAAAATTGCTCATTCTGTTCATAATCTAAACACAAGTAAAATTCATGTAGATTCTCAATTAAGGATTGAGAATGTTCTAATGAAACATTCTCATGTTGTTCTAATGAATGTTCTAGTGAAATTTCTTTTCTATAGTCATTTTCTCCACAGTCTGAATAGGTAAAAAAAAAAAGTGTCATGTGTTTCTGATTGAGAGGCGTTGCTGAATTTTTCTAAACTTTTAGGGTTATTTAAATCGAAGAGTTTTACTATTTTCCCTTGAAAAAGATTTATTTAGGAAAGCCTGCTCAGTAGCTGGATTTTGTGGGTAGCTTCCTACAAAAATGATTGTCTGGGAAGATAAAAGACTGAGAACCTGTCAGTGATTAATCAAGCAACTGGCTTTTCTACACTGATTTTATCTCTAGGAAATATCCAGAAATATGAGAATCTTAAAAAACATCCTGAAAAAATAGAAAAAAAATTTGAAAAAGAAATGAAAAGAAGTTACCGCTTCTCCATAGTATGTCACTTCCTTCTCCATCACAACATTCATAAAATATAGCTTCGTTCTTCATTCCCTAGCTTTTTCTACAAATTCTCTGAAAAAACATACAACATCTAAGTTTCTTCCTATACTGGCATTACATAAAACGACCTTATCTTTCAGGTTACATTAAGGCAGGCCCAACTTTTTATATGTTGGYCTGGCATCCTGAAATATCTTGGCCTTTCACTTCATCATTCAAATAGTCTGTTTTAAAAAGTCTAAGAGTGATAGTGCAATGAATAAAACTGATTCTTTGATTGCCAGGCTARAGAAAGCAAAGTTCGGTATGATAAGAACTCTGAAGAGAAAAGTAAAACTGTTACGTATGCTCTCAAATCAGATGCTGCATTCAACACAGATGTGAATGCTTGCTGAGTTTCTCACATTAAGCTCACTTAGATACTAAGTTTTGACTAAGCTTAGATACTAAGGCTTTGGAGGAAGAAGGAAGAAAATATTCCGCCCCAAGAAAAAGTATTTGTGTCTTTCAAGAGAGCTTCTTGCAACACTGATTCCACCATCCTTTTCCTTGAATTAGGCTTTTAGGACTATTTCCTAAGCCTAAAAGTCTTTACTTTGATAGCATTTCAAAAGTAGTGCCTCTTTCATCCTCTTTGTTCTACAGGATCTTTTTAATTGTGGGAATTCTGCTTCCTTCAGTGCATTGGCTCCTGCGTTAGAGCCCAGCCAGATTCATATGCTTTTCCTGTAAAAGTTTAGCTGTAGGAAGCCAGAAGAATTTACTGAAACTACTCAGTTAGAAGATTCTTCCTTAAAAATTTTGCTCCTCCAAATAACTGCATCATTAACAGAGGCATGTTTGAGAGGGTAGACCTGTCACTTTAAACTAAGATCGCTATTACCTGCTGCTGTGGTTGGTGTTTTGACCGGGAGCAGAAATTTGGGCAGTAGAACTGACAGCTCCAAAGGTCTCAGCCTTCCAAATAAAATAATTATTTAAATACAGGAACAAAAGAGGGAGGAGCCTTTGCAGGATCTTTCACAATATAGTTCTAATATTTCTAATAAGTGTTCTCTGATGTCCAACGTATGCTAAGAAATGGCGTTAATCTCTCAGGTCGAAGCCACTATTTTTAAAATAACAGCAAGATATAATGTATCAGAAGTCATGTCGTGGTCCAGATATAATCAAAATGTGTTTTTCCATTCCCAGTTTGCATCTTGATATAAAAGGGCTTAATTTAGCAGAATGTAATTTGTAGTCAACAGCTCACAACAGCTTCCCACAGCATTCAGAGAACGATGTGATGTGTCTTCTCTCTTTTAGTCAGACTTATGGGCAGACAGGCAGGTGTTTTTATGCTTTTGGTAGTCTCTTCCTCTGTATGTTGGGCCATTCAGAATGATTTCTCCTGTAACATGGTACTACACAGGTTGCCTATGCATATCATAGGCTCGACCATAATTTTTAATAAGTAGCTTATCTCTGTGATACAACTAAAAGCAATCCTGAGTGTCTCCAGGGTTTGTTTTAATTAGATTTTATTGTTGTGTTTGAAAATGTAGAGTTTCTGAAAACTGAAGCAAGAAGAACAACAAAGATTCTAGGAGATGCTAGTCTGATTTTCAGAAGGGTTTAACCCTTAGTAGTTTGCGGAGTCACAAGCTTACTTATTTTCCCCAAATGGGTGTTCCTACATGCAACTGAGGCCATAAGCTATGGCAGCTAGTTTATTTTGGTAGCTGATGTCAGGTAGCTGTGCAAACATTATTCTTTATACATACAATTAGATGCTACATAATCGATTCGGTAATTTGTGTGTGCCTAATAACACCTCCAATATGGTCGAAGATCTTTTCTAAAAACCATATACTTTCACTTCAGCCTCTGTCTTCTCTCTGYTTTTACAGCTATAAAGTGATGACAGAAGTCCCAGTGCTGCCCATGAAGGTGGTGCAGTGAGGGGCAGAGTTTACCAGCTTCTCATCCAAACAGTAAAGAAATTACTTGTGTTCCACTGTTTCCAACAGAGGAATGATGAATTTATCCAAATTTATTTAACATTGTACTGCTGTGCTCAGACAAAACTCCTGAATTCACTGAGCAGCAGATGCACCTACATTTGGTGCTGACACTTGGTTGTGCAGTTGGGAGAATTGTGCAATGTTGTACAGACAGGGACAGATCTTCACCTTATTCATCATGCATATCTCTACACTTAGATAAAGTAATAGTCAGTAAAGACTGACCCAGCAATCATGGCAGTTTTCCCTTTCATGTTCTATACCTGCTTGGTTTTCTTGCCATGAGRTGTAACAGATTGGTTTTGGAAATTCCTGTAACAATTTTTTCCCAGTCAAAATATTTCCTCCAACAATGTCATCTTTCCTGCTCAGCGTTGCTACTAATCTTTATTTAGTTATTTACTTTACAATTTCTAGAGGGATTGGATATGCCCAAGGCACCCCTTTAGGCAACACTTTATATCAAGGTTCCATTTATAAATACTTCATGAAGGGCTAATAAATGATTAATAGATGTTTTAATGTATGACCAATCAATTGTTGTGGATTTCGTAATGTGCAACAGACAAGTAGGTTTCTTATAAGCATAGATTATAACCATATCTGACATCTTCTACTGATGGGCTTCTAAACATCTATAACATACACACTACTCATATCTGTAACATGCTTAAAACATCTACTAATCACTGATTAATATTTTATAACCTATTTTGAAGTGGAACCTGTCTGTGGAGCATATCCCTTACCGGTGTCTGTGACTCTCCGTTTCCACAGGATTGAAAAATCCACTTATCATATCCGGATTTAAATTTCTTTTAATTTCAGCTGCAATATTTTTGGAATTATCTTAAGCATTTTTACATGAATGTAGGAAAAAGTATTTTTTGCTGCTGCAAAACCTCTTTTTTCTGCCCAACTTTTGCCAACACCACTATGCATTTTGTAAGCGCTGCTATGTGCAGTGGTTCTTAGGGGGCCAACCCATAATAAACTCTGTTGTCACTCGGCTGAACTCAGTTTCTGTGGCTGTTACCAAGGCAGCTGTGTTGATGACACTTCCTGGCTTTTTTCCCTATTGTCATTTCTGTGCACATGGTTCAAAGTTTCTTCACTCAGAGAAAAGAATGAGGACATTTGAGCTTCCAAATAATCCTGTGAACATCTCCCAAGACATTTTACATGTTTTTAAACTCAAGTGCTGATACGAATGCTCCTCTGTGGGATTCAGATAGGCTCCTAAGGTGAAAGCCACATGTGGGCTCAGTGCTGAATATGGAGTACATAGCTAAAAACACTCTAAAACACATGTTCAGACTCCCTTCCTGAAAATTCTATATGAGTCAAGAAATTATTCCTTTAGAGATAAGAAACAGCAAGTTTTGTAGGACCTTTTTCTCGTGTTTTACAGATGGAAAGTTTGAATCTTCAGTTGATTTCCACTGAAGTTAGTCATGGGTTGAGTTCCCAGCTGTGGTTCATCTAGGTGTTGAGACCAGTTCTTTGACAACACAAATTGGAAGGAGCTGCAGGTTTTTCTCATTTCTGAGGTCATTAGCTAAATAGTCTCTGTTCTGAAGGGCATCCCTAGTCCCGCTCAAATCACATGCGACTCTTTCACTGAATTCTGTTAGGAGCAGGATTAAGCTGCTACAGCCGTGGCTTTAGGCAGTTACACCTAAAGAAACATGACAGGCACAACTCCCCTCGCCCCCTAAATCAAAGAACACAAGGGGGAAAAAGTGAGTTTTGTTCTTCAGCATTTTTGTGGATTTTCCTCTAGGTTTTTTTTTTTTTTTTAATCTATTCATTGTCAAAGAGACCGATGCCTCAGAAATAAGAGCCTCTCAAAATTACTTGAGCTCTTGGAGCTAGAGTTTTCCTCCTTGTTAGCACAGATGCCTTTATCTCTCATGGCTAGCACTGCACGTGCCTGCATTTATCAGTGGCTTTCCCATGATCTTTTCTTTCTTTTCCATTTTTTCCTCAGCTCGTTAATAATCCCCTAGCAAGCCAAGCAGCAGCGGCCGCAGCAGCAGCAGCCATGGGCTCCATAGCCAGCTCGCAGGCCTTTGGCAACGCGCTCTCCAGCCTTCAGGGGGTCACAGGTCAGCTCGTCACTAATGCACAAGGACAGGTGAGTCCAAGATGGGCAAAATGCTGAATTTTGATGGCAGGCTGATCTTGGGACAAAAATGAGTTCCGCTTGTCTGACAGCGATTTGGAAGTGCACGTATGGGAGATAAATAAATATTGATTCAGCAGACAAGGTAAGAAATGGGAAGTCTGAGAAGTGGGAAGAAGTTAGGAGGGTGCTACAAAGTGCTGTCAAGCAAGAAAGGGTCTGGGTTTGTTGTTTGTTTTTAATCCAACCTTTTGAAGACATCACAATAATGAGATAATATGATGATTTTAAATATGTACAGACACTCTTGCACTTCTTCCATGGGTAATGGTCTAATGTCAAAGAACTATATTAATGTGCTGTTGTACTGTTGAGGCTATACTTTCCCTGTTTTCCTTTTTTTTTTTTTCTGTAAACTATAGCATTTCTTTATTACCTCACTGTGAGGCATTTGTAAAAAGGTATAATAATTGTTAAGGGAGCAAAGAAGTTGCAATGAAGTATCTGTTCTTGATGGATTTAATTGTGCAGCCTACTCGTTTGCTGATTAACAGCATTCAGTAATTTGTAATGAATCTGACAGGCTGTAATGCAAACTTGGGAGAAACTTTTGCCTTTTAAAACAAAAATTCCAGATGGAAATTTGAAGAGGGTTCATGGTAAGTATAAAACAGAAATTGTGCATTATCTACATTTGGGAATCTGTTTATTACAAATAAGCTATTTGGTTTTAAATAAGATGTAGAAGGATGTGCATCTGGATTTATATATGTTAAATAATTCCATTAATGCAAGGTACTTAAGTACCTTTCAGAACTGTGGCCAATTTCATTCTTTRTTCCAATAGGATGGGAATAAAATTAATATGATTGCTTGTTTCATATTAAGTCACTGTAACAAATCTGTTACTATAACTTAAGACTGAAACTGGTCATTAAGTATTTTATAAGGCATTATTAAAAATCCTACAGATTTAGGTGTACAGTAAAGCTGCAGCACTTACATGAGTATTAGGTCCTGTCAAGCATTTGTCAAAATTATGTAGCTTGGGTTGTATGTGAATCTCAAGTTTAGTCTCTACTCTTAATATGCATTGTAATTAAAAAAAAAAGTTCATTTTTTTTTTTCTCTCTTGATAAAATTCTATTGCTAGGTTATTTTATTGGAACCAGGTCTGTTTTTTCAATTTTGGCCCATTAATAAGATAAAAGGCATCACTTTAGATGCCTTTTTATGTATTTATTTATTTTTAACATAACACATAAACAAAGATGCATCCTGAGTTTCACTATCCCCATCCAAGTCCCAGGGAAAAAAAATGCTGACCTTGTTATATTTACTGGATGGGTGCAGAATTGTTCCATCACTACCCCGAGGGTTGAACGATGGAGCTTGTCAAAGTGAGGCCTTATCTAATGAATCATCTTATCGCAGGTGCACACCACACATATTAAAGGAGGATTGTATGAACAATGTGCCCTCTACAATAACCTTTCAATGTCTACTTTAACCCTTGTTTCAATCCCTTTTCATCAAAGGATCATTTTATGCAGCCAGCTTTAAATGGAGGCTCTCAAAAGCCTATTAAGATTTCTGGAGGGATGGGGTATTGGTTTGGAAGAAAAGTTGGTTATAATACCTATAACTCATAGTCAGATCAGCTCCACCTAGAAGCCTGCTTGTTTATGTCTGTGCTCCAGGAATGGTTCACAATTGCCTTCACTTGGCACCAAAGATGTTCATTGTAAGAGCTGAAGAAATAAAGCTAGGCCAGTTTTTCAAGGAGTTTTCCCTTTACACGTTCTCCACAGGAAAACATAAGCCAAGTGTGGACATACATTGAATGTTGAAACATCTGCTACTGTGAATATCTCGCTGAATGGAACTATAGATTGAGCCAGGCTGTTTATTCTTCACATAATATAAAATCCAATAATTCCACAGGTCACAGTGAAAGGGAGGAGAAAGGAAGAATATCCCCTATTGTTGGATAAAATTACAAAATCCATCTGTCTGCTTAGCTCTTTTGAATATGGGCTGTCTCTTTTATTAATCGTTTTTACAAACATTCCTTGGTACATAAGGAGTACTGCAGATCTCACCACACTATAGATAAATATTGATAAGAAGAGTGTAATGTAACACCTCCCCTTATAATATTCAGCATGTATTGTTTCGAGCACCTATCTGCCTACAAAACAGGATTATGCGTTCAAATTAAACTACATTCCCCAAAGCAAACTACATTTGTTGTAAATTAATGAAATTGTTGTGACRAAACAAGAAGTCAAGGATGTGTCCTCAAAACTGAGACTGTAAGTAAACAGTAATTCTGGATGCCTTCATTTCTCAGTGAGCAACATGGGCTTGTTAAGGAGCTGAATTTCCCTAATATGTTAAAAATTTTGCCTTTGAAAATTGCCCCCTTCAAAGAATCGCAAGTTTGACACTCAAAACTCCCTCCTGCAAATGTAAGGCTGGTTGATTTACCAGATTGTTTGTATGTGCAATCTTGGTAATTACAGGCTGCGGCTTGGGAAGAAGTCAGGGCTTGTAAATGTCCATCTGCCTGGCTAAATATATGGTGACCAGTAATCCCTAGAGACATGAAGCTGTAGGTCAAATCCAAGATCCTACAGCAATTTTAGGGAAATGATCTTTTAAATGACATGGCGTGAATGGCGTAGCCTCAGGAATTCTGGTAGTCACAATAATAAACTTGTTTGTATTAACAAATATGCTATATAAATGGCTGTTATTATTGTATTCACAAGGATGGTGTGATTTTTATTTTCCTTTGAATGGCAATAAGAACCATAATAGCAAAGCTCCCCAAGACCACCCTAGCAAAGAGATCTAATCCGTTGGAATAATATGTCTAGATCACCTGATTAATTTGATATAGTGCAGGTAGAGGACTCTAAATCAATTTTTCATTTTCCCAGGCATATTATGAAGAGCTATTGGCCCATGTAACACTGCTTACATTCTGTTTGCCCTCAGCACTTTCCAGGAAGCATTTGCAGGACTGAACTTTTATATCTTAAATTTAAAGGCACAGGTAAGAGAATTGCTAGATTCTACCTAAGGAGATGCCCACTAATTTCAAAGTGAAGTTGCCCACCTGCTCAGTCTCAGTCTGCCTTTGTATATGGCAAGTGTCATTTATGCACTGGGATCAGTCAGAGAGGTAATAATCAGAAATTTCTATCAGCTCTGTAATTATAAAAGAAAATACAAAGAGACTTAAGTATCTTTATGCATAGCAAGTATATAATAGGTGCTTTTTTAGCTGTTCTTAATCACTGTAAGGAAATGAATTACTAAGAATATGGAAACATGAATGATGCTTCTGTTTCTGTAAATACTACCTGCAAGCCAATTTTCTAGTTCACTAAAACGTAGAGCTAAATTGTCACCACTTACATTCATTTAAGTCTTCCGATTCAGCAGGATCAAATACATTTTTATTATAGAAGCTGAGCCCTTCAGCAAGTTCCATTTCTCTAATGGAAAAGTGTGAGTTTCTTAAGAAAGAAGCAAATATATCCCAGTTCAGTAGCCAACTGATCAACTATTCTCATCATGAAGAGTAAGAAAGTGCCATGGTAGGAGTTGGCATTATCAACTGTCTGGTGGTTAAAAGACAAAAATAAAAAGTTATTTTTGTGTAGTCTAATATGAAAACAGTGTCTACAGTGGTCCTATACAGTACCTATTTTAACTAATAGTGGACTTGACAGGRATAGCAGCAGTATAATCTAGGAGTGCTTTCCAAGGAACACAGGCATGCGCTGTGCTCGTGCCTTGCTCTTTAGATGTGAAAACCTTCTGTGCGTGGCCTGCCATGGACACGCCTCCGCCCTAGCAATTAACAAGAATAACTAATTTGGGGGAGTTGTGATCCAGAAATAGCTGGGAAAACTAAATGGAGAGAGTGGCACKGTTGATCCAATTAGATAATGGGAGTATTTTGGTTCTCATTATTCTGATGAGAGGGTAGACATTTGCTCCTTGGGCTCCCTGATGGTAAATGGTGCTAATGAGGCCTGATGGATCCTCTGCTCCTAACAAGCCTCTCAGCAGTGAGAGTGATTACAATGGAGATAGATTTGATGGGATGCGCTCCCTTTTGTAGTGTCTCAGCTGCTGACACTCTGCGACATAATCAGGTCACAGAGCCGGTCACAGCCATCAGCAAAAGCCATAGCTCTATCCCTCATTATTAAAGTGCATTATTCAGTTGCAGGCCTTCACAATACTGCCAAGGGCCTTTTTTTCCTCCTCCTTTTTTGTTAAGCATCAGTTCTCAAATACAAGGGTTAATAAAATCATCAGCTAAAGAACTAGTAAATTAAAGAAATGGAAATAAAGCACTCCCTTTCAAATTCGTTGAAGGATCACAATTAAATAAGCAGGGAATTTCTCATCACAGCACACTGTACAGTACAATGTAATATGTCATGTGCAATAAAACAGAAAAAAAAGATTTAAAAGAATAGCGTTGTCCTCATTGCAGGCTGGCTTGGAAAGTGCTCAAATCTCTCTCATTCAGAAGGGAATCTCTGCCTTGCCAAGTATTACATATGTGCATGTAGGTACTGTTATTTTCACAATGTTCTGTAGCTTTTTTTTTTTTTTTTTTTTGAGGGGGAAGTCAAGAATTAGAGTTTATTATTCTGAGTTTAACAGAATTGTCTTGTCTTACTTAAAGTGGTTGAGGCCACAAACTGGGAATTCAGTGTTGACGATGGTGCTAGAACTGCTCCATTCTCAGAGACAGGTTCCCTTCTTTAGAGGGACAGTTGAATTACAAAACAGTGTGGGAGAAGATACAAAATTTAGTTTTGTACTGATGATATTACATCAGTTATCTCATCTCCAAATGAGAATTAATTTGAGGGGGGGTTTTAAATTAGTTTAGTTAAATTGGTAAGACCTACTGACTGGATGTTTCACTTGCAGCTCATTTTGAGTAGGTTTCAAATAAACCAAATATGATTCTAATATTGAAATTAATATCATAAGAGAGATTTAAATCACTACCAATCATATTTTCAATTCAAAATATCGAAAATTTTTAATATTTTTCATGTACGTAAGACCAAAGGAACTAATGCATTGCTTTTTTTTACCTTGTTCGACTCTGCAATTGTTCTCCCTGTATGACATGAACAGCAAATGAATATGTATATGCAATGTTGTTTTTAAAATCTTCAATGTTCTTGAACCCAAGATGCAAGAATCTCTTGACAGCTACAGATTGATGTGCAGAGCTATGCAAAGTTAGCATTGTCAGATCAGTAGTCATCTCCAAGAAGACAGAAAGAAACTGGTAGATGGCCTAGTTTTTGTTTACACTAACCAATAAAATTATCAGCCATCAAAGGGAGTGCAAGGTGGGCCTTCACATGGGATTTAAAAACAAGACCCTACTGTTTGTTTTAACCCTGCAGGAACTTTACACATTGACAAGTTTACACAAGTAACACCCTCTACATTCATTCTGAACACATCGAGTTCATGTCCAAGTGTGGAATGTCCTTTAGCTTTTCTCTTAACATCTGCATCCATTTCGGCTGCCCAGCTGTAACATATAGTAACTACTAATATTTTAGCAACCACAGCATCTACCAGTACTCACAAAAATCTAAGTAGCAAAAGTTAAAATGGTGGCTAGCAGGTCTTCTTAAAGCACAGAACTGTAACACTCAAATAATACTAGCATTTAAGGACCTTCCTTGGGAAACCATTTGCCAAGAGAGTCTGTTTTGACAGAGTTCCAWTTTAATATATTAAATTGCTGCTAAGTAGACTCTTTCTCTGTATTTCCCCCTCAGACTTACACTGAGCTAAATATATGTAGTTCTGCTGTTTTCACGGAAGAAAAGGGGCACGTGTTATGAGGAAAGGTCAATTGTAAGGAAAGATATGCTCCAGTTGTTTCCTCTCCCCACAGCTTAAACATTGAAGAGGATGTTTGTTTAATTGCCTCCCATATGAATTTGTTAAAGGAATATTTATCTTTTGATTCATAGTTTGCTGACTATGTCTTTATTTTTCTGTAGTATTTATCCAACCTCAATTTTAGCAAAGTGGCATAAATGTAAAAACGTATGGACCAAATTCTCAGGTCATGTAAATTGCTAGTTTCATTAAAATGGACAGGAGCAGAGACCGATGCTAATTTATACCAAGAAAAAGAGCTTGCTCCTCTGTTTTGTCCACTTCAGGCAGTGATCATTGATAAATTTTCAATATCAACATTTTTAAAAATAGGGTTGTGAAATTTAGAACAGTTACCACCTGTAACATGTAAAAGTAATATGTAGTTAGCCCATAATAAGAGAAAGGAGTTCAAAACAACAGTGGTGCCATTGTATTTAGTGGAAGGATTTTAACTTTGGCATGGGAAAAGGAAAGGAAAAAAATAGGGTAAAAAATACTCTTCTTGAAGCACAGTATGATCAAATCCCAGCCTGCTTGAACAAAGAGGCTAGCTTTAACTGGAAACACCACCACTCTGATCCAGAGCTTCTGGAAAATGAGTATTAGTAGTAGTTCAGAGCACATGATGAATTGAAGTCAAACCTTTGTTTGGGGAGACTTCCACCAAAAAATCCCCAAGGCAAAGGCAGATATTGCTACAAGTAGAAACTGCAAGGGAAGGGCTGTTATTTAAGAATACCATGGAACTTCTCATTACTGGGGAATGCGTACAGGAACTCAGTTAAGTCTCCAGGTTTACAAAGGAAGATTCCGTATTGAAGTCCCTCTCAGTTTCTAAACAATCTGCATATTTACAGAAAGACCTCCAAAGATTTTTTTCATCTGTCTTAATTTGCATATATTGATAAATCTTTATTTTGAGCACCAAGCTTCATACTTCAGATTTATAACCTCCTGCCTGGAGGAGGTTACCACTAAGGTCTACTAAGGCTCTGTAGTTCTGAGGTAAAATTTTTAGAGGTCTTGTTTTCAAAAGCAGCTTACGCGTGTAGGAGCCCAAATTTCCTGCAGACAGAAATAGGATTCCTAATGCCTGGAGTCACGGCCACRCACACTGTAACACAGCATTCCGAACAAACTCCAGGAGCTGGGGTGTTTGTATTTCACAGCCAGCAYGGTGCTAGCACAGGTTGTGGAAGCCATGTAATATGGGTAGTGTGGCCTTACACTGGTCTAATCAATCCTACTGCTCAGCAAGTTGACCCAGGATCTAGCTTGTTAGTCACTAGCTTTGGGGTCCTTGTAGTTTTCTATAGCATATGGAGTAGATGTACTTTGAAGTCAGAAATACAGGATGTGCCTGTCGTTTTGTCAGTGCCTTCTTCATTTTTCGTACTTGGAAGAGAAAACCAAACTACTAGTTCAGCTTTTCTACCATTTGTGTGAAAACTACTTGGTAACTACAAGAAACATCTCCCCATCTTGTAATCTGTTCAGCACTGTGATGTGATTAACTGCATGGCAAATTTGTGTGTTTATCACCAGCAGCACACATTACAGTCACTGAAATCTTTCTGCTCTGTGGAGGTTCTTATATTGCTCTCTTTATCACCATATATTACCATCATCCAGTAATGATTTAAGGGATATGACTAGACTGTTACTAGAGACAAAACTTTTTGTTTTAATATTTTTAGGAGATGAAACTAGGTCGACCAGATCTTCTCATGAGGGAATGTGCTGGATTTTAGAGTGTAGGAAGGCTATAGGTAAATAGAGGAAATAGTGCATCCAGTGGGAGAGAAAATCTATTTGAGATGTCTTTCCATATGTGTTTGATCACTCACTGGAAACCAGATAGATCTTCATGTTACATAGTACTGCATTTTATTAAGATTTATTTTATATATATAAAATGTTGTTTTCCCTACTCAGAACTTGACCTTGACTTTCCATAACTGGCACTGATGTCAGGAAAAAAAAATAAAGGTCTGCTTGGGCAAATGGAAAGAAAAGCCAATGGGWACTCACTGTATTGAAAGTGGAGTTAATATTCAATGATAAATATCCTCAATGTCCTTGACTACTTGCACTGCTGTTYTGGGGAGAAGGTTTGGAATTTCCTAGAAGTCTTCATAGTCTTAATGAAGGCCAGTGAGCTTACTTGTTGTGTTTCAATCTTGACATGTGTGTGTGATAGATAAAAGCATTACCAATACAGGTTAGGAAGTGAAATCCAGGACTCCCTTGTTTGCAGCAGTGTCAGTATTTGTTTGAAATTTCAAAGGAATAAGAGTCTGGATATTTTAGCAATATCTTGTGAGGAATTTAAAAAAGAAAAAAAAAAGTCTTCCCTGAGCAGTCTTCATAAAAAGTGGGAGAGAATTACAGAAGTATCTGATTGATTCATTTGATGGTAAGCCAACAATTGAGTTATATTCATGCAGTGTTTCCCTGTGGTGTAACCAGGCAGATGCAGAGCCCTTAAATGGGAGTTGGTCTGTAAGAGAAAGGATTGTCTGGCTTCTGGTTTGAATCCAAAATATTGCAAAGAATTATGCAGTTTCTTTTCACATGTGCTGCATCTGTGAATAGTGGCAGGKAAAGTTCAAGCAGAAAAAATCACCGTCCTAACTATGAATGGACACTCAATCTATCTTTCTAAAAGTATATCTCAGTTTGTCATTTTTCTTCAGAGACTGACAGTGTTAGTGTGGAGTATGTATGTATGCAAATGGCCCAGATATCAAAAAGAAAAAAAGGACTTTGAAATATCTATGCCAATGTTATTAAATATATATGATTTTTAAAGTACCTTTTTCACTTAAACTTCCTTCTTTACACATTAATTAAATATTATCTCTAGGATAAGTATTTCTCATAGAAGATTAATGTATTATTGTCACATAATAATGGCAAAGAATGACAGAATCTCTTTCCCTAAGCACAAAAAAGAATTTATTAATATAAAGAAAACACTCATATCCCTTGAGGTATTCTGTTTGTGCTTCATAGAGAACCTTTCCTAGTCTCCCTCATGTTTAGCTTAGCACTAGAGATTCAAGGAAGCAATATATATATATGCTGCCATATATGCTTAAAAATCAATCCTTTTTCAGGAGATAATTTAATATCAAGACATGATATACCCAATATCCAAATATACATTCATTTTAATGTTTGACGCATCAAATACTGTGACATAGCCAAGTTTCAAAATAAATGGTTTGTTTTAGAGGTTGGATATGTCATATTAGCATCCACCCAGCAGATAAGAGAAAGAGAAATAGATCAGAGAGTGATCAGGACATCAGGGAGACAGTTTAGAGAGAGATGAGAGAGGCCAGGTACATCTTGCGATGTTTAAAAGAAAGAAAAAAAAAAAAAAAAAAAGTAGCTAGCAAGAAAGAAACTGTATAAATAGGTCATTGCAACCCAACTGAAGAAAGTTTAATTTTAACTTGTTAGTCATCATCTCCAGAGGCCTAATCCACTCCCTTCGTTGTAGGCTGTGCATTAAGCCGAGATAGGACTTATTTGATAGCGCAGATAGACAGACAGACTCAAAGTGAAGAGAAGATGATATCAAACTCCTGTAGTGCGATGGCTTTGAGGAGGAATCAGCACTATTTGGCATTCTACACCTTCCCTCATCTTTCCTTCTCAGTTCTTCTTATTAGCCTTAGCTCTTTGTCACCTGCCCTGGTCTAGGATGCCGATGAATAGATACCTGGTACTAATGTCAGTGGATCCTGATCCTGATATCTCCAATTCTCTCATTCTTGGTCAGCTTCCTAAACTTCTACCACTTCTGTTTCCTGTCACCAAGTCTCCACCCACTGACTCCTCACAAGGGTATAAATATTAGTCTGACTTCTCACAAGGGTATAAATATTGGTCAGTGATGGTAAAATGGGAGCTAGGTGGTACAGGCTACTCTCTCACCACTAGAAATATATGGTCTTCACAAAAGGCTATAGTCAACTTTTAAAATGCTCAAGAAAACTGAGGTTTGTTAGTGGGAAAAAAAATCACAAGCCTGCCCATAGGATGGCAAGGTCTGCCTGTTTCTTCTTGTATCTGTCATATTGATGATTGTCCCCTCCCCAGGTCCCTCCAAAGTGTAGGGTGGTGACTTCCATTTTTAGGTGTTTAAATCACATATTGTGGCCTCTGGATCTATGGTCCTGTGAATTTTAACTATACAGGTACTGGTGTGTGATGTGTGGAGTTTATACTTACAGTCTCACACAGTTATTATTAGCACTTGCAATGCAAGTACTGCACGTTTAAAATCTATATGTTTTTCTTTTGGATAGTCTATATTTATACTCAATAGTACCTCTTTCACAAGTCTGACAGACTGAAATATCCCGTCTGTCACACCTACCATGTGGGTGTACCTTTATTGTTATTTCCCTATGCTCTTTATTTATCTGTGTAGATAAGGATGCATGTGAGAGACAGCCAGCTACACTGCTCTGAAACAGATATAAGAATATTAAAAACAGAAGTTGTTTATGCACATTCTCAAAGGTTATTCTAGCTAAAGCAAAAATTTTAAGTGTCTATAAGCACAGAGTGTAGACAGATCTTAAGACTCTCACCTTTGATTGAGAATAGTGTTCAACTGGCTTATAGAAGAATGTTACCTTCTTTGCCACACTAGAGATTTTTTTGCCATAAGCCTGCCTGGAGAGTGAGAATTAAATATTTATTGACTCCTTAAAGAAGCTAAGATTTAGATTTAAGTTTTCTTCAGAAAACTTAAAAACTGAACTGCTCAGTTCACCAGATTCAGTAAGGCAAAGGGAACCCTGATCATATTCTCATCCTGTGAAGTCTAAAATATGCTTGGAAATCATTGAAATTAAATATTCACAAACTATTTCGTCATTGAAGCTTAATGCAACATGGGGAGGGAGAACAGGACAAAACCAAGGCATTTTTTTCACCACCTTTTTGAACAATTARTGTAATACTTTCAAATTGAACCTTAGGCTGCTAGAAATATTATTAGTAATATACACAAGAATTTGCCTGTTCAAAAGCCTTTGTAAAGTTGTTACGTAAAAGAAGGAGTAATTAAAGATATGCTTACATAGAAGTCCTCAGTCAACAATATATTGCATCCTGAATTTTGGAAAGGGCATCTCATRAGCGAATGCACTACAACAGTGGTTGTAGTCCAGAATATAGATAAAAATATATATGTTAAGTATTACTGAGTCAAGYTCAAATTCTCATAACCAGATCTGTCAATGGAAAGGACCCCCACTAAAAAACATTTACTGTGGCAAGTTGTGCCCTTGGCTCCCTCATGCCTTTTATTTCTTCTTAAAATCATATGCAGTAAAAAGAGAGAGCAAACATGAATGATGCATGCCTGATTCACTAAATCACTGTGGTCTTTGGGCAAAAGCACAAATGTAAAAATGTTTAATCGGCTTTATACTACCCAACAAATGATGCAAAAGGAGCCCTCAAAGAAAACAGAGTGAGGGGAGATAAATGACCATCATGTCAAGAAGGCAATTTCTCACCAAGTTTGTACAGAAAATGGAAATTTGGCTTCCAAGAAATGGTTAGGGAATCTTTCTAATAAATCTTCAGTCTGCAGTCATTGCTAGATCCCTTTTTTTAAACTTACCTTTAAGAGCTGTGTAAGTTATGCACTTCCCAGTGAAATACATCAAGATATTACCAACCAAGTTAAAGTCATCTAAGTAAATCATCTCCATTACATGGCTATATATGTGCTAGACAGGGRTTGTCAAACAGGTTTCATTCTGTTCATATGTTAAACAGCCTTTAGACTGTTCTCAAACCCCTGTCTAATTTTAATAGTAACTCAGAAACAATTAAAAAAAAAGGAAAAAAAAAAAAGGAAGAAAAGCTGAACTTTCCCATGGAAAAAGTAGTTGTGGAGTTTTTTTGTTGTTTTTTTTTTTTTTCTTTCCTGTTTTTTCATAAAGCTGAGAAATTCTGAGGTTCAATTAAAAGACAATCCTTTTCCAAATGACTTGGAGGTCRATGGCCGATATTTGAAGTACGTTTAGTCCTGAGCAACCTACATCTCATTAAACAGTTAACTTTGAATTATTTTTCCTGATTTTAACCACATAAAAATTAGCTTTGGCTGCATCAAGTCTGAGCTAGTGCTTAATCTGCTCTGTCATCATTGAAAAGAAATAGATCCTTTCAAAGTATAAAACACCTCGCTGATCTCAGAAATGTACTTCAGGTTGGGATGAATCACCTTGCAGAGGTTCCTCTCTCTCTCTCTCCATAGATTATAGAGAGAAGCCAAATGATTACCTACAACTAGAGCCCTAGCTCCCATCTGGCTAACATTAGGTGAAATAAATTCCATCTTTGCAATACTGCACGTCCATTATTTTTGATAGGGCTTGAGTCCTGATAAAATTATTCTTGAGTTCCCCATGGCAGTCACAGGAGTTTTCACAATGGAGGTCAAATCCTAGGAGCACGAAATGAGGCTGCCCAACACTTGGAATTGGCTGYGCTTCCTTGTTTTGAGGACTAGTCTAGAGGCAGTCAGATTTTTTATGAAAATTATTGACTGTTTTGTTTGTTCACGTGTTTCTATTACCTGGATAAATAGAGAAATAGTATCCCATGGCAAAGATAAAAYGGTATCTGTTTGGATTATTTAAAATGTACTTAGTATCATGAATGCTTTTAACTAATTGATGGATATGCAAGCAAAGGGAAAGTCTTTCTGTTGCCTACCTTCTCTTGCAAGTAAGATTAAGTATTGCATCTTTGGCATATTGTTATTTAAAAATCAGTTCTTTACAAATCCAGACCTTGTGTGTCGGAGGTGCCTCTGGTTTCAAGGAAAACTTTAAGCCTTTAGTCAGGAGGAAATCTCTCCCTTTGACAGATTAACATTTACATTTCTCTGGGCATATGATAAGGACAATAAAGGCAAGTGCTAAATTATTAGACAGTGGGCCAGTTTAAATGCATTTTCAGGACAGCTCAAGCCAGCAGATGATAAAAATGTTACAGGAGAATCTTATCACATAAGAATTTATATCCTAAAAAATAGTCCAAGGAGTCTGTGTTCAAATGATTTTAGATTGATATCTAAGTCAAACTGATCACCAACCTTTTGAAAAGCCATCACAATTATTTCCAGTTTTACCAAATATTATTTAAAAATGTATTTTTTAGCAAATTCTCTGTATGTTGAGAAGGYGAGGCACTACTTCTAATTGAACACCAAAAAATTCTACTTTTTTTAGTAAATTTAGTTCATCCGTTGCTCATGGAATTCTCCTTGTATGGATAGGGACATTAGTAGTCTGTAAAAGAAAAAAGAAGAGCACAAAGAATAGCATATGGCCTTTCTATCTAGAACCTGACCCCCTGCATTTCAAAATCCATAGCAGGACCTGCACTTAGTGTGTTGAACGTGAGATAAGGTTCTTATTACAGTGCCTCTTAAGTAGCAGTTCAGAAGTTSCCAGGTCCACTTTGCACCTCTCCATCGAGTCTGGTGCTCGGGTGCTGTAGCCTCTTGTCAATTAATTCACTGTAATTGGCTTCTGCTTCGTCTCTAACTGTGACCCTTTAGCCTTGCCTGCTGCATGACACTGTTTATTGTTAGGTGCTGGATATATATCTATTTGTGTGTTTGTGTGAGTGTGTGGGTGTGTGTAAAATATAAATAAATTATATATATAAACCTTCATCAAATCTTCCATTTGAGAGCGAAGATATGTGATAAGGACTTTCAATACTTGTGCTATCTTTGTTATCTTTTCTGGCTCACAATAGAACCTGAATTATTATAAAAATGCACTGTAAGTTTTTATTTTATGTGATGAACATCTGTAAAAGAGAAAGAGCAAGCAACAGTTATCTACCTGACTTTCTCTCTCTCTCTCTCTCTCTTTCTCTCTCTCTCTCTCTCTCTCTCTCTCTTTTTTTAAAGCATAATTATCATGGATAAAAGTGCAAATTGTTCACCTCTAAAAAGAGTGATGCAGCTATAAACTCATCAACATAATTCTAATGCTTTATGGTCTTTGTTGTGAGAAATGAGAAATCCTGTGGTCTCACCCTAAAGAACATTAAAAAAACATTACTGACAGGAAATTGAAAAAGTAATATATGTCTGAATGAATATGACAACTTTTTTCTGATAGAGCAGATAGATAAATGCCACATACAAGTTTCAAAATACATTTAATTTTGCCACCACAATGGATATTCTCTTCATAAAATATATATGAATCAGGTTTGAATCATAAAACTTGACTGTGATAAACAAATGCATTTTTGATAACTTTTTTTTTTAAGATACTCCTTTCTTTTTTGAGGTTATCCGTTGTTTACACATCTCTACATTTTAATTTCTGAGCAAAGCAGCCCAAGTGACAAATTTTACACACATTGAGCCTGAATGAACCTTCCTTTTAATCTGAGAAAGGGGTTGCTTTTCTCATCTTTTGAACGAGGGAGCAAGGGAAGGAAGAGGAGCCTGGTAGAGACACACACGCTCCTAATGGTCCACTGAATTTTCCGAGCATTGCTCTGCCTTGGGCAGCGGATGAGAAATGCATGCAGGTATCTGCAGAGTCACAACAGTGACAGCTGATGCTGGTTTTTCCTCCCTAAATAGGTGAAAATTGGGTCCAAACCATCCATGTCTCTAGAGGCCAAAAGTCTTCCTATTAAAATCTTTGAAGTACTTGAAACTTTTACGTTTTGATCAAATTTATATAGCTTGAGAGGAAGATGTTAATGGAGGGTCTTTCTGATGAGCATTTTCCATGCATGGATTAATTAGAGAAGCTGAAGGACTTTACTCCCTGCCATTAGAGCCTGCCAGTGTAGTCCATATCTGACAACAGGAGGGCTTCCTCACCCCTTCAAAAACCACAGCCCTTTTCTTCTTTGCTACTGGGCACAAGTGGACTTTATTCCACAACTGAGCTCTTGGAGTCCGTCCTAGTGGAAGCAATAGCACTTGTAGGACATGAATCAGTGGGCTCTATAGAATGAAATCTATTAAATGTCGAGAAGCTTCTCTAAGGATTTCAGTGTTGCATTTGAATCTATGTTAAAGAGCAAGGTATAATTACATTTTATTATGTCTTTTTTCAATTTTCTAATATAAATTCCTGCAGCATCGTGAGCAGAACTGTCTGGTATTTTTGCATCACTGCCTTTTGCAGGAAAAGAGGTTATTTTATATAAATATTAAATGTGTCAATTTGACAAATTTTGTTCAGTAAAAATTTTAAATGCAGCATCTGGCTGAGATTGAAATGGCTAATTTTCACATAATATGTTAGAAAATTTAATCATTCTTTTCAGGGTTATAAAGGTTAAAAAGCAATGTGAATTGTTTCAGTTTTGATCAGAATGTCTCAATCTATCCAGAAATATTTTTCAGAATTTTTATAATTTATTTAAATTTGTTTAAATTTAAAATTTATCTTCAATTTTGAAGTGGGAGAGGGAAAAAAAAAAAAAAGGAAGCAGCAAAGAATTTCTTGCTTTCCTCCAGGACTCGCCATAAGTTATCCACCTGATTTGAATGGGGTTACTTTATAGGGCAGAATGGGACCAGTATGTATGGGGAAAAGGCAAAATAACCTTATATTTTTACAATTTCAGATGAAACTAAAACCTACAAGTCAAAAGCAGACCATGACAGTACAGGATATAAATTAGCTTGTAATTCTTCAGAAAGTAAAAAATAAAACCTTAAGGCTGCACTTGGACCCAAACATGGACCTGTGTAGTGTTGTAGTCCCAGGGAGCATTACATTCAGGTCAATAGATTTATTTTTGAATTTTATCAGTASAAATCCAATCAGAAAGAGGCCTGGTAATATTATCCAGTGTAGCTGTTAACTGAGAAGGAGTCAAAAGATAATTGAAGTTATTACCAATGAATGATAAGCCAAAAGATGACATTTTTCTAATAAATATGACATGGCAATTGGCAGCAGATCCCTGGCTCTACTACTGCTAGGATCCCTATTATTCAGTCTGCTGCTGATGCATAAGATCCATGGCAGTTTTCTTTACCTAATATTAGTAAAATRAAAAGCATTACAGCTATTCTGTGTGTTAGAATCAGGAATGTTTGCATACTAATGACTTTACTAGAATGAAGAGAGGAAGAAAAAAAAAAGAAAAAGGAACACTCTGTGGCCCGAATGACCTATTGGCTACAACTATAAGTAATAAATATTTTCGTAGTCCATCATAAATTCTTCAGTGTCACTGTTTCGGATATTGTGCTGTGTTGGTAATTAATAGCATTTCTTTTCTGCCTAGCCTCTTCCTCAAAACTTATTGGCAATATTTCGGTATCTTCAAGCATTCAGAAGCATCAAAGAGCTTTCATCTTTTAATGCATTTTACTGTGCCTTGTTGTAAGCAGGAAGAAATATTGATATGGTTTCAAGGGACGTTAATATATTCAGTTCTGTCTTAGAAATGAGCACATTTGCTTGAGTTATAAAATTGAAAATCTGCTATTACCCACAATTAAAATGTTCCACATACGAATTATACCGTGGCATTTGCACTTTCCTCATCCTCTTCTGCTGTAATTCACATACACTAGGGAATCTTCTCCTCTGTTGCTCTAAGATTTAGGAAGAGATTTACTGAGAGGGCTTATAATATTGAGACTTAGCTGTTTAAAAAAAAAAATGCTTTACAAGGACATTTGTAAGAAAATGTGCATTTTTGACCAAAACMAAATTACATTTCTGAATTGCTATTTCCAGCTTTCGTATAAGTTTTGTTCTCCTTACAGAAGTTCCTACCACTTTTATTCTTACTAACTCACATCTTGCTCCATTAACTAATATCAGACTATGCAAAAAAGACAAAATGTGAAGGAGGGAAGCAGTATCTGGCCTTCCTTGCTGACTGTTTTCATATCCCAACCTTGTCTGACCATAGGCCCTGTCATTCTTCAGGGGGTGAGTATAGAACAAGTCTCCATAAGGTCTCCTTATTTCATTTGGATTTTTGCCACATTCAGGTATTACATATGAGGATAGAGCGGTGGAACCTGGCCACATGTGGAAAAGGATGTTCCTCTGGAGGAATATTCAAGGTAAAAAGGGAGTAGAAAGGCCGTAGCTGCAATTGTGGATGAAGTTCTCTGAACTGAAAGGTCTAACTTCTTTTCAGTGTAGTTCATTGTGGTCCGCTGACACCCAGCCGCCACAGTTGCAAGAATAAGTTGTTTGAASTCTTTTTTCCCCTCAACATATAAACATGTTCTTAAACATTCTCATATTTTAATGAACATGAAGTAGCATMTTCTTGATTCCTACCAGGGGATTGATAGTCCCAGTAAATTTTACCAGAACATACAGCAGCATTGTCCATATTACAAATGCTGACAGAATACAGTACAGTCTCCAGTTATCTAAACTGTGAGAAAATATGAGCATATTACCTACCATAACTTTTTTCTTTTTTTTTTTTGAAAAACAAGGTTGATGCTGCTTATTATTGCCAGCACCAACATATTTTCAGTCACAAGGAGATCATGCTCTGTTAAGGCCTGGTTCTAAGACAAATCTACCCAGAAAAGTTTGCATTTTAGTGTAAGCCAAGAGGTAAAGGAAAGATACAGACAGGGCAGAGAACCTGAAAACAGCAGAGCTGTCCTCACCTAGAGTCAAAAAATAAAGGAGCTCTCCCCTTCGGGTGCTCTATGTCACAATGTGAAAAAAAAAAAAGAGAGAAATCYGCTACCAGGAGAAGAGAAAGATTAAGTAGTTTAAATCTGCATCAAAATATGTAAAGAGAAATTTCAGTATACTAGTCTGTATCAGGACCACATTGTTTCAGTATATTGTTAGTTTACATGCTACAGCTGGGATTATCTCAGATCCCACTGTTGCTTTTTAACTAAAAGGAAATCAAAGTTATGTAACTGAAATTATATATAAATCACCCTTTAATTAAATCGATAATCATGCTGCTTGTTCCACTCACAGGTTCATAAAATGCACTTTCTTGCTACATCTTCCCCACATGTGAAAGCCATTTAGTTAGATGTAACTGTTGGTTTTTGAGTATTCATTTAGTTAGCAGCATCTTGACTATGTAAAAATAGATCTATAGCCTTGAGAGAGACTCAAACCTGCATATAGGCTACTGTGCCAAAATGTGTTTTGACCTGTTGAGGAGGTGGCTGCCTCCTGTGTTAAGTATACTACGTTGGGAAAATATTTTGTCCTAAGAGAGGTGCTAGGACCAGTCATTTGTGGTTGATACCATCATATACATTAAGTGTCTGTATTACACAACCCATTATATAACCGTGATTTGTATCAGGTTGTGGCCAGAGCAGAATTCTGAGTCGAGCTGTTAAGATGTGAGCAGCAAAACACCTTTCTTTCCCGTCTATCTGTCAGCTCAGGTGAAATGGATTACTGATGCATTTGATAGTATGAGATACTTTAGCCACTGCGCTTTCAAGCAGTGAAGCATAGGCTCTTACTACCAGGATGCAAGAAAAGAACCAACTGAGGATATTTTCAGTGAGATAGCCACCTTGGATATAAAAGAGACCTACGTTTGCGGGGTATCTTTTCCTGATAACTCTAAGTTAGCTTCAGAAAAATTTCTTAGGGTTCACAGCAGTGCTGTCAGAGAGAGAAACAGTTTTTGTACCAACAGATTACAGATGACTGAAGGACTGAAAATTTAGTGCTTTTCCCAAGCTGCAGTGATTGGCAGAGAGGAGCACTGAGCAGCAGAGCCCGGTGCCACCCCCTGTCCTCTTCAGTCTGCACGCACCACCCTGCACTTGAAGCCTCTCCTTGCCGACTATTCTTTCACATTATTTGAATCAAACCATGAAGAACTTTCTTCCAGTTTGCTCTCAGGCTTGGAAACATACCTCACTGCAGAAGGTAGGGTTAAGCATTATGTTTCGTTGGCGAATTTCAAGGAAGCACTGAAATGAACAATTAACTGCCTTTCTTTGAGCTGTGTGCCAAAGGAAAGTTATATTCGTGGTCAGGAAAGGTTTTGTTTTGTTTTCCTTAGAGATTCAGATCTAGAACCGTGGAGTCATTACCATTTTCTACACAAGGAATTGCATATGACCCACTTAAATTTTACCGCTTTCTGTGAAATGAATTTTTCCATCTTCTGCTAAACTTCTGTGTAATTCTGCCTCGTTACAACCAACTTCCATAGTGGTTTCCATAGAGATGATCCACAATAGCAAGGTAATAGCAATATTGGTGATTTATGCTGCGATTAGTTCTCAGTAGTTTAAAAATCTTTTGTTGAAGCAAAGCGTGCTTTGTAAAATTTTAAGTCCACCTTGGTCTTGTCATGAGCTTTAGTAGACTATCACATCAAAATTTAAAAATAATTATACTAGCAAGAGCTTTACCTCTTATTTGTCACAAGTCCAGGTCATCTTAACTTGTAAAACCAGTGGAAACAGGATGATTTTGTGTTTCAGACAATGTCATGTTGCTGAGGTGCAAAGTTTATCATTTGATCATTTCTCTAATTTTCATCTTTTCAGTAATATTCAAATAATATGTCATTGAAAAGCATCAGGAACAATATATGGAGAAATAGGATTGTATAACAACAATAACTGAGCATTATTGCTGCTGGTTGGTTGCAGAATCTTTTAGCCTGTTTGTAGTGAATTTTGGCAAAATATGAAATGATTGGATGAATCAAAATGACTAACTAATTTCACCTTTAAAAGTTCCAGGTTGAGAATTATGATAATCTGTGGTAAATATTACATGGTTTGTGTTACGTATTTAATTTGATAGTGAGAAGATGAGAGTAGATCATTCAGGAATATACTGAAGGGCTAGAGATTCTTTCACCTATAAGCTAATTAAAGTTCTGTGATGCTAAATATTGCATCTGAAGGTTATGTGATGGTCAGCCCAGTTTCTGATGGAAAAGCACACAAGAAAGAAAAAGAAAAAAAGAAAATAACACCTACCAGCTATGAACGGGTATTCTGAAAAGAGAAGTTAAGGCTAGAATAAAATTTTATCAAGCTCTTCAAGTCATTTATCAAGAATAGCCTTCTATTTCCTCAGAAGAATCTAGACTTCATTGATAAAAATTAAAAAGCAAAAGAACTTATTGTGGGTTCCAGACTTAGTTATACATTGTATTAAATACTATACTATATAAAATATTAATGCTATATATGGCATTTATATAAAAAAATAGTATTTAATGGAAATATTTTTTCAACAGTGACATCATACAAAGCAGTGACTCTGCCTTATGAAGGCAGTTAAGAGCAGTTGCTTTTCTGTACCAAATAAGTTGAAAGTAGCAATAAGAGAAAGTGCAAAAATAAAGCACAAAAAAATCTCCTGCTCACCTAGACACAGGCATTRATAATAGTATATAATGTCTTTTTTTTTAAAGGATGATAGTGGAACTGGAAAAGTGACAGCACTGTCTCAGGGAAAACTGTTGTGGCAGAAGAAAACGTTGTCGTGTTCATCCCCATGCAAGTTTGTCTCTCAATAGCAGTTCCCATTTAAAAACCACAGGACCAAATTGCTCTCACTAAATGCTGGCTTATTCTGGCTCCCAACCTCATGGTAGCTCTCTGTAATGTGCCAGTGCAGCGCAGGACGTGGCCAAGGCAGCCCCGAACGAGCTGCTCTGTCGCCACAGAGGGGAAGCAACCTGCTCACACTGACACGCGCCAGACCTGCCCCAACGAGGCTTGCTGAGAAAGGGCAGGTTGTTTCTTGAGCTCAGCATGGCTCRGGTTGCCAAGTCTGGGGATGCCTACGTTGTTTCTCTCCTCTATGTCCAGCGTGTTGGATTCTGGTATGTCAGAAACCAAGCCTACTCTACCTGCTACCACRGAGAAGTAATGATAAATATTTATTTGCTAAATAAGAGGCAATCCTTATTTGCACCCCCTGCACCCAAGAGGCTTCCCCTGACCAAAATTAACGAGACAAAATAATGGTGGTTTGTAGATGCAGTGTTTACACATCCTTCATTACAGCAGTGTGAAGTTCATAGAGATTGAGAATCATCATTTCAGAACAGGGATCATGAGTATGAGATACTTCATAATAACTTGAGGCTGAAATCTTCAGAAAATCCAAAGAGCTGACTGCCTGCTTTTCAGTGAGTTTGACCAAGAGTTGCTGCTTACTTCCTATGAGCTACTGGGAAAATCTCAAGCAAAAAAGAAAGTAGGGATGAATTAATATTTATTAAAATGTTTTCATTGTAATTAAATTCATCTTGGTGGCTCAACTACCTTCCTGATAAAATTCATGACTTTTTCTTCTCACAAGTATTTACAGAGAGAAAGGATRCCAAAATGACATGTGCAAAAATGTATTTGTGTATATGTATCTGCAGAGGTCTGCACAGCAATCAGATACCTGGGTGGTTTGGGAGACAGCCAGCAAAATGCTGGAAAAAAAAAGTTGTGACTTCTCTTTGTGATCATTAAACCTTAATAGAAATTACGGCTGTTTTGTCATAACAAAACTTTGTGGGCAGAAAAATTGCTGCAATATTTTATGCAAGTCATCCATCAAAGAATTTTAAATAATGAACATTTTCATAGGAATCTACCCAGCTGGCTTTCAGATATGCTCAACACCCATAAATCTAATTAAAGTTAACAGGTGCTTTGCTCATCTCAGAGAATTGTGACCTTTAAGGGTCCTTATGTCTACCTTAATTCTTGACTTTAAAAGGAAGCTAATTCTGGTAAGTAAATTGCTTGGAGAGAACAGTTCAGCATATGCTCTACATAATTTTTAATCTTTAATTTGGTAGTTATATATCTTTAGCTTTTTTTCCAGTGAGAAAATGTCATGTTGTGTTATTCAGGATGTTTGATGAAAAGAGAAATTCTTTTCCTGATTGTATACATGTCTCTTGCAACAGAACATAACAGTATTAGTTTGAGAAACATTTCAGCACATAACTCCTACAGCAGTGACAAACAAAGTTCTGGATATTTTGACGTTACTATAAAAACATTGTTTTCTAAAAAATAAAATAGAGAAAAAGTCAGATGTAATGTCAGACTCAGTGTTCCATTATGATACTTATGGAGAGATATATGAGCAATACCTAACCTTGAAAATTATAATTCATTACATGAAATGGCAACTCAGAAATACAATTTCATAGATACCTGGTTCTTGTACCATTATTTGTTACGTAGTTATTTTAACAGCATTTGTTTGTCCCATTTTTTTTTCAGTTCTCATTAGGAAATACAGTGCAGCAAAACAAATTTTCTAATTTTACATAAATTAATGTCTCTTTTACCCCAAAAGACATTTACCCCAGACATCCATAGCTTCCTGTTGACTTGAGCTTTAAGAGCTGTATTGTTGTTATCCCACAGAACCGGGAAAAGTACCATCTATTGAAGAATTAGTCTGTAAATGGAGCTTATATTTCATACTTCCAGTACATAGACTGGTAATATATAGAGCATAATAAGTATATACATGTAGGTTTATTGATATTGGTAGATAATATAATGTAAATGTATTTTGAGTGTGTGCATATATATGCTTATAGTTTAATAGGTGGTTTTAAAATTATGTAGGTTGTATATACATGTATTTTTATATAGTGTACCAGAATAGGATAGCTGTGTAGAGGCTAAAAAAACCTTTGCAGATCTTCAGTATTTTATTCTTTCTTCAGACATTTTCTCCTTAAAGTTTCTCCTTAAGTTACTCTAAGAAGATAGTTTTTTGTAAGCTGATGACCTTGCAAAACTAGAACGGATGAGCTTAACCCTACCAGACGTTTTAGTTTGCTCGAACCATCAAAAGCCTAAAAATCGGTGCTTGAGCAAATTCTTCGTGATTTAAACATACTTGACTCATGTTCAYTTTCTCATTCGCATTTTATTTTAATGATTTGCTGAATATAACATGAAATAAGAGCTCATTCTGGCTCCTGTAGTGTGAGGCTGATGAGGCTCAAGTTGTGGTTATCRTCTGCTTTTCTAATTATGAGTGCTTCTTTCATTCAGAATCTAAGAATGACATGTCGGCATGGCTAGGAGCTTAAAACCCTTGGGCAGTTTATAGCATTCGGTGCATGGAGAATTAAAGTGCTGTCCCAGACTTAGCAGTCATAAGGTTGTTGTGGTCAAATCTRTATTACAATACTGAACTCCACACCAGAAGGGCAAGGGAAGAATCCAAATGGGCATTCCATTCTCTTTGGAGTGTCGTGGAACTGAACAACCATAGGATGGGCCTATTTCTCCTATGGAGTTTTTAGTGTAACAGTGCTCTGTCACACTTTCATTTAAAAGGTCTGTGTTATTCTGAGAGAATGGTTTCATCACAGGCATTGCTGATAATGATGATTGCCACATACCTCAGCAGATACATAAAGAATGGGCAAGACCTGCTTAAAGAAAACCAAAGTGGTGAATGGATGTGATGGAGATGTGCTGTGCTGTGTGTTGCTGTATGCTGCATGGAAATACTTACTAGTGTTGTTTTGCATGACTATATTTGAAAGTTTCTCTTAGATTCATACTAAAAATAACTTACAGCAAATAAATTTAATTCCAGTGCAAAGCAGGAATAGCAAATGTTTCCCGTGAAGAAAGACCACTGAARACAGAAGCAATGAGCAATGTCATTTTCAAAGTACTAAATTAGATCCCATGCAGGGAGGTGCTGATGGGCACACAGTTACTAGTGTTCACGTGTACTAATAACATCCGCAGGATGAGACAGGGCATTAAGCCACTGTTCTGAATTGTAGCCAGGCTCGGTCAAAGCAATGGTCTTTTTCAGCTTGTTATTTGCCAARTATTAGGCAGATAGACAAATATTATAGGTCTGTGATGGTTCAGAGAATTCTATTAATGGTGAAAGGACACAGGTAGAGAAGGTTATGTATAACCAAATCAAAAGAATCTAAAAAATATCCTGATACTCTGTCTGCATTGAGGCCAGAAGCTGATTGAAACATATGCAGGCTTTTATGAAGTAGCTTTAATTTAGGTGGCTCAGGTCCTGACAACAGTGAAACTATCGAAGCCAGAGTGATAATAACCAGCCAAGACCCTGCATCCTTCCCCCACACCCCATGCCATCACAACTGCCCTGCCATCTCAGGGAACCAGATTAATACATGCTATAATTGCTTCTCCAAGATCAGCAACAATACTGTTAATAAATTGGCAACTGCTTACGGGCAGATTTGTTATGTGTGGAAAGTCATGTTTTACTGAAATACTGATCATCTCCCATAATTAAGGAGCTAAAACTAAAGGTGATGGTGAATGATGATTCTGCTTTCAGAAGTGTGTGTAGGAGGAGAAGCCTTTGTTGAAAGCGATTGGGTCTTGTACAACCAGAGCAGAGGATGAGCCCTATTCTGTAACCTCATGCAGATGATGGAAAATAGCAAACAATTTCATGTCTGATGGCCACTGACTGCCACCTGTGAACTGTGATAAAAATGAACAGCATCTGGTATCTAGAAAAAATTATATCCTATGAAGTGTTTGTGTACTTAAAAGTAAAGCTGTTCTACAATAGGTAATGCTGTAGTATCTGTTCAACATCAATTTAGGCTTTTTATTCTATATTATTATTGGCCATYTCTTCTTCATGACACCAGCCTAGCAATTGCCACTACTGAAGGCTTTCATGTGTTGTCTGTTCATCACTTGAGATGATAGTTTATGTGTGTATGGTGGTTTGTCTCATTTACTGAACAGTTACTCTGTTGCTCTTTTTTTTTTCTTTTTTAAATAATATTTTTCTGTTGTTCAGAATTGAATAATTAACCTTCATATTTAATRGGCTGTAACTGTTAAATTCAGAGAAGTTCATTTTGATGATGCTATTGGGAAAAAAAAAAGTGTGCTTTTAATACTTGAGGGTTTTTTTCTGAAGAAATGACCGTATTTGCTTTATGTCAGAGCTAGCTGAGAGCAGAAAGAGTTGTAGTCAGTGTCCTTGATTTTGCTTAGCTTCTTCACAGCAGAAACAAAAACAGGTGTTGAACCACTCATTTGGCTACAGTTTGCGGTATTCCTTTGGTTGTGCTGGGAGAACAAGCAAGCAAAGCAGTATCCCTGTTTCTGAAGAGAGAACTTAATAAAAGCATTTGAATGCTGCATTTTAGAGTATCATAGTATCTTTTTTAAAATGCCAAGACACAATAGGTTTATTAGGAACCATAAGAAAAAATTCACTGCTGTGAAGTGAGCAAGTAGGACTTCACAGTCACATAAATTCTGGTTTTTATATCTGCACTGTAAATGGGACTACAATTAGATATTCAGTCCCACAAGTGCTGTGCAGTTGCTCAGCTTCTTCCTACAGTTTTAGCCTGTGAGTTGCAGTTACAGCTCAGGTTTCTCACGGCACATCTGAGACATCGGKAGATGCAATGGCGAGAAAGTGCTAAAGCATGCCAGGACTTGCAAACCAAGTAGTRAACAAAAGCAATTAAATATGAACATGTCAGTCAAAAAGGGATAAAAATAGATTTTCCAGTGTTGCTCTTCATACTCTCTCATTTTTTAAGTCATCAGATGCTTTGATTTCCTTTTAAGGGGACATTATTACTGAGAAAAGCAAGTTGCAAGAGGAATAAAATYTGTGTAACTCTGCAAGTACTGACTAATACTTCAACTTACCCGTGCTAGGGCATTACCTCGTTGGTCATGGACGTTAGGGATACTGCTCATGGACATTGCTGAGATCATGAGAGTTTGGGATTTTATTCCCTGCACAGCYAGCTGTAGTCTGGAATTTTACCAGCACGTTAATTGTGTGCTTATTCTTTCACTGCAGATCAATTTACAGCTTATTAGAGTATGTAAGTCCACAGATGGTGTGTAGGAGATAAAAAAAAAAATTAACTTTACTTGCAAGCCAACCCTTACAACCTTGCAACACATGAATAGCACTTAATCACAAAAGTTGTCTTGGCAATGGCAGACTCAGGTTGTAAGACTTTTAGAGACTTGATCTTAGATGTCTTTGAAATCCTGGGCAGCTAAAATGACATTAACAGATTAAACAGTGCAAAACAATCAAATGTTCTTTAAAAATCACCCTAAGTTTTCTTTGAAGGTAGAAATGAGCAACAGATCCTTGGAATTTATTTAATATTGGCAAGCATAGAAAAGCAAAGTAACATCTGTAAAAACTGCTCTCTAAAGATGTATTTGATGTATCTTTTAATGAGCAAAAATGCAAGAATTATCCTCAATACTTGAGGTGAAAATCGGACTCAACCACGTCTTCTGGCAGTACTCTCTGTCACATGCACAGGGCCAGGACTGCAGGCTTGGTGTTTTAAATAGAGGTGGACCAGAGCTCTGGCTCCCTAAAGAAGTTGAGATCTGAATTAACACAAAATATTTCACTTGGAATATGGATTTTACATTTCTGCTATATTTTGTGCCACTTGCACTACATTTTTTTGGCCTGTTTGTCCCTGTCCTTCAGCTAGATACAAGCAGGTGTGGTTTATTTTAATCCACTGTGCTTTGCGGATTAATGTGTCCAACTCCATCAAAGGTTTGGAGAATGTTCAAATGAGTTTCCTTGAGTTAACCCTTGCACTTTCAAAAGTGTCTGTTATTTCATATATTACACACCGTAAATGTACTGTTATTCACAGCACTTGCTTTGAGTTTGATATATAAAGGGAATTGTGTTTGAGGTATAAAGGGTAGGGTATGCACACGCATAGCTTAAAAATATATATATCTTTTTTAATTATTCCTCCGTAGCATGAGGAATTTACAGGATGTGCTTGTTGTCTGAAGAATGTGCTTGACGTGGTGGAATTGTTTAGAAATCTTGTCAGAGTAAAAAGCTCCTTGTGCTGTCTCTGTTTTCTAACAAAATAAAAGAGACCACACACTGCTTTCTGGCTTTGAACTCGAGTGACSTATTTGAGATTATAGCCACATACCTTGGTTATCTTTCTCCCAAAAGAGCGTTCTGTGGGATAAATCTCTGTTGTGTGGATTGATGAGGCCGCACCTGGAGTATTGTGTGCAGTTCTGGGTTCCTCAGTACAAGAGGGATGTGGAACTTCTAGGAAGGGTCCAGCATAGAGTGACAAAGATGATTAGGGAACTGGAGYATCTCTTGTATGAAGAAAGACTAAGCGAGCCGGGACTATTTAATCTAGAGAAGAGAAGATTAAGAAGGAAACTGATCAATATGTATAAATACCTGAGGAGAGAAGGTAAAGAAGATGGGACCAAACTCGTCTTGGTGGTGGCCAGTGACAGGACAAGGGCTAAGGGATACAAATTAAAACACAGGAAGTTCCATTTCCATGTGAGGAAGAACTTCTTCACTGTGTGGGTGACAGAGCCCTGGCACAGGCTCCCCAGGGAGGCTGTGGAGTCTCCTTCTCTGGAGATCTTCCAAATCCACCTGGATGGCGCCCTGTGCCCCGTGYTCTGKGTGTCCCTGCTGGAACAGGGGAGTTGATGATCTCTAGAGGTCTGTTCCAACCTCCACCATTCTGTGATCTCTACAGGTCTCTTCCAACTTCAAGCATTCTGTGTGCTCTTTCTGAACCATGCTTGACTATTATCTGAAATAGCACCAGTTGCCAAGGACTGGTACCACCGCATGAGGGAACTTGCTGGTAGTTAAATAGTTTGGACTGTCAGGGGCTGATGTCTCAAGTCTGTGGCATGGCCATGTTTTAATTCTCCAGAAATTTGCATGTGTTAAAGCCATAAATTGTGTTCATAAAGTGCCATTATTACAAAGGTGAGCATTTTGAATTAAAGAACCTTTCTAGTTCAGCTGTTCAGATATTTGGAAACAGCTACAGAAACCTGATCCTGGATTAAGCAATATCAAAGATGTATGCCCTAGAAAGGATTCCTGATGGTTAACTTGGACAGGTGGCTTTCAGAATCTTTACCAGACAAGATTTTGCTTCATTTTTGGTATAAAGTGGAAAAAAAAAAACTTTGAAGTTTTGCATCATGGGGAAACTATTTTCCATTCAGATTTACCCCTGGCTCCTATGGTAATGCTGAATTCCTTTGAGTATTTGTGCATATCTTGTTCTGGATTCTCTTTTACAGCTGTATGCTTTCCTTGCCCCAGTTCTGGCTGTGTGCATGTGCCATATGCCATGTACGGAATGGTATGTGACATATATTAATCTATATGGATGGCCTTCTGCTTCTGACCTTACAAACTGTCCACTTCAGCACTGTCATTCTACAAAATGTCCAAATGCAGTCCAAGAAATGCATTTTAAATGTGGATGCAAACATTTCTATTACTGATAACACCAGCACAGCATTTTTTGCTTTGTTGGGATTAGGACCTTGATAGTTAAAGTTATAGGCTTAGTAATGACAATCCAAGGTCGTGTCCTTTATTGACATGGTAAAGCAAGGAGAGCCCTTTGCTACGTTTCTGCTGATAAAGTTGAGAAGGATTATTCCAGTTGTTTGGTGACATACATTAAAAGTGAAAGAATATATTTGTGACCAATAAATATTTCAGGCGATGAGCACTGGGAGGAATTAACATKCTGTACCACAGGCAAGTTGCGTTTAATTCATGCTGAAAGCCTGAATTTAGGAAGTGTTGTGAAATCTAATAACGCTCCTGATGAATGCCTCCATCCTCAGTGAACAGCCATCCTCTCACATGAGCTGTAAAAGATCTGCAGTTCAGCTAGGGACACCTTAAAAAAACCAAAAGGTGCTGTGGGCTGCAGAAACAGTCGCACGGGCAATTCCAAAGTAGAAGGCAAACTTCCCAAAAGTAACCTGGCTCTACAATCCTCCTTTCAGTTTCAGTTTTTGTAAAACACGTTAATAATCTCTGTAGAATCTATCTGCCTTTGAGGAGTGTATTAAGGAGAAATTAAATAATATCACTACAGTGTTTCGAATGTTTTTTATATATGCAGCTCTTAYAATACAGCTTAGTAGGTAGGACTGCCATTTTGCAAGACCTTCGCACAGAGGAGCTGTCCTGTTGCTCTTTAGGCTCTCTGRTCTTCTCATCCACTTTGTGTTGACTGGATGAGTCTAGCAAAGGGATGATGATTCCAGGAGCTACCACTTGTTAGTGGATCTGCCATAGCCGAGTACACTCTTTAGTGTGAGAAGTTGATTTAAGTTATCACGTGGTACTTCACTGTTGAGCCTACCTGGGGGCACACGGGCATGCTCTGTCTGCTGAAGGAGCAGTAACTCGTTACAACACTGTCACTTGATTGAGATCCAGCATAGCCTAATGAGGGTCAGGAGGAGGGTGATCTCTGGGAAGCGCCTCACACCCCTCCAGGTATGCCTGACTCTGTTAGTCTGATATCTCCACATGATGCTTTATTAGGGATGGATTTGCAGGGACTGTTGTGTTCACCTCCCAGGATTTAAATAAGCAGAGGTCACGTCAGATACCTGTTATTCTTCATAACACAGTTCATGTGTGTATTTTTTTTTAATTTATCTCTAACAAGAGATTCAAGTTCATCTAGCTTGGATAGATCTCAAAAAAAAAAAAAAAAAAAAAACCCACTCAGTAGTCTACCCACAAAACCACTGATATTTTCACTAAGCAGCTATTTTAGAGCTAATTTTACATTGCATTGTGCATTTCTCATTGATATAATATAAATTAATAGCTGAAATCAATAAGAATTGCATGTATTTGTTTGGAGACAAATTTTCCTTCAAGTTTCAAGAACGCTTTAGCCTGATTTACTGAGGAAATGAGTCTCATGAATAGCACTGGCTATCCATCTCTCTCTCTCTATCCATCGCTCTGTACCATACCTAATGACTTTGAACCAATTGTCCAATTTCAATGAAATTTATCAGGAATAAAGACATCTAAAAAGATAATAAGTTCCTAAATTGAATGAGAATCAGCAGATGGATTGACAAAAACTACCTTGCTAATATTCCTGCTGAGGAAAAAAGAGAGAGAATTCAGCCATAATCCATCCTGCTTCTCAGCAACCCTAAAGGTCTAGTCAAAGTATGTGATAAGGGACATGAGGGAACTGGGGCCATTGCAGGGTAGTGGATGTTGAGCATGAAGAAAAGAAAAAAAAGGAACTAAGGGCCCTGAGAGGAAAAACTGGAAGTTTTGCAGTGGAATAGATGTTTTCTTGGGCTATTGTGGTAGAGAAAATCAGAGGAGACGCAGTGAGCAAAATGAGACTACTGCAACAGGAAAGATGGAAGAACCCAAAACAGATATCTCTGACTCTATCTGCATTCACTGTTGTTCGAAGAAGTTTGCTTTTATTCCCAAGTTTCATCAGAAGTTCATTTCAGATGCTCTTATAACTTGCAAGAAGGGCCTTACAATAATAAATTGCTTCAGTCTACTCATAATTCGATCAGAATCTTTCCTAAAGTATGTTTGACACTTATTTTAGTATTAATTTTTGTACAGGCATTTTCACACTTTAGGAAATCACTTTATTCTCAAATGTCAGAAATGTATCTTTCTGGGATTATTTGCCCCAGAAATGTTAGCGAAAATGTTATCTAATACCAGCGTTCCCATTTTCTATGCTCTACTTATTTGCCGTCCAAAGTAAGTCACATCTTTATGAACATGTCTTCAGGAGCCATATCCTGAAAGGCACCACTATCTCTTTGGTCCTCATTGAGATCACACAGAGTAATAGGTGGTCATCTAAAGTGCCAGATAACAGTAAATCAATTAAAAATACATAGGTAGGTAAATTCGGTCAATAACTTTGTATGGTTGGATTGTTGAAAGCTAGACAAATAGGATATATATTTGCATTATTTCACTCTCGTTAATCCTGTCTACAGATGAGAGGTGGGAACAAGCATCACCCTGGGGCCAGAGGGTGGCCCAGAACAGTTTCATGCACGTTTAGTCACAGGGGATTTGTTGGGGGTACAATGGCCAATGCCAAAATGTGTAAGTGATGTGTGGCTCACCAAATGTGTTTGAAAKTCCTAATTACCACAGTAAAGGAAAGGCTCATTTTCCACCATCAGCCTGTCGTATCTGTCTCTCTGCACATATTTTGCTTAAGATTGTTCTAATGTGCCTAAAACAAATAATTACATGTGGCAAACGTTTCACTTGCTGTGTTGTTTCCTCCAGATCATAGGAACGATCCCRCTGATGCCTAATCCAGTCCCCTCCAACCAGGCGGCAGGTGGAGCTCAGGGCCTTCAAGTGCAGCCGATTACTCCACAGTTATTGACCAATGCCCAGGGTCAGATCATTGCTACTGTCATCGGCAACCAGATACTCCCCGTGATCAACACCCAGGGAATAACACTATCTCCACTCAAACCAGGCCAACAGGTAATGTGTCTGTAGTCTGAACAGTTGCAAAAACAAATGTACAGGAGAAGCAACACCTACTCCTCGCTGACTCTCACAGCCTCTGAAAACTTTATTTCTCTGTTTTCACTAACAAAAGATGTGTAATTTATATGTAATTATAATATAATGTGAGATAAAAAGTTACACATTCAGGATTATCCAGTTGGACTTTTTCTTTTCTTTTAAAGGTATGTAGGGTCACCTAGAAATTTTCTCTTAACTTCTGTCCCTGAGATAGGAGTGTGAAACAGGAGAGACCTTATGGCCCATAGAGTTTACTCCTTGGTTACTGGTCACTCAGAAAACAAAAATAAATGMAACTATTAGCCTGCTTCACTGGAAAAAGAGAAGGGTTTGTGCATATTTGTACAAACAGAACAAATTTTTAGATGAATTAYTCAATGGAAGCATGAGGTAGTTCACAAATACAGGGTAGGTGCAGCAATTTCACTAAGGTCTGAAGAGATTTTTGTAGTTTTTTTATAGYACTCAGGTCAAAATAATTAATGTTGTCTACATCTGTAGAGCAAAGAATTGCAGTGCCACCTTTTTTCTCTGTAAGAGAGGAAATAAAAGATGGAAAAGACAACAAATGTGATTGCCAAAAAGGCACTTATGAAAATGTCACTCACTCACATGTTCCCGTTAGCATTTCTATTGCTGGGAGTACTTATTTGCTAGTGCTGTCCACACCTCCAGCCCTAGTTAGCAGCCGTTTGTAGGCTTGGTAAATCCCAGGGCCACTTGAGCTCCAAATCAAGATTTTTTTTTCTGAATTTTAAATGTGGAGAGCCAGCGGATCCCTAAAGCAAATTTTTTGTTAGTTTGTTTTGAAGATATTTCACATCCAAATAGTTACATTCTTTTTTTGCCATGCTATCCTCTATGGTATTTAGCAGAGGCATTTTCCAAAGCACTTGGCATTTATCTACCTCTATTTTCTTTAATGGGAATAGACTTCTACTACTGGCAAGTGCTTTTCAATTGCTGCACATATGTGGTTTTAAACAAAGAAAGATACATGGAGGGCAGGCTGTGTGTTTCCAAGGCTAGAAAGCCTATGAACTAAAAAATCCAGCAGTTTACATTTGGGGACTTTTTTTTTTTTTTTAGGTGTCTAGCACCTGAAGAGGTTAGATCTTCCCCTCTTTTATGGAAGGAAGCTCTGAAAAACCATCACAATCCTGAGATCCCATTAGAAACCCATGAAATTTAGAGCTAAGCAGAGAACAGAGGTCCTCTATTATTCTCAGAGATCCCCTGGCCTACAGAGCAGCACATCTTCTGGCACAGCTATGAGCTATGTTCTCTCTTGAGTCTTGCAGCAAAGGAACTTCTAGGCAGAGTCTGCCAGAAAAATCAGTAGGCAGAGAGGAGAGAGACACGACCCTTTCTTGCATTGCTAGTGGCATGGAGCTCACATGGAGGGACAAACTCTTGCTGACTGGGGCATCTTGCTGAACGATGGCTGGGTTTGTGTTGGAAAGCCACCATTTAGCCTTGTYGTGCTCTGCTGTAGTGGCTCACCCAATCTGAGCATTCAAGTGCTCTCAGGAGAAATTAACAACTTGCTCAGGTTTCTGGTTCTGTGCAAGAGTCAAAGATGAGCCCTGTATCATCACACGAGAAGAGCTGTCCTGATATACCAAGCAGTGCTATGTGATTAGAAAACATTTTCCTAAGATCAGTCCTGTGGAGTCCAGCCTGTGCCTCTCATGCAGTCAGATTGCTGAGGTCCAGGGGGTTGCAGGAAGGGCTACCAACAACACAGACCCTCCTTACTTTCATCTAGTGGAAACCCATCTAGAAAGTACTCTTGATCAGGGGAAAAAGAAAAGATAATACAAATACTATATGAAAGAAATACTGTACATTATAATTTTTTAGGAGCTACAGAAAATTATTTCTGTGTATTTGTGCTCCCTCTACTGGTTCTTCTGCTTTTATTGAAGGCCTCTAGTAGTGTCAGAGGAAATTTTGTCATTGATTTCAGCAGCAGAATTGAAGCATGAGAGACAGATCCTTCTTAGGAAGAATATTGGTGAACATTAAAAAGCAATTAAAAAGGTAGTACAATACTGACTGCCATATCATTTGAAAAGTAAATGGAATTATACGTTATGTAAGGAGATTATGAATTTGTCTTACTGTCTGGGTAGCAGTTTACCCAAACAATTGTTTTTTGGTAATGGTAGCATATCTAATCCTAAATTCAAAATATAATTTTCAGAAGGTCTGAGTGCTGAAACTCAGAGGGCTCTGCAAAATATTATTGAATCTGGGGTCCTACTGCATTTCATGCCTTGTAACTTGATAAAAGAAAATTCAGAAGGGGGAAAAAAAAGTACGAGGCAAGTTTTGGAAAAGTTTAAGAATGTTGCAGAGAAATAAATAATGTTCCAGTTATAGATGATCTTAGGTTAACTTCCAACTTGTCATTTTCTTAGAGACTAAATGCTCCAGGAGAAAGGGAGGAGAACAGGAGAACAGGCAAGGGATGATAGGAAGTTCCTGCCTGCCTGTCAAGCCACAATAACTGAACCTAGAGCCTAATTCAGTTGCTAAGTAATGTGCTTGTGCTTACTTTTCGTGCAAAATCTGAAGACTTAGATGCCTCAGATATTGTGTTAGTCAGTTTTACTTGGTCAGACTRCATGAGTTATTTATTCATACAACTTTTTCAACATTGACAGACTAAAATCTTAATGTGCCCTCATGGAAATGAGTTCCTGGATTACTTGTCTGTAGTGTAAAGCACTGCTGCTTTTTTATTGTAAATAGATTACTTTTTAATCTACAGAAGTAATCCAAGAAGTAACCCTATTACTTCAGTTTTAGAAAATAAACTTCTGATTTATACTAYGCACAGTAGGGACTGTTTATATGCAGTAGTTACAGCTTCAGTGCTTTAACAGTTTTTGAAGATTTTGCTCATCTAAACAGTATTACTGAAACACACACTGAGAATTCTCCCAGAATTTGTAATGGCTTTCTAGAGAGGGTGACAGTTCATGCTCCTGTTATGGTCCCTTGTCTTTTTTTATCTCTGTTCATAAACAAGTTTTTCAGTGCCTCTAATAATTTTAGGCCTGTCTCTCCACTATTTCAATTTCCACAATAATCTCTTCAAGATTTTGTGATCAGAACTGAATGCCGTGATCACAGTGAGGATGCGTCATTGATTTACCATAACAGCATTATAATATTTTYAGCATTATTTTCTATCTTTATCTCAATACAGCCAACCATTCTGCTTTTTTCCTATCTCTGCTCATTGAGTAGTTTTTTTTTAATAAACAGACATACCTACCACGATACATCTGTGCTTCCCTGGTTGCTACCATGTTAGTCACTAAAATGGCTCCTTTTAATGTGAACCATTTTGCACCTATGTGTTATGTATATTGTCTGCCACAAGGCTCCCCAGGTTCTGCATGTTGCTTTTCATGGCATTCTGCACTCACCTAGGAAAATCCGTGCCTCCTGCTGCATCAGCTTCACCATCCTGTCTTGCCGCTTGCTAAAACCATTCAACAAAGTTTGGTATGAATCCTTTAGACTCCTCTTGTCCTCTTTCCTTGGAAAAGGATGTTCTGTTCCCTAATTTGTGTTTCTTTGATTTTAAGCTGTTTTTATGCCATAATGGAAGTGTAGCCTAACTACTATGCTTCCTTTATGCCTCAAAGGAGGGACATGTTATATGGCTAAACACTTTTTTTTCTCCCAAGAATAGGTGAACTTGTTGTAGCAACTTGTTAACACTGTCATTTTGATTCCAAATTTAAAACCTTGTTTTAAGGGGTTCCTTTGTGTCTTTAATGACCCATACTTAGACCAGCATGGCTGACTGAAGGACTTTGCCATGAACTAGAGTCTTACAACAGTCACAAATTCATAGAGAACTCGTCTTCCCCAGCTTTAGCTATGTAAGAAGGGTTTTGTGAATGCTGGTAGCTAGATGACCATTAGAAACAAAGATAGGCCTTCTCATAGATAGGATATTTTAGGATTAAATAAAAAATTACTATTTTACTGAATGAGTAAAATTAGATAAGAATCCAAGTGCAAGAGACTGTTGGGACTCAAAACGCTTTCCCATTCATGAATTCCTTAAGTTAGCTTTCCTAATAATTGGTGTTATAAAAACTAATTGTTTGCCCAGAGAACACAAAAGGAATTTTTGCRTGTGGCATTGTTTTCCAGTGTGCCTCATCAAGATGGTTCCCTGCTTGCTGTTGTTTGGCTATTCCCTGCCACATACTAGACTGAGTAAATCTGGCTGGTAGTTGCACTTGTCCTCAGTCTAGTTTTACCTATTGTACTTGCCAGAACCTTTCATATTTCACTGGGTCACACAGCACTAACAGCTTTGGGCTTCTGCCAACTCCAACACACACACACACAAATAAATAAATAAATAAGAGCTACTGGGCAGCATTTTCTTACGTCGTCAGTTCCCTGTCTTTGTTGTCATTGACTATCATGCTCCAAATTAGCTGGTGAAAAGCCATAGACAGCTCCCAGATGAGCCTGTGGTCATTCCCTGTACATCCTCTTTCCAAATTTCATGCCAGAAGAGTTTTCTTTCTGCAATCTCATCCTACCATGTACAGCCTACATCTCATTATAACAACTCTATGCAATCCCTTGTCTTCCTCTTGCCCATTAAAATCTAACCAACTCTCAATCACTTCTTCTCTGACATGCTCTTATTGCTTTGATGCTGTCTGGTTTTATGAAAACTGCACCCTTCTTTCTCTGTGTTTGAACATAGCCACTAAATTGTGTTGTCTCAATCCAACTTTGTTTTTCTGTTTGCTTTTTATAATATCTGACTTTCAGTGATGAAGGTGACAATTTTTCTCCTTTCTTTCTCTCTTCTTCTGTCATTAACATTGCAGTGATGTTCTCCATATTCCATGTGCATTTCCATGGATAAAACAGTAGATTTTGAAAGTCAAGACCATCAGGCTGTCAGTTTTTTGTTACAAGATGCTGCATCAGGTGTTTCCCTGACATAGCATAGGCACTTGACTTGTAACTTAGCTCTCTTCCTGACCAATGCTCTCTATGGTATCTGCACTTGTAGAACATAAATATCTCAAAAAAGGCTATACAACAGCATCACACCTTTGGGTATAGGAAAATATTATTACAGTAGTTATATCTTTCTAAGGAACTGAGAAAGTAAAGCACTGTTCACTGTAAGAACATTGCTCTTCTGAATTATGCACTTGCCTATACATTTATATATTATACCTTTTCATTATTGTCATAACAGTGACATTACATCAGTCCTGATGGGGGTCAGAAAGATGACTGCACTCGATTTGCATATAAAATTATAACTTTTWCAGAAGCCCAGCTGTGTCCTTACAGCTGATATTGTGAGTGTAGTTCTAGTCTCCCAGCAAGGCTTTGGAAGGAGGACTTAGGCAAATGCTCTCTACCTGTCCTGTCCCAAGTGATGTCTGCAGTTCACGAGCACTTACCTGCTGTTGTCCTCATTTTGATCTGAGCATGGTGGAGTCAGAATGAACCCTAAGAGCTTTCTCATGATGATTCCCAAATGCACCTATGCTGTCAGTCTGAGTAGGGTGTGGAGAGGTCCCTTTTACTGTATTTCTGAGAGAGAAGATACTTAAAAGCATTAAATAGTTGTCATTTTTAAAAGTCAAACGTAAGCTGCATTCTGCAATAAGATATATATCTGCAAAGCTTGTATATCTTATGCACAGTTTGGGTCCGTRTGCATAGATTTGTGCCTAAGATTGGGTCCTTTTCTGGGCAGAGTAGAAGGCACTTTTGTTTTCTTGTGTTTTCCTGAGTGTAGTTGAGTATGCTAAATCGGATGATGGATGCAGTATTCCGGCCACAGGGAAAACATTCTGGCAGAAGTGACTGTGAAAGTGATTGGGCATGCAATGACTAGATACGTGTAATAATGTGTCCCTTTGATTTTCTGGAAATTTTAAGAGAACTTTTTTCAGAAYTATGCCTTGTCATGGAGAATGAGTAGGTTTGAAGGCAGGCCTGCTCTACCAGGGAATCAAGCATTGGCCATGGTATGTGATGGTCCTTTCTCAGAAACAAAAATCTGACACATGTTAGGAAATTTAGACCAAGCAGAGAGCTCAGCTTACAGAAGAATGGATGATAAAAAAAAAAAAAAAAAAACTACACTACTAGTTCTTCAAGGCATTTTGGTGGCATTTCAGAGTATTTTGGAATGTGTCTTATATCAAAATCTTTACTTATTTTTCAACACTTTTCATGGACTTCAGTCCTTAGTAGTCCTAATATCTGCAATTCACGGGAAGCACTAGCTGACATAAAAGAAGAAAAAAAAAGAAATTCTTTATTTATATCGTAAAAGGGATTACTTGAAATGTATTTCTTGTACCTTGTGCCACCCCTCTTAGTTTCATCTCTTGTGCCCCCTTTGTTATACTTGTCTTTTTCACCTCTGTCTTCTCTAATTTGTTGTTTTTCCTCATCTCCAGATTCCCTTTTCACTGAATCATAGAAAAATAGGACTGAAAACGACCTGAAAAGGTCATATAGTCCATCCCCTCCCCCTAGGCAGGATCAACTGTCCCTATATCATTCTTGACAGATGTTTGTCTAACTGGTTCTTTAAAACCTCCAGTGATGGAGATTCCCTAACATCCCTAGGCAGCCTAGGCCACTCTCCTTAACATTAGAAAGGTTTTTGTAATGTCTGACCTAAGCCTCCCTTACTGCAATTTAAAGCCATTACTTTCTTCTCTCTTCCATTAGGGCCATATTTTTGCCCTTGTGGTTTGTCCAGGCTCACTACAAAATCAGTAACAGTTCTGTTGTCAGAAAGGACATCCTTCACCCAAAAGTTTGTTCTCTGTTTCTTCAGAGTTACTCTCTTTCCTTAGCTTATGCAAAATATCTTTCTGCTCTATCACTATCACTATCCTGTAACTTTCTGGATGCAGGTAACGACATCCTCAGTTTCACAGAGGCTTTACTACAGGTTTCCAGTCAATCATCGCAGGAGTAGGAATATACTACATACATAATTTAAGAACAAAATATGATTTTGCAGACCTAATTCATTCTTCACCTTAGCAAATATCCATCAGGACTGTCTTCATTGCTGGCAGCAGCATGTAAAACTGAAGTAAAAGAGATAAGAATCAGGCCCATTCCCTTTTCCAGCTTAGTCTTAAAAAGTATTAGGGTCCATTTTATGCTTCTCATATTCATCCTGTTTCTCTAGCTGGAGTGTGCATACATACATTCCTGCTAGATACTCATCAGAGGTGCACACAGTCATCATTCTCGGCGTGTCTCCTGTATCCACCTACACAGAATGGCACTTACAGCAACTGCTTCTGTAATTTCTGTGCCTCCTTCTGTCTTTGGATGGAAAATGCACAATAGTCATAAATATAATTCATATCGTACGTGTCCAAAATTGGGGAAAAGTCAGCTATTGCAAGTTTGAATTGATTCTGTCATCTAGAATCTAATTCATAATCTAATCGTTGCTTCTCCTTAAGGCTRTTTCTGGAATGGAAATTATAGTGGATGAAAAGAGACAGAGTATTTTAATGCAATTTCGTGTCATAGATAACCATCATTGTTCTTTAAGCAGGACATTTACAGCTTAACCATCATGTCTGTAAAACAAAGGGTGTGCTGGAAATTATGTAGGGATGTAAAGATGGTATCCTCCTTCCCTCCCTGGTCAGTCTTTAAGGTGACTCTTCTGCTTCTCCAACCCCACTATTTCCTTCTCCCTGGCAAGAAGTGAATTAGAAACCAGCAAACTGTAAATCTCTTATACMTCGATGTTTCACCTGAGGTGATTCCGCATGCAGATGTCACTAGCCATATAGCTTTTGCCCAGCTGAGTTTTGAGAATTTCCTATATTTGACAAAAGGCTTCTGAAGGCTTCAAAAGGCCTTCTGACAAGGAAACTGCGGAGCTTCTGGGTATCCCAGTTATTTCACAAATACATTTGCAAAATGCACTGTGCAATACATATGCAAAGGATCAAACATTTCCTAGACTTAAACAGTGTACTATGCATGGGCCGCATATAGMGGCTGTGGCTGTGCACTGGTGATGCAGGCACAACTAGAGAGTGCAGATGTACACGCAGGTGCTTCCAGGAAGCCTCAGCTTTGGTATGTATTTGCTCAGGAGTTGATCTTTGCAGGAACAGGATATCCATTGTGGCCTCAAAGTGTTGAATTTACTATCCATGTCATACATGACCATGTATTTCTGTCTGGGAAACACTCATGGGAAATAACATAGAATCATAAAAAATTAAGGCTGGAGGTCAAGGTTCAAGAGATTATCCAGTCCACCCTGCTGTTGTCAGGCAGAGCTGCTATGCCAATATTTGTCCAACTTCCTGCTAAAAAATCTTTCCCTCTCTTAGGGACTCTGCAACCTCTCCCAGAATTTATGCCAGTGCTTCACTGCTATGTTAGAAAGCTTTTSTTAGCACCTAATTTGAATTTCCCAAGTCGTTGTGCCTCCTTCTGTCCACTGCAGGAAAGAGATAGACTCGTTCTCTTTTCATTAGCCTTGCCTGTTTTTGAGATGAGTGTCATATCGCACTCAATTTTCCCTTCTGGAAATGAAATGTAAGTCCATTCTAGATGAACGTAGGTTTCAGACAACTCCTTCACTTCAGTCACCCTAATTATTCTCCATCAGTTGGTCCAGATTTTTCCTTGTATGTGGCATCCAGCCCTGGTCCCAATGCCCCTGCATAATCCTACCCTTTGCTTAGAAGAGAAGGTACTGCACATACGTTGCAGATGTCACTCCTGCTTGTACCGCTGCCTTTACTTCATTTTTACAGCATCACGTTGTTGATGGTGTGTTCAAATTGACAGGATCATTTTTAATTCCAGTCCTGTGTTCCAGAATATCAGAAGCCCTTCCAAGCATGGTATCAGTGTGTGTAAGCATATCATTTCTTCTCCATCATCAGGTCATTAGGAAAATACTGAGTAGTGCCAGAGTCAGGACAGACACCATTCACGCACACTTCTGTTCTGACAGTGAACTGTTGATAACTATCCTCTCAGTTTTGCTCTCTAACTATTTTTGCATTCGTTCTGCAGTAGTTTCATCTCAGCTGTGTTTCCTAGGGTTATAAAGAATGTCATGCAAGGGAGTGTCAAGAGACTTGTAAAGTCAAACCACCTACTGCTTTTTCCCTGTCCGCAAGACCAATTACCCTGTCTTAGAGGGAGATCAGATTGGTTTGACACAGTTTGTTCCTAACAATCCTTGTTGTCTGCTACTACCTTGTTTTCTTGCAGGTGCTTAAAAACTGTTTGATTATTTTTGTCAGTACTTTTCCAGGGGTTGAAGTTGACTGGTCTATAATTTTGCAGATCTTTCTTTTTAAAGATAGCCAGTTCATTTGCTCTTCTGTCATCATTCAATACCTCCACTGTCCCTGCAGATAAACACTAACATCTTTAAGACTCTTCCAACCAGTCTGAAAGCATCTAACCCAGCTAAATATAATATTTTCTTTCCCTCACCTAGGCTGAAATCTTTAACTTTTCCAGAGAATGTGTCCAGTAAGAGACTGAGGCCCAAACCCCTGCCTGTGGGCACTCCACTTTCTGAAAGCTGCAGTCTGCAACAGTGTGGGCCTGATGTGTGGGAAAGCCACTACTGCAGTGAGGAGGCCTCCTTCCCTACAAGTAGACTGCATTCTATAGTACATGAATAAACACTCCAGAATAGGAGTGTTTTATATTTTATTCATATAAATTCATTCAATAGGAGTGTTTTATATTTTATTCATAAAATATAATATTATTATATTTACTCCATAAATAAAACCCAACCGCTAGTGAAAAGGTTTCTAAAGATGCCCAGTGCTTGTATGCATCTGAAATCTGGAAGTCTTTCCATCACCTTCTTTGATGCAGTGTCTTTTTTAAATAATGGTTGAAAACCCCTCATGTTAATAACATGTGTCTGTTTAATGATCCCTACTAAAGTCAGAAAGTGGATGTTGACTTGCACAAATAATTTTCATCAAAATTAAAGGSTAACTCAAAGCTACTGCTTCTGTTTTCTATTATATTATTCCATGTGGGAAGTAAAAGAAGGAGGAGTTGTAATTTTTCTCCAGTGTTAAGCAGATCCATAACAAGAAAAATGCCATTAAAATTGTTTAATGTATTCTACAGAAAAGTGTCGTCTTGAATGTGGTCAGATACATTTATCTAGTATGCCATATAATTTTCATCCACTTAATATCAGTCATGTCTATGTGTTTCAGGAATATATTCTGTATAATTTGAGTACCCTTAACTAATTCAGCATCTTTGGTATTTTACTGGACCAGCTACTTCAGAAAAAGATAAGAGTTTGTATACCTTAGAATTGAAGAATTAGATTTAAATTATTGACTTTGAGAAAGGCCAAATAGCCCTTTATCTTTTCTGCTTCCTGAGGTCTCATTGAATGGCTTTTACTTAAAAGTGAAGCCTTTTAGTACATTTTCTGCAACCTTTTTTCAGTCAAGATCAAGATCAACACAGTTTAAAGGTATAGAAAGTACCACCCATCTTAGTGTATTAGGATTGGGTATTATTGTATTAGTAGGTTCTGATAAGGCTGTACCAGACTACAAGAAGCCAGTACAAACCTGTAAGATCTTCATTCTGTATAAAGATTGCTCTTCAGATTTSTAGGTAGTTTGATGTAAAAATCAGTAGCGGAGAATGAGCTTAGTTTTTAAGTCCATATGAAAGTTCATTAAGGGCAGAAAGGGATTAATGGTTCTTTCTTTTCCCCTAAGGAAAAACCAAAGCCTCTACAGTATTCTAAATTTCATAAAATCAGATTCATATATAGCAATGTATCATTTGCATCTACAATTACTTGCCAGATTTCTTAGGTACATATTACTTGACCCGTAGTCAAATATGGGTCTTGACCCTGATGTGAACAGGGTTCAGAAGTTTCTGTGTGTGCACTAGGAAAGGACAATTTATGAGAAATGAGATTCCAACATTTGAAATTGTTTTTACTCAATCCAATGCCATAAGCCAAATAATCCCTCTCTCATAGTCTTCTCCCATATCTTCTCTTCCCCATTCCTGCTCTTTTTGGCCCTGCTCCTGCAGTGTGRAAGGACCTTTCTGAAACAATGCTGATTTATGTGAGAATCTATATAGGAAGTAAAGGTCTGACTGCATGAGTCAGAAAACAGGTAAGGATTTATTAAATCAGTGCTGCTAGGAATGTCAGCTATTTCCCATCACTCATTTCAACCAAGTATTTAGCTGATAATTAGATTAACTAACTGACTAAGCTAAGCAAAAAGGGGAAGTCAGAGCATGAGGCAGTTCAGATTGCTCCTATTTTAACCCTCTGTCATCTAAAATGAGTCCGTGGTGTTTTATGTTCCTATGGGATTCGTTCCCTGGAAACAGAAGGGTGAGATGGTGCATTGAAAGTTTCTTATTACTGCTTCATATTCTAAATACCTATTTTTACATTTTAACATATAGCTCCATCAGCCCTCCCAGACGCAAGTGGGACAAGCAGCCTCACAACCTAATCTCCTGCATTTGGCTCACAATCAAGCATCTTTGTCTCAAAGCCCAGTGCGTCAGGCTTCCTCTTCTTCCTCCTCATCCTCCTCCTCTTCAGCTTTGAGTGTTGGCCAGTTAGTCAGCAGTAAGTATTGCTCCCTGGCTCTCCTTACTTCTCCCTCTGTTTGTCCTTGTCACTGCTGAGTTTCCTGATCTACCTTCCCTCCTTTTTTTGTCCATATAATAGATTGTTTATTGTTAATTACACTTGCCAATAAGTGATAAGAGCCATGATGGATGGGTCTAAGGGTAAACATGCTTTGAGAAGTGGCAGTCAACACTAAAAATGATCATAATAATGCTAGCAGTCCTTAACTTGAACTTTGTGGACACTGGGTGATTCTTAAAACTCAAATGTACTTTATATTCATTGGAAATGAGAAATTTTTGGATCAGTCAGTATAATGGATTGTACTGCTCCAAATGTGTTGGGCGTCCTCTCCTACTTTTTCGTTAGGCTGCTTTTTCTTTAGTTTATTTACATTACTGTAGCAGACTGCTTTACAAACCCAAGCATTATACAGGCCTAGAGCAAGAGAACTTCCTTGCCAGGAAGAGTTTGCACAGTTCAGACACAAAGGAGCTCTGATATGTGGGCAGAGAGAGGGAGGCCAACTGAAATGGAGTAACTGAGTTGCAGTGTTAGAGTTTTAACAGCTGACCTCCTAACCAGGTCCTTTCTCCAGATCATATAGTTCTTAGTTCTTCGCTGTTACTTTATTGGTCTTACCAATCTARTATTAGCTTGGATCTTTACATAGCAATAAAAACAGACTAAAAGTATAAGTAGCATTTATAGTTTTTGCAAACTGCAAAAATGTGAGTATATTGGATGACTTTGTTCAAAGATACTGCATGTACTTTTTCAAGTGAAAAAAAAGAAAAAACAATATAGCAGATGTCACACTGAGGATATAAAATATATGACTGAGGAAGCTTATGAAGGGTTTAGAAAAACTGTCATGCAAAAAAGATCTGAAAAAATCTTGGTTGGATTACTTCAGAGATTCTTTACATGAGGATATGACTAGCAGAGGAATAGTGGTAAAATTATGCTGGTATAACTCCCAGTGTGAATATTTTTATTCTGGAATAAAAACATCCACATGAGTAGCTGTAAGTACATAAAATATATAGAGAGATATAATTATGCTGATATAAACATACTGCTGTTGCTCTGCCAGTAAATCGTCTCATGTAGACAAGCTTGTAGCAAGACAAATAAGATGCTACATGTTAAAAATATATATATATAAAGTTACCCCTTGCCTGTGTGGGAAAATTGACTAACATAGCTAGTAGAGAATAAGTTACTTCTCAATGGCTGGTCCAGAATAACTTCCCTTGTGGCCATTCTGATTCAAAAAAAAAATATATTTTAGAATAATTGTTGAGGGGTACTTTATCCCACAATAGTTATTCCAGTCAATTTCCCTGCATAGATAAGATTGCTCTTATCTAAAGGCAACATGGAAGAAGCCATTTTAAGTTTACAAGGTAAATCAGTCAAAAATCAGGAGGTGCTAGGAAAGAGTTGCTTATGCAACAGCATTTAACTCTTCTTATAACATGTATTTTATGATATTGATGATATTGTGATTGATGATATTATGATATTGTGATTAAATCACACCCTGTTTTATACTTGTGCTTCTTGGAGTGTGTTCCCAATAGATTTGCTGTAAGGATGAAATCAGACATTATTATTATTATTATTATTATTATTATTATTATTATTATTATTATTATTATTATTGGATGGTCCTGCTTCAGACAGTAGAGGACTGAGAAACTGGAGCTTTCTCTCTGCCATATAATTTCAGTGCAGTGTCACTCAAGTGACTTAAAACATATTTTTCACAAGTGTTCCTTCAATATCCATTGGGTTTTAATTTATAGAAGAACCCGGCATTCACAGTTACTATCCAAAGTGCACTTTCACTGTTGAGGCATATAAAACACCATTTAAAGCCACAGTCTAAAAATCATTTCTTACTTGACCTAGACTGGGTATCCAAAAGTACTTTTTTCCTTTGTGTCTGGCAGCTTCTTGGTGAATGAGAAGGGGACGACCTTCATCTTGTAGAAACACAGGAAAATAAATTAAGATGTTTAAAAAAAAAAAAAAACAGAAAAGCTTGAGAGGAAATTAATAACTATCTTTGGTGAAGAGCTTTAGCAGAGGCCTAGGGCCACACTGTGAACAAATGCAAAGTCTCTTTGCAGTGAAGCACAGTTCATTCTGTGCACTGAATGAGGCAGACATCTGTGGGAAAAGAACTGGTAATCCCCTTCTCAAAGACTATATGACACTGTTTTGTGGGCTCCTGTCACTCCAGCATTATGCAACTTCTGAGTGTTTATTTGTGCTACTTTAAGGATGTTCTTTTAGCTTCATTTTTGCATAGGTAAATGTCAAGGTTGTTACAAAAGCAGAGTAGCATGCAAGTCAGTCATGTGTTTGAGGTGATGTTTGTACTCATAGGCAGAAATGTTAGATCTTCTCAGGACAATTGAATGAATAGAAAAGCCGATAGGTTGTGTTACTCTCCTGTTGGTCCTATTCTAAATAGGAAGAGGATGCATGCTATGTTAAAGGATTTGGCTGAGAGTAGCATAGACATAGATCTTCCATACTCGTTCCTTTCAGGCTCAACTCCTTCCTTCACATGTTCAGTCCCTGTCCTGTTTCTGCCTCACCCTTCATTCCCTTTGCATTCTGTCTTCACATCAGACCTTTTCCTTTTCCATCTGCCTTCACACTGCAACCTTTTTCCTTCAGCAAGATGTCCCTCGATTCCTCTTCCTGTTCTTCTTAACTTCTTTTCCATCTCCTAGTTGGATTCTGTCACCAAATCTATCAGATCATCTCAGTGGTGCTTTAACCTGCATTTTTGTCAGATAATCCCTGTCACCATCTTCTACACTTTTATTTAGTTTGCTGCCACTTCTCTTCCCCCATTTTCCTTCCTCTACCCAAGTAATTCTTACTGTCCTTCTTTGCACAGTCACTCCCTCTCTACCTCCACTCCAAAATGAAATCCCTGCTACTTATTAGGAGCTCGTACTTCCTTGAGGCAGATTTTTGCTTGGGATGAGAAAAAGTTACTGCCTTGACACCTATGAAGACTATACTGCAGTATGTTACGAAATTGAACCTTTTTAAAAGAAAGAGGTGATTAGATTGGGTTTTTATCCTGAGCAAAACAGATTTATTAACCTTATTCTCACAAATGATTCAACGACACTGGCTGAAATTCATCTCTCTATGGAAAATCCCAATTAGCCATAGTCAATACCCTACCTGTAGTAACAAATGGCACAGAGAAGATAGTTGAAGAGTTCATGTTTTTCCTTGCTCAAAACAGAAGATCAGCTCACTTAAATCATAAGGTGAGGAACTTAAACAGACCAAAGAAAATATTTTTCATACAGTTAGACTGAGGAATGTCTCATGGTTGAGAATTCACAGGCACCCGGATCTTAAGAGCGTTCTGAAAGAGAATGGATATCTATAGAGATGCACTTAAAAAAAGCATATCAAGAATTAATAGGCAAACAGGTTCTGGAAGTGATATCTACATTTGCATGTCAGGGCTTCATCCAGGACCTCATTATTTGAGACCACTTATTTGGTGCACTGGGCAAATCAACTTATTTTTCCAATTACATGGATTTCTCACAGAGTCAGAAAGTAAATATTCATCTCAATGTTCCTTGATAGTTATCTAGCATATTTCTAATAACATTTACAGGAAATGCAGGACAGAAAATGCAGGAAACACTGAATGTGTAAGCCTGCTTAAGATTGCGTGTAAGATGCTGCTGCTCCAGGACACAAGGAGGTTACCTGTTGCTTTCTAGTGATATGAACAGAGCMTATTAAAAAAAAGTCCAGTTAGTCCAGTAGGGAGAGATCAAACTATATATATAACGAAGTGTGAAAAGACAGATGAGATACTTGGCAGTTTTTCATAGCCATTGACAATGCCACCTTTTTAGACAAACCATCTTAACTGATCTTCACAAACTCTAAAATTGCTTTAGATAACTAAAAACCAGTGTGTATGGACACACTGGAAATGAACAGACAGAGTTCCTCCCTGCTTTGTGAGATCTGTTCGGGTTCTGGGTGCACCATGTGCCTGTCACCTCTCCATGACGAGTGTACGGCCAACAAGGCCTTCCTCGCTTCCCCGCTCACAAACTGCCTCTCCGAGATTTGTGTAACACGTCTGCAACTGAAGTCCAGTGTCTACTGAAGTCCATTCAAAGCCTTTTAGTCAAATGAAGCTGCAAGGGGTCACTGGTTCTGAAAGAAARCCATAGGGCATGTGGGCAGCGAGAAACAACTTGGGGCCTCTTAAGGATCCCTCTGATTGCTCTGGCTCTCCTAAAGCARCAACCTTCTTGTTTACTTTTTATTTTTCATTCTAAAATTCCTATCTAGCCCTCCAGTAGAGGCCCCAGAGTTGAATATGTCGGTGAAGATTTGCTGTATTACAGGAACTATTGCTAAATATAGTAAAGTTCAGGTAAACCAGGCATAGTCTGTGATCTTTATGTGCTTATAAGAAGGAAGACTGGCACATTGCTTAGAGGAATGTAACTTCAGTAATTTAATAATTATTGGGGGAAAGATTCTGCCACACTTGCTCAGAGAGACTCTCTGTGCAAGTAGCTCCCTGTTTGGTCTATTAAGACAGAATTGGGTCTTAATAGCTTTAGAGTTCCACATTTATTTCCTTACATCTAGACATATTTTCTTTATGATTTTACCTTTTTATTTAATATGTTTCCTACTTTTAAAGAGGGGCATTTCCTTAAACTCCCACTATTCCTCCTCCTTTATTTTGTATAGTTGTCCCTGTTGCAATGCCCTGTAATAATTTACTTTGATTGCCCTTTGTGTTTTTATTTCTCATCCTTTTTTTTTTTTTTCTGTCTTTTTCCTGGACTTGCAAAGAGTTTCTGTTCTTTTGTTCCATTCTCACTTCTCACTACCTCAACCTGAGCTAGTTTTTCTGAAGACAAAAATTATGAATTTCTTCTAGTGGAAGCTCTGCCTAAGCAAGATTCATCTCTGCTCTTCCAGACACTTCTAAGGGATTTTTTTCATATTATCTCCTCACTATTATGTTCTTTTCTCTTCTTCACTCAATTCTACGTTATCATTTCTCCTTTTTCCTGTCTCATTTCCCTCTTCTCAGATGCATCCTTTCCCTTACTTTTCCCATTATATGCTGTCTTCATGGAAATCACTGCTTTTCCCTCCTGCTCAGAGGCTTGTGGCTCCATGAAATTCCTTTCATCCTTCCAAATTTATTTTACTGTCATTTGCTCCTATAAAATTGTAATGCCCCCCACAAATATATCTTCTTTCTCTCCCCTGAGCCCATGTCCATTTTCCAATAACAGTGTCTCATCCTGCCTCCTGCCCAATTTACATTCTGYTGGACTCCCTTTGTCAGCTACATCTCCTTCTGTCTGTCTGGGGAATGTGTCACCTGTAACCCTCTCATGGAAGAACTCTGCTCATAAGAAATTTGCTTTCTTTCTTTAGAGTTCACTGATTTATCTCTTAAGCAAATCTTTCCCATAACTATTAAAATCAGAGCAAACTCATGAGAACAAAGCAAAGTCATGCAGCATTTTCAGAAGAATTCAGAAGCAGGAGTAGATTTCCTTCAGTAGGAAAAAAAAAAGATTTTCAATGTAGGAGAGAGTGTAAATTTTATTTCTTTCACTTGTCAACCTTTGCCAGACATCTGTGGGAATTTTACCCTGCAATGGTCCCATACAAGTGTCTTGCCTTTCTCCAGGGCCTAGTAGTTYCAGAGACACAATAGCCATAGATTATTGAGCCATAATGTGCACTGGGAATCTTTAATCTAAATGCCACTGCTGTAGATCCTACCCACTCGATGAGATTGGTATTCTTTTATTTTGTGGTTGGGGCTGTGCTCTCTTCTGTAAGATTTCTACTTAATTTGAAAAAYACCTTTTTTTTTTTTTACAGTTTTCAGTAAAATACTCTTCCCAAAAGTAGAAGTAAACTATACACTTTACTGTTCTGAGAAATCAGARTTCATTAAAACAAAGTCTATTGTCTGTATCTGCGTGTTTTTGTAGGCATAGTCCATAGAGTCCAGGATTAGGTACTGTTTCCATCTTAATGGAAATAGATTAAAAAGGAGCAATGCTGTTAAATGATGTTGCCAATAAAACGATCTTCTAGTACTGTGTGAGTAATATGGAGAAGTCATGGGACRAATTCCATGGATTTCAGTGGCCTTTCAGCTGCACCTAAATTAGACGTGGTTCTGATTTGATACAAGCAGATAATACAAGCAATTTGATACAAGCAAATTTGATACTTCCCTAGAGTTCATAAAAGGTTTAATTCCAGATCTGGTAGTACCTTCCTCCTCCCAAATACATAAGATAAGAATGAAGTCTTGTTTTCTCAGAAGATGTTCTACCATATGTAAGAATCTRCTCCCCCATCCTGAAGCATATTGAAGGTTTTTCTTTTTTTCTTATTTCAAGGAGCACTCAGCCTAGATGTTCCTGGTTCGAGGCTCCTGTGCAGAAAAGRATCTTCCATGCTATTTACTTTTGCAAGAGTAAACTTCATATCAGAAAGGCCAGCAGAACTCACACCCATACCCATGTGCACGCAAACAACTACTTTTTCATCCTGTCAGGAGTTGTGGTGGGGTTACAGCTCACAGAGCAACAGAGTTTGCTTCTTTGGAGATTTGTTTAAAGTTCTCTGGGAAGACCTGAACTGTCCTTTGTCACATCCCTAATCGCCTTAGTCAGAGGCCTTAAAATGAGGGAAGGAGTGAGGTGAGGAAGGTTACCRTCTTAGTGCACTTTACTCAAGGGAATCTCTGAGGCCATTATCATTTATGATATTTGTACATTTATCAGTGGCTCTTCAAAGACCCAAAGGGCAGATAAGCGTCCAGCTCCTTTTTGTGTCTCTGAAAATCATAACCGATATGCTAGATAGACCGTGTATGGGGTAAGCAGGAATATTTCACATCTACAAAAGCAATTGCTTTACAAACCTGAGTGGCCCCTGTCACAGTCCCCACCACTTACAAGTAAATAATATATGCCCTAGGTCTACAATGTCTGAGTGCATGCATGTATGTACAGGTGAGCACTGACAGCAGGAGGGACAACACTGGATGCAGACCAGTGTCAAAACTGGACTCAGCGTGTGTGTGCATGCGTGCCCATATGTGGTTCATGTGGGCCATGGTTTCATACACGAGTGTTTCTAAACACCATTGCTAYGAGTGCTTTTTTCACTCAAGCTGCTAATCAATATTGGGTAAATTTATATAGCAGAAAAACCTCTTCCCTCTGTCTCTCTATTATTGGACTAGAAGATTTTTATAGGGCATTTCCATCCTAAGGGAATTTTACATCAGGCCTATAAACCCAGGAAAATAAAAGCTTTGTTGCTGTAATGCTGGCAAGCTCTTAACTATAGCACTACTAGCGGGAGCCACTCTAATATWGGGTTCAGAATAGCAACATAGTCTAGCACTGTCCTTGGACCACTGCTTGCATTCACAGAAACTGATGTGTTCTTGTGCTGAAAACTTCCCCAAAGAAGTCAGAGGAATGAGGTGAAGAACAATAGAGATGTCTCACGGGGAGAATGGCTTCACTACACGCAGGATTGCACAGCCCTTTGAAAGCTGCCACCATCCCAGTCCCATGCTGTCTCCAGCTTGGTGGATGCTTTCATTTAACCAGAGATCAGTAGCGTGGGGGGAAGGAAAAAGAGTTCCTTCCTCCAGCTGTTGTGTCATTTCCCTTGATAAGTCCTAAATTGACCGCGTTATCCAGCTCCAAAGGAGCTTTCTGTGGTAGACATCCTTTATTACGTGCCCTTTCGGGGACAAAGGAGTCTGTGTCAGTAAACTGCTATGGAGAGGAAGGACAGATTTATTCTCACAGCATCAAAAGCATTATCTTCTGAGGGCCTAATGCAAAAGTAAAAAATTGTGCAGCATTACCCTCTGAAATGTAGCGGTTGATGTTGCAGATACACTCCTCATTGATTATCAACCTGATGGGAGGCAGAATGGAAAGCCCAAAAGGCTGCTTCCCAGAAAGGCATATTTTAAGAATTGGTTTATAAAATGAAGGATTTTTTTAAAGGCAGCAAAATTTTATTGCTTGTTTGTTTGCTGGGTTGTTTTGGAGGTTTGGATGGTGGTCTGCGTTGAGTGTTGTGAAAGRAGGAGGGAAGATTTGTTAATTTTTTTACTCTAGGTTAAATGTAGTTGAAGTGGAAAGTCTTGATTTTGAATTAGAAACCCAGGCAGTTTGTGCATGTGTTTAGCTCTCTTAAAAGCTACAGATAAATAAACATCAGCCCTTCTTGTGTACGTGATAAGAAGRGGAAACTGGGAACAATGATTTGTCAATGACATGATTTGTCAAAATCGGTGGAGATCTTCCAAAGCACAAAAGGCAGTAAGGAGCCCAGCTACACCCACGGACTCTGGGAAGAGCTGGGCATTTTCAGGAGCTCAGCACCTTTGGAAAGTCCTTCACTACCACCTGGAAATGCTGCAGCCCACTTAGTGTTTTAGCAGTCCAAACATGCTTCTTTTCTCTGACGCCTGTTTCTGGGAAAGAGAAAGGGACAAGTGGGAAAAAACATGTTTAAAAAAAAAAAAAAAAAGATGATGAAACCTAGTGTTTTCCATTGGTTTGTGACCTGAAGAACTGACACTATTAAAAAAAAATATTTCAACAGATCCTCAAACAGCCACTGGAGAGGTGGATGGGGTGAATCTGGAGGAAATTCGAGAATTTGCCAAAGCTTTTAAAATCCGGCGCCTCTCCCTTGGCCTGACACAGACTCAAGTTGGCCAAGCCCTGAGCGCCACGGAAGGCCCAGCCTATAGCCAGTCTGCCATCTGCAGGTAACAAGCTACATCATAACCCTATGTTCTCCTCTCTTTGTCCTTAGTAATTATGAATTTTATTGTGAGGAGCGTGCTTGTGTTTGAGTCATATGTCTTGTAGAACTTGTCGTTTAATCTGGGACTTGAAGTAGCCAGTGATGTTGGTATCTGGCAGATAAAATGTTCATACTGTGTGCCCCTAAAGTAACTTTTGTCTTTTTTCCCCCTTCTTTTTTTTTAAACAAGTGAGAAACAATATTCCTGGCGTTTTGACTTAATTCACTAGACGAGCTGGAGGCCCTGCTGGTGCTGGATAAGCACCAGCTGACACTCTTCATACTGTGCCATTTTCTACAGATAGGGTTACTGAACAAATATTTCATGGCTGCATCCCTGCTAAGTTAAAAACTGTATTACTGTGGTTAGCACTTCACATATAGGATGTTAATGATGATTTACCTAGGCAACACAGAAGGGGAAAAATCATCCTTCCTGCTATCTTGTGAACCAGCAGCTATTCATCTTTTATCACCCAAATGCTTATTAGAAAAAAAAAAAGAAAAAGAAAAAGGACAAACAGCCTACACAGGCAAAGGAGAAGGCAAAATCTGTCCTAATCATAAGAAATGATAATACAGCCTTGACAGAGTTAAAGTCAAGTGTTAGAAGCAAACACCCTGTACGCATGTATGTGTGTTACAGTAATCCCATGTTTATGCATGAGGTAACAAACACACTTAGGTAACAGCTTTTTCCTCTTGGGCAATGCCTTATAGTCTTTCTCCATCAGTGAAAGCCAAGAAACCAACTCTAAGCTCATTTAAGTGGATTTTGTTCTTGGTGATCCATGAAATGCTCTGTCTTTTTATCTGCTCTTTATACTTTTAATGTATTCCCCATAGAACGGAAGTGTACTTTTCCTGCAGTTTAAGACTAAGGTTATAAATAACATCAGTATGGGGTAGTGAGCTTGCAGCTCACATTTTGCTCAATGATTTTCCATAAAACCCATTGATTGTTGTTAAATACAAAAAGCTCCATAGGATCCTCTCACTTCTATGGCCTCCCCTACTGTTTTTTCTTATAAGATACCTCCCTGTAGAAAATAACCTTTATTCAGTCTATACAAGGATACTACTGCTGCGAAATTTGTTTCAAGGCTTGTATATCGTTATACCAAACAACACRTACTGCAGCATCAACACTAACAAGCAATGCCAACGATAGGAATGCTCTTGCTCCCTGTCGCTAAGGATTAATTTTATTTTTTTTCTTTCCTATGGTCAATTGGTAAAGAATGCCTAAACCGGGCAGAGTTTTTAGCAATTGCCTGTTTTTTGTAGACTTAAGTTGTTGTTTAACATACTATACTTTAAACTGAAATATTGCAATTTCCTTTTCTTGTGTCTAGTTTGTTGTCTTCTCATTTCTTCCATCTACCTTACAGCTGAAAAAAAAAATGCTGGGGATGGTTTGGATTTAGCTAAAAGAAATGGTTCCCCATTAGCCTSTTATTGAGAAAATCCAAAGAAAGATGAAGCTGGAACAAAAATTAAGCTAAGCACCAAAATGTGGAGTCCTTCTGTAGCGAGGTCCTTCAAGGAGACAGTTACTCAGTACCTCCTTCAAGGAGGCAGTTATGTGACTGAGGTCACAAGAACCAGGTGTAGAAGCTGCTCCCAAATACTTGCAGAGTGGTAGTGTTTTACTTACTTCAGTCCCCCCAAAAGCTGTCATTTGGGGATATAACAATTTGCTATGACTGTACCTTCCTTGCTAAGCATCAAGACAAGCCACCTCAGTGCCAATATGCTGTTCCTCAGAAACAGCAAGTACAACTTATCTTTAAATGGTGGCGAGAAGTTTTCAATATGAACTCCAGGGCAAGGCAGGGGGTAGAGAGAGAGAAGTAAGCTGAAAGACCAAGTCAGAGGCACAAGCAGCATCTCCCAATGCCCTTTGCAGGGCACAGCAGCAATATACCACTTTACTGATGTGTTCTGCCTGCAAAAAAAAAAAAAAAAAAAAATGCATTTTCTTAACTAGACACAAGAAGTTCCAAAACACAAACTGCAGATTGAAATATCACTGGACACCAAGGAAGGACACCTTGCCTTCAATATGGCAATAGGTTTCCAGGCACCAGCCATAAATTCTTTGGAGTGTTATTTGAAGTTATTTCTATAGGAAGTTATTTCTTGTCTTGTTCCTTGAGGGAACTGCATTGTTTCCTGCTGGAGTCTTTTCTGCAGCTGCCCCTCACTGCAGGTAGACAGTAAATATTGCCAGCCCTGTCACCAAGGTGTTTCACACGAAGGAATTGGGTTGATCTGTCTGTCCATCAAGGCGTGTTGCAGTGAGCAGCGGCAGCGACGTTTCAGCACCGCGTGGGCTGAACAGGGCAATATCAGTGCGTGGTATCTGAGGCCTAAACATAGGCATAGCCCRAGGGTGGGCATAGACCAAGGCGGGAATGCGAACGGTGGCATCAGAGGGACTGGCTCGAGACTTCTTAAATGGGAGGATGAACTTGATAAATGAAAGAAACAAGGGCRTATAAGGCTTGAAACGTGACTTCAGCTGTTCTGCGTGGTTTTGAAAGGATTGAAGCTTTGTGTGGCTGCTTTTCCGGATCATTTCTGATGCTTGTAAAATCTGGTTTGGCGAAAGACTTTTGATGGCAAAATGATATATAGAAGACCTCGTTTACAGGAAATGATATCATTCTGGTACAGTTTGCAGAAATCCCACAATAAACCCAGCTTGGTGCCACARCATATTAGTAGACTATTATGCTGGGTTTCATCTGGAAAACATGAGTCTGTCTTAGCACATTGTGGGGGTAGTCAAGATAATTGCAAAGTGTCCAGCTGTTTCAGCTGAACACCACAGTAGCTATGGGAATCTTTTTCCAGCACAGAAAAGGGACGTGGTATTAACTTGCAAACAGTGAAAATTGYTGAAAAATGAAAGGAAAGGAAACCTGATATTCAAAGGCTAGCRGCTGCCAATGGTTTGTATTATTAAAGCTGTGGCTTTTTGGACAACGTGGGGTGGGAAAGGAAACAAAAGCACTAATCACAAAGATGAGGTGATAAAAAAATTTGCCTTTGATGTCATTTCCTGTAATTAGGCTTAGCCTTAAGGGGTTTGGAGGTTGTCAGAAATATGAAAAYGGAACGCATGGCTTGTGTGATGTATTTTGTTGTGGTGTTTATTTTGTGTTGGCTTAAATGTCTAGCTGTGTTTATAGTTTTATATATATATTTATACCAATCTGATAGTTTTCGTAATCCATTGCAAGTTACCTCTGCCAGTCACCTAGGCAGGTAGGCAGGAAGTCCCACCCTGGCAGAGCATCAGTGTAAGACTCTTCTTTCTCAATTTTCCCTCAGACACACCATCCTGAGAAGCCACTTTTTCCTACCACAGGAAGCCCAAGAGAACACTATAGCTAGCAGTCTGACAGCCAAACTGAACCCTGGCCTTTTGTATCCTGCCAGGTTTGAAAAGCTGGACATCACCCCTAAAAGTGCCCAGAAGATAAAGCCGGTGCTTGAGCGGTGGATGGCTGAGGCTGAGGCCCGCCATCGAGCAGGGATGCAGAACCTTACCGAGTTTATCGGGAGCGAGCCATCCAAAAAGCGCAAGCGGCGTACCTCATTCACGCCCCAGGCCCTTGAGATCTTGAATGCCCACTTTGAGAAGAACACGCACCCCTCTGGGCAGGAAATGACAGAGATTGCCGAGAAACTGAACTATGACCGCGAAGTAGTTAGAGTTTGGTTCTGCAATAAGAGGCAAGCGCTGAAGAACACGATCAAGCGCTTGAAACAGCAYGAGCCCGCCACGGCAGTGCCCATGGAGCCCTTAACAGACTCGCTGGAAGAAAACTCCTAAAAGCCAAACCAAACCAAACCAAACCACACACAAAATAACCACGCCAACAGAAACGTAACCGCTCGAACTCTGTGAAAATACCCACTCGTCGCCCTTGTAAGTAAAAAGACTGAGAAAACTGCAAGAAGGACAGAACAGTTTATAAATGTCCATGGGGTTTCCTATATAAGAGCAAAACAAACAAACAAACAAACAAAAAAAAAAACACAGCACTTAGCGTGTGTGTGTGTCGTAGAGTTAGTTCCAAAAGAAAGAAAAAGCCAGTTTTTTTAAATGGACTTAAAGTAAACCAAATAACTGCTTACTTTTTTTTCTGTATATTATGAAAATGTGAACACATTTTAAGGAAAAACAAAACAAAAAAAAAGAAAAAGGAAAAAAAAAAAACTTTTATCTGTTTAAAAGCGAATACAAGCCTGCCACCTGGAGGAGTGATTGTAGCCTTTCAGGTATCAAGTGCTGATTCACTATGAAAACTATTAACCAAAGTCAGAAACATGGCATTGCAAACTAGATTGTTAGTCTACTCTTTTATGAGTGTAAAGTTGTGTTATGAATTTTTACATTTGTATTTTACAAAAATGGAAGCAACAAGATTAATTTCTGTCATCCTTATTTGCACCCGCTGCAGGTGTGTAGAAACAGGTGTTAAAGCCATTCCACAGTGGTCTTCTTTTCTTTTCTTTTTTCTCTTCTTTTCTTTTCTTTTCTCTTCTTCTGTTCTCTTCATGAACACTTTTGCAATTTCCTAGTGTTTGGGTGCCAAAAATAATTTATTTTTATTGCGGTTTGTGGGATTTGATATTTGTCGTCCAAGTGCGTAAATCTTGGTTTGCGTCTCTATTTTTGGTTTTGKTTTTTTTTGACTCCTTTTGCTGCCTCCCTGCTCCCAGCTCATTCTCCATCCCTTCCCTGCACCCACATAGCCCAGTACTGTTTGAAGATTTTTAAAAAGAAAAGTGAAACCTAAACACTTTTATATTGATATGCTGAAATGCAATAGAGGACAAAGAAGGATTAGGATTGTGTCTGATGAACTGTGAGCCCACGCTGAAGGTGGTGCTTACTGTCGACCACGTAGCTTGGGATTTCTCTGTCCTTTGGCCACGAACCTGGAGAGGTTACCAAAAGTCCTTTTGTAGTCTAARCTGCACGCTTGGTTCAGTACTGCATCTATCTTATAGTTCTGTTTGAAGCAATTTCTCTCCAAAGTCTGATAGCCAAAGAAATTTCTTGAGATTCTGATGAAAGCAAGAGGACAGGCCAAGAAATGATGAGGACGTTTGGATCGTTGCATCACTGTGGACTCTTTCACTGGTAGTGCTTTGTTCCTTCTGCCTTTTTTTTGTCACCCCGCTATTGTTGCTTGCCCTGTTGACTGCTACTCTTCCGTGGGAGGGTGGGTTTGTGGAAATATTTGATGTGATCACTGGCAAAACAACCAGGATATACGGAAACACACTGAATATCCTTTGGGAATAACGAGGTGGGTCACCTGCAAGGTGCTTCAGGTGAGGAGATCCTCCTTTAAGAACAACTTGTCTCTGTGGCTTCATTTTTTGATTGGAGATAATTGTCACTGGACCTGCAAAGGCAGCAAGCCTGAGAAAGGGAAGGGTCTTGCAGGTCCTGAGTGGGGCACGGCCTGAGCCATGATACCAGTCTGCACTTCCCATCGTGTGCTGAGTTCTGCCCCAGCCTGTGGGGTTCAGCCCTTTGTTAGRATAGAAGCTGCAGCTGGATCAGGGCTTTCCAAAAGGTAAATGTTGGGGCTTCAGTTCAGCTCATGGTAGAGGCRATAGAGTAAAATTCTGCTGGTGTAACTCCTGATTGCATTTCCTGACTTCAGCATGGTGGTACCGGATTTTTTGCTGGTCTTCCTTGAACTGAAGAAGGCTTCAAGTACTGGAGCCTTCAAATGATGCCTCTCTTGCTGAGTTTCCTTTTCAAGAACTCAAAGCTGTATCCAAAACGTAGTGCAAAAATAGGAACTCCCATTGATTTCACTAGGCTTTGAATCTGGCCCGCACTATTTTATTAATGAGACTTGCCTTGTGCAATGAGGTATTTGCTGCATGGATGGTGGAGTTTTAAGGCTTCAGAGACCATCCTCTGTGCCTGAAACTGCATCTAAATGTGAGCACTCTCAAAGGTCGGGGCTGGAGGGCATTGAGGATCCGGCACGCCAGGCTGGGTTCACATCCAGGAAATGCGTTTCAGGCTTTAAATTACGTGGGTTATGGATAAGGATATTTTCAGTATTGCTTTTATGAGGAAGAGAGTGAAAATTGTTATTGGCTCTTTCCTGCATGTTGGCATAGAAATATCTGTTGGGAAAAAAAAAATCTCCGTAACCACAGGTGAGTTTTGTGAGGGGCGAAATAAGAAATGTTGCCCAAGCTGGGCACGTGTATTGAGTGAAGCAAGGGAGAATTCACAGCACAACATCTGTCCCTCGGGGTTTTCTGTGTCTCCCTCTGTCCATAGATACCTCTATCTATGGATACATCTATGTCGCCTCTAGGTAAGAGAGCTAAATTTCCRGCCACCGTTCAATTTTCGTAGCGATCAGGAGACCACCCATCAGGGATGACAGGTAGCATTTGGGAGTGGGCCCTCCTGACGTCCTCCCCGTTATCCCCAGTTCCTTGCCACGTATCCAGTCATTAACACCCACACCAGCATTCCCAACGGGCGCCCTTGCAGCCCCGCGCCAGCCCAGGAACAGCCGCTCCTTGCCGAGAAACTAGAATTCCGATTCTCCCAGGATCTGTTCTAAATTTTGCGAGGAAAAATCCCCCAAGAAGAAAAGTTAGCCAAACAGTGTATGAAAGATGCTAAATGTTTAAAAATATGCTGGCAGCAGTTATATAAGCTCTTTCTGTTCCAAAGTACATATCGGAAGGATATAAGTAGGACAGTGGAAATGTAAAATAAATATAAATTGCCAACTTGGAAGAAAAAAATGATGTTCATCCCACAGTCTTAAAAACCATTCATGTGCAGTGATTTTTTTAATGGTTTTCTAATTTTGTATTATGTTTTGTAAATTATTTATAAAGTGTTGTGATGCTTCTTATATTATTTTTTTTATAAACAAATCTTTGCTATGAGGCATAAATGGTGCCTGAACAGATTCTTGGGAAGATAAATTATGTGTGAATCATACATCGTTTGGAACCATAAATATTTTGTTTTATTTTGTTACTGGCAACATTTCTGATTTCCATTTGTAAACAAATTTCATGTATTGATTACATTTGAATACTTTTAATTTTGCATGTGACTAAAAGATAGATTGCTACCAGCAAATGAAACAAAGGTCTCTTCAATCATATTTGAAGGTATAGTGGTTTTCCAATTTATTGATCGTTGATTTTTTTTWAAATATATATATATATAAAGTTATTATTTGATGAATGAAGGGTTCACTTACTATTCTAATTTTGACTTTTTATGTTCTTTCACTGAAAAGATATTTTGGATGGTTGAAGAAATCAAATGCATTCAAATAGTTCCAGTTTCTTTGCATTGCTACCACAAAAAAAAAAAAAAGAAAAAAAGAAAAAAAAAAAGAAAAAAGAACAAGAAAGCAAAAAGGAGCTAGGAAGGAACAAGTAGAGGCGTATCAAAGAACTCAAGCTATAACCAAAAAGAAATATGTAAAATGCCTTTGCTCGTCTTCTCAATGCTGGACCAAAGCTCAATGTATGTAGGTATATGCACATTGTATAGATATGGCTAAATGTTGCTGACAATCTTGCAATACTAAACTGTTACTATTAAAAAAAAAAAAGAAATACAAAAATAAAACTGTTCATCAGTGTTTTACCTCAGCACTCTACTTGTACCCAGTTATTGACCAACATTCAAATAAGGAGATAAGAGAGGAAATTGATTTCCATGTCAATGTTTGACTGTAAAATCTGTTTGGATAACATTTTGTAATGAGCTTTTTGTCATGTGGTTTGCTTGTTTCCAACTTGAGATTATGTGGGGCACATTTGTTTATTTATTGTTAAAAAGTGATATTATTATTATTATTATTACTATTATTATTATTATTTTTGTCCTATGTGCTATAATCTACAGAATGGTCACCAGGGTCACTTATGAAGCACTGCAAAGAGATCTGTTTTTCCATGCATGGAGCATGCAGCAGGAAAGATGGCAGTACAAAATGGACTGTATTGTGTTGTTAAAAATAAAAAAAAAGGTAGTAACTACAAAAGGAGTCGATGTGGTGGACTTGTGACCAAGAAACAAACTGGATATTTAAAAGCTCCTTACTACTCTGACTTTGAAACCAAAGCTGATTTATCTGCACAGGTTGCTTAACATGAAAAAAAATAAAAAACTGACAAAAACTGTACTTAATCTAGAGCAATATCTGTATGGTCAGTAAAGCTGCACTTTGTGTATTTCTTAACAGCTTCAGATCTGTCACTTTTAATTTGTACCATAAAAAATAAAGAATTGTTTGACATGAAAAATAAGCTCCTTTCATGTATTTGTCTTAAATCTCATGCATTATTCACATGATCAGAGCTCATGTAATTTCACATCAGTTCAATACAAAAAAAGTTAAATGCTTGAAAGAAAGAAAAAGAAGACAGAAAGGAAGAAAGCGAGGAAGAAAGAAATGAAGAGAAAAGGAAATCTGTGTGTGACAGTGAAAATCACTTTATCAGCAAAACTTCGCACTATCTTTGTATCCAAAGCAGGCATGTCCATTGGTGATATCTTATTTTCTCTACAGATATGGGGAGTAGAAGAGCTGCCCAAGGATTATCCTGGAGTCACTCAGGTGAGTGCGGATCAAGCCCTAGGCGAAGGGAAGCGAAATGCAGGAGGACGGTAAGGCCACAACCCGTGAGGTCCCCATCGCTCCCACACCCCCAAGCAAAGCAGGTAAGTGAAGGAAAAGGAGTGTGGTGGTGAGCTCAGGTCCCGCTCTCCGTCTCAGAAGATGACACTTTGCCATAGATCAAAAGGTTCATTCCTCGTTTCTTGCTGGGATTATATTAGGTTGCTGAAATGTCTTTTGTGCAGGCTGCTTAAGTTGAGGCATGTCACAATCCATCTAAATAGGTGATTCTGAAAAAAAACACATTCTGAAAAATTAATTCCGTTTTCTCATGAATTTGTTGTGGAAAACCATCTAGAAAAAAAAGCTGTGATCATAATAGAACATCTTTCTTGAGATTTAGGAACAAAACTTTTGCAAAGTCTTTATTTTGCTAAATATTGTTTTACATTGCCAATAGAACACTTTGAGTAAGCAAAAAAAGCCCCAAATTTTTGCTTTGCCTTTGGTCTTGGARTTTTTTTCCAGGTTGGGCTTTCTCTTTTCCATGCATTTCTATGGCATTTTATGAGCTATATTGGAAAGACAATACAGGAGAGTAACTTTATTGTAGCCACACTTGTCCAGGTACCATAAACAAGGCAAGGCTGGTAGAGGTAAAGCCTTTGGTTAAACCAGAGAGTAAACTTCAGAAAAGCGGATAAGTTTTCAAGTGTAGATAGTTTTCCTTGGTCTGAACTAAAAGATAAATAGAAGAGAAGGAGGAGGAAGAGGACACTGGTGATTTGAAGTYCCATCTTAATATTATGTAACATRCATGGTGGTGGTGGGTTTACGGTTGGACTTGATGATCTTGAAGGTCTTTTCCAACCATAATGATTCTATAGTTCTATGCCATTTGTGCATATCATGGACTAAAACTTGGTACAGCTGCTTCAGGCAGGGAGGAGGTGGCTGAGGTGTGTGAATACCATGAATCTCCACGGCAGCTCCCACGGCAAGATACCCACTCCGTCCTCCCYGCCTCGTAGGATAACTTGTCATGCTACAGACCTCAGGGGGTATAAAAATTAAGCCAGCTCCTCCAGGAATACTGTCTCCATGCTGTGTTCACCTACACAGCACTGTCTTCCACAACGCTTCTGGCCCTCGTATTTGAGCTGCTTCCATGTAGGAGATAGATAACACCCCTTCAGGCTTTCTTAGGAGCTGCTCAAATCTAGAGACATACACCTTCATTCCACCATGATAAAGCAACAACCAAACATAGGTTAGAGGCTTTTTTTTTCTCCACTCCCAACTTAAAAATGCTAAACTTTCTCACGGGTCCTTTAGCCGCTTCATATGCACATGGTCTTTCCTAGCCATTATTTAAATAATGTCACACGAAGTGGTAAATCGAATTGGCAGATTGAATTATGTTTCAGTTGATCACTGAAAGCTCAGAATAGAACCTMCTTTAGAGCCAGTGGAAATCAACTAAGAGACTTCATGCTCCCTATATGCTTACTTAAAAAAAAAATCTGGAATTTGGCTATGATAGTTCTTCAAAGCTCTCTAAAGGCAACACTAAGGACACAGAGTCTTAGAAACAGTGATATTTTTGATATGCCAGAAGCTCTGACTGTGCCCCTTAAGACATGAAATGGAAAGAGAGCTGGAATGAAGATCAGAGAACTAAACTGAAAAGACACGCTCTTGCATGGCCTATACCCCTCTGGACCAGTCAACAGTCTAAATCTAGATTTGGGGAAAGACTTGCAGTATTAGCAGTTGTAATTAGCTTTAGTAAGCAGAGGTTTCCTTCTGCTGACTTGAACTCCAATTAAATAAGCACTCAGCAAGCAAAACAGACTTGTCAAGAGTGAAGGTTCTCTTGGGGTTTGCTCATGTGCTTTAAGCTGTGCATTCATTTTTTTTCTGTAAACAGGATTGTGATGCCAGTAGTTTTGATATGAATCACTGCCATGTCAAGATCATAATGTTTTTGAAAATAATTTAGCATTAAGGAATTTGGAGTTTTTTTCTTCTCTCACATTCTTCTCTACAAACTCCTACAGCTCTTATTTTTTCCTCATTCATAGTCATTTACTCTTGCATTACGACATGTTATGCACAAGTGGCCAGGAGCAAGCCGAGTAACCCAGGAGCTCACCAGCAGTGACAATATATTTTAATTTAAACACTGGTTGGCCCCAATTCCTTCTAAAATGAGAGCAGGAACCTTGTGTAAGCTGCAAGGTGGGCATGCCATGGCCTAACAGCTCACGTAATGCCAAGTCCTTCTTTTTTGTGTGATTGTGAGGACACTGAATTCCTTGTTACCACCCATTTGGCTTGGTGCCAAATCAGAACACCAACTGACCTCTCTCATTTGAGCCCGAAAGCACAGAGCAGGTAACTTTTGGCTCAGGCCACAACATATTCAAAAGCATAAGGGGCAGCAATAAGGGCTTTAGCAGTACCACAACTGTATTATGGACTAGGTGAGCAAGCCAAGCCTRAAAACATGAGAGTTTTCCCTTGTGGAGCAGCAGCTTTAAATGGTAGCTTTTGAATTTTGGAATTTTGAATTGTCTGTTCAGACACCATCTATTGCTGACATTCAGTTCATCACCTCTTGGCTTTCAGGAGGTGACAAAAAGCCACGCCCCATCCAGACTATCCATCCATCAACACAATCAACAAAAAGATGTCCAAGTTTGTATGTTCSCTTTCAGTTACGGTTCCTCGGGTGGTTCCAGGATGCTGAAGGTGTTCGAGGAGAGCAAACAAAATGCTCACCCTGTGCACATCTGAATCCTGTGGCAATTTGCCATTGATTCTGGGGGAGTCAGGATTTCCACAGCAGCAATGAGGCTCCCTTGCTGCAGTGTGTAACCTYTGCATTGCCTCCCCCTTTTCATAATTATCTAAAGAATTTTCACTGACATTTAGCCATTCCTCCTAGTTTTTAATGCTATCAACTTCAATCATCTTGTGTGTTTGAACAGAGAACACTGTTGACACATTTTCTCTGAAATTTATAAATAGAAACTCRTCTGTTACCTATCAACTGTAATGAAAAAAAAGGACAAAGCTATGAAGATCTTTTCATTTCTGTTCATGAAGAAAGGCACTCCTGTGTTATTATTTTATCTTTTTTCAACAAATTCAATTCAATTATGTCTTTTTGAAGAGACATAAAATGATTCCTAAAATTGTCCCTAAAATTTAACCATGTTAAGTTACCTGAAGAGGTTATTTCTTGAATCTTGACCACTATTTTCAGTTACTAGTTAYGGAAAAATAAGAAACTGATCTCATCAGCAAATAAATTAATAACTTTATTTGCCCAACTAATGTTATTGATGTTTTAGTGCTACCTACATAGGCAGTCTTCACAGAGTTGGACCTACCCTTGGCATTTGTGGATCAATACTCATATTTATCTTTTTTTCTAGCTCATGCAATTGTAAATTTTGGTGTGCTTTATTGTTTTTGAAACACAAACAGCTCAGTGAGGGCTATATATCTCACCAAGAAGGTATGTGCATATTCCTTCTACAGTACAACTGCCCAAAACAGTTGCTGAAGGTAATTGCTGAAGGTAATTCCGTGGTGAATTGGTGAAACTAGGAAATGAGCAAATACAGGAACTGGTGAATATTTAAAAGCAGCTCACTAGAGTTCCTCTGCATTTTCAGCTGCACCTCCTTCACTCTGAAGGTACTCTAGGAAATACACATGACCACTAGTAAGGAGAAACCAGAGAAGCACCATTATGTGCCTCCTGTAGACTTAATCCCAAGCCCTTGCACCAGCATCCTGGCTCACAGCATTATCATGGAATCACAGAATCATTATAGCTGGAAAAGATCTTCACSATCATCAACTCCAACCATAAGCCCATCAGTACCAGGCCTGCTAAACCATGTTCCTGTGTGCCTTATCTACAAGTCTCTTGACCATTATGAGCCACTCTGGGGACTGAAACACACCAGAGGCTCTGTACATCCAGATTAAGTAGCGTGAAGAGAAAGGATCAAAAATCCACACCAGTACATGCACTTCATATGCTGTGATATCCTCAAAGAAATTACTCCAAAGCTAATACTCATTAAAGCCACACTTGGCAGGCTTTTTTTTCAGGAAGATAAAAGGCAAAACTGGTAGATGTTTCTTCCTAAGAGGCGTTACACCAGCTGTACACTGTAATAAAAGTCTATCAATCGCTTGGTATCAGCTGCGCATACGCTCACAGTACATAAAGCTGGTGAGGAGCTTGTATTATTTATCACATACTCTTTTCTGCTATGCTTAAAGGTGTGATATCAAAAGCAGGTCCTATGGCCCCAGACATTAATTGAAGATGAGAATATGACAAGTTGTATTTATGTCTAGAAATGGCTGGAATTTCATGCCTGCCCTTCTTACACAACACTTCCTAACACAAGATAAAGATCTTTTTAAAAAGTTAAATGTTGAGGCTAAGATAGTTTTACTGGGSTAATAGAAATAATTTTCCTAAAACAAATTTAAATCCTCTTCAGTGTTCACTCTTTTTATGTGGGTAAAGGTAATGTATGTTTTCAGACATGCATGGCATAGAAGGTTTTTTTTTCATCATATACAGCTTGATTTTTGCTATTTTAATTGTAACAACGTACAATAATTCTGTGATAGTTATGATTTCTTTTTAAGAGAATGCGCCTATATACAAAGCCATCATCCCAGCCCAGTTCATTCAGCTACAGTCAGGTTCTACATGTATTTAAATGTTTACATAGCCATGTTAGCTTGGTATCCAAAATAATAATAATAATAATAATAATAATAATAATAATAATAATAATAATAATAATAATAATAAAAGTGTGCCTGCTCACTTCATCTACCTAGGTTTCATACAATCTTTTAAACACTGGCCTCAATACTTTTAAACATTAGTTAGTTTCAAACTAACCTAATAGATGAGCATAAACCTCAAATATAGCTACGTTCCTCCATGATTAGGGAAAAGACACTAGAGGAGTAAGAAGCAAAAGAGTCACAGCTGAGGAAAAGTAAGGAGCCTTATTCAACACCAGAGAAGATAAATTCGCTTGGGGAAAGGAAAAAAGAAAGAAAGAAAGAAGTCATTTTAAGTATCATTCAGACTATTGCATTCATTTTTTTCCCCTATGCTTTGTTGATCTTAGTGATTTTCCTCTTCAAATCTTCCAGCAGACAAGTTCCTGTTTTCATTCACTAACTCAGTGTGATGACATCAACAAACAGTATTCTGATTTTTTAACTAACCCCCCTCACTATTACTGAAAWGGGCTTGGAGAGTAATATCACAAGCAATTCTACAGGAAGTCTGGAGGAGAAGGAACAAAAGGAATGGAAAGAGGAAGAAGCTGGGGACAGAAATGCCATCCATGAGCAAAGCTTAACGCAAACTCTCTCCTCATCCCACCTTCCCCACAACCACCAGAAAAAGAAATTCAACCTGTTGGCCACCTCAGAGCTTCAGCATGTCTTTTAGAGAAAGTCACAGCACGTATAACTCTGCTTTGAATTTCATGCTCTCTTACATCCCTTAAGTAGTATCACTTTGGGGCAACATGAAGAAGAGCGCTCTGGAGAAGGAGAATCATTTCTTGATTCGTGTCATTCAGTCATGACAACTGACTTGCCCAAAATACCTGTACTTTTGCTAATGAACCTCAGAGACTGTTTCCTTTGAACAAAGAATTCTTTGAGAAAAAAAGAACCAAAATGTCCTGTTGTTTCTTATCAATATTATAGCAGTTTGCCCTTTCCCTTTATTAATCTTTACCATTATGACATGACCAAAACTCATCTTTGCCCCTCGGTCACACAAGTTCTAACTTAAGCTGCCACTCTGTTGAAAAACTAAAATTCATTAAATGTCTTGTACAGCAAGGTGACTCTAGACAGGAGTGTGTCTGAGCAGAAATCCAACTGTTGTCCATCTGGTGTCCATCCTAGGAGGACATTTATTGCATATGTAAGGTATCAGATCGGCAGAAAATTCAGATCTATCTTTTGCCAAACAGTGGTACAATACATAGCTATATACCTCAACATAACCCTTGTCCTCTTCATGACAAAGTTCAAGTTACTATGAAATGTTTTCCTGCTATGGATCTCCCTCTGCTTTCTACCTGATTTGTCATCAACAATTCACCTCACGTGGGTCACCAAATGGTGTCCCTTATGTAGAACAACTTGCAAACTAACATTTAATAATTGATAATGAAACAGAGTAAAACCAGTGACCTTGGCAGGAACCATCCCGCATCTTGTTAGCAAGTGCCAGAGCCAGCCAGCCAGTCAGCCGCCTTAAATCATTTCCTCAATGTGTTCGTCGCCTTTCTTGCAGTTATACTACTATGGCATCCAGCCATGAACATCACATTTCTGATGTTCATTGTCTTGCAGTCCAAATCCAGCAGACTGAGCAACTCCTGCCAGCAAAGGCCTCTTTGTCTATTTTTTCCTACGTACAGATTCACACTTCTCTAAACTTTTCCACGGAATCTTAACTGTAGAAATATTTGTGGGTTCAATAATTTTATTGATCTTGGTAGCCTCAGGTTGCATAGTGCCTGAGTACAACTGGAGTTTATGGACTACTGGCATGAGGTATATATTTCAGAGTTCTCCTTAGGAGCTAGAGGAAAAATGAAGGCCGTATTATTCCTTTTGCAGGTTTTATGGTGGATAGAAGTGCCTTGTACACAATGATTACCCAGTATGTTGTGCAAAAATCATTGCCAGGGACCAAAAATCACCTCCCCTACAATGTTCTTGGCAGTGCAACAAACATTCTACACTAGTGTTTTTATAAGCAATATTAATCTTCCCTGCTGGAGCAAGCCACTGTTAATGCACTGTCATGGGAAGGCTGTATGTTTCAGCCATTCAGAAGTCCTCTCATTTTAAATAAACTTTTTTCAAATTTCTCTTCCACTTGAACCAATTATGTCTACATTTCCTTTCTGTTTCTTCCAGAAACAGAACAGGACAGTTCAGGCCTTTGGAAGGGATGCTAGATTAACCACATTTACCATGTATGTATGTATATATACACAAACACAGATGATCATATATGACAACCAGTATAACACAGAAAGCGAAATGTACGTATAAAATAACTATAAAAAAGTCTTACAAGTTTTGTTTTCTTATACATCCTTCTGTAAAAAAAAAAAAACACTGATTTTCATTGTTTGCAGGAGAGRGAGATTTCCAGGGAGAATGGGGGTTAAATGTATATCTGTATTTTAGACACATGCACAAATATACCCACAAATATGCCATAGATGATATACAAGCTAGAAACACATAAAACTTTTCAGACTGTGGCTAAATCTGAATCCACTGATGAACTAATGATTGACCCACTTAATCTTTTTTTTAAAAAGAAATGCCTTGCTGTGTTATTTTTGACTTTGGCTGCATTTAAAAACACTCAGCTTGGGAGGTTTGTTCCAGGCTGAGGAGGAACCAATATTCACTGGTGATCCCAGAACTGCTCCCTTAAATGAACCTTCCTCACAATTTTTCTTAATGTATTTCTATATTTTAAGGGATCAGCAGTAGCAGCAGCAGGGGAACAGGTCACTTATTTTTGATGATTTCATTCCTTACACCACACAACTAATTATTTTGGAAGGTTTTTTGGTTTTAGTTTTCATTTTTTTATTCTGCACACATATGGATTGATTTTTTTTTTCTTCTGCCATTGCCTGCAGCAAAGTGAAATGCACATATCAAATAACCATATACAAGTCTTACAACTTTTTTCAAAGTGTTTTCTTATACATTCTCCTGGAAGAAATTTCACAGGCATTTGTTATTGAGAGGGTGGATTTGCATGGAGGAAGTGCATTAGAATATTATTATTTTAAATAATAAAAGGATTTATGAGGAGCTGTAAGGAAGGGAGCAAGCAGAAGGGAGTGAGAAACATATTTGGATTCTGTAAGATTAGAGTATAAGCAGTGTAATCGCAGTAAACAATGAATGGGACCTGAATGAAACCTGAAGAAACATTTGTGTGTGTGTGCTGAAGTTCGTTGGTGACTTTGCAGTAGTGACTTTTCTGTGTTTGCTTCCTGAAGGCATCTGTGGGTTTGAGCTGTAGTGCCACCTGTATTGTGCAAGTGTAAAACTCAAATACACTAAGTTTCCAGTGGCTCTGTCTCCACAAGTTATTTTGAGGGATGTTATGTAAAGCACAAATGAGGCACAAGAAGAAGTGCCTCGCTTGGGTACCTGCAGGCTGCAGACTCAAAAGGGCTCAGATTTCCATTGAGATGCAATGGGAGAGTCCAGCTCGGTGGTGAACAGCAAGTTTAATGTTATGAAATGGATGAAATTCAAACATAAATTATCCTGTCAAGATAGCCTGTCACTACTGGAAATGACTTGAAGCAATCTGCACTAGTGTTGAATGATATAGGCTGTTGGTTATTTTCCACTGCCCAATACAATCTAAAGTAATAGAGCTATTTACATGAAAGTACATAAATTACTTTATTTAACTCTGGAAACGCTGGCATTTTCCATATGACCTACTACCTGGCAGGTTGCAAGAATATATCCCCAGCCTCCGAAGCATTAAAACTTTCTCTGCGTTTGATTCCTGACCAGCCACCCACGCGGAAGAGCCCTATGGGATCTGCCCGCTTTTCATTTTCCCAAAGGGCAGAAAATCCTGCTGTTCTGCTCAAGGAAGCCTTTATGGAAACTTCCTTGGCACATCTAGGAGAGGCAAGGAAAGGACACTCAGCTGCAGCACCCAACATTAGGAATCCCTAATCCCAGGGAACACAGTCCCTTCGGATCTCCTTGTGGCATTTACCCTTTCTGCCCTCTCTTTCCCAAAGTCGCTGCAATCTCAGGCCAAGCCTGGCACCATAAATGAAAGGTCTGGATGAATACAAAGTGAGCTGGAACAGGTCTACAGGGGCCGAACGTCTGACAAACTAAAACATGCATTTCCTGATTGTCTTTGTCAGCTTTTAGTAGACAATGTTTTAACATTTACAGGTAACTGAATGCTGCCATTTCCAATACATTTACAATAAGAATCTCGACCATCATTAATTTTTGAGACTTCTGTAGATGTTATAAATGGTGTTGACATTTAAAGCATGCCAACTCTAATACTTGCAACGAACATAGATGTCTGAATATTTGAAAATAAAGTTACACAGCTGGCAATTATTCTGGTTTCTAGCATCCAGCATCCAGCATTTGTCCAAGAAGGTAACCTGCACCTATATATGTTTATGTGTGTATTAGCAAATATATKGAAAGATGAAGAGGCAGTTTTAAAGGCCCTCCCCTGCAATTTCTGAACAGCAAAATAGGGAGCTGTGAGAAACAGCAGCTGTCTCAGCAAACATAGCTCTAGCAGAGATGAATCATCCTGGATAAAATCCTTAGGACTAGTAAGATCACAAATGGACTCCAGGTGTCTCCTTTCTGTCTTTCAGGGGTAAACTATTTGTGTTTTTAGGCTTGTAGGTTTTATTTAGGGTTCATCTTCTCAAGGGTAGGCATCTGGTCAAAGATATAACGTTGGTTTTGCTTTGTGAGAAATGCTCCTCTGAAGAGAAACAGTTTTCAAATATTTCATCTGAGTCTCCTTGGAGACTGGAGTCACCTGAGCTCCTTGAGATGCTTGTTCTATAGCTAGACCAAGACTCCTTTGCTCCTCTTGCTCGTCCTGATTGTCTTCATCAGAAATAAGAAATCAAAGAGTAYTTCCAACCCAGAAACATGGCTGAACAATGAGGCTTTAAAACGGTCACTCTCTGCCTCCCCATCCCCAGTCATGCTCATCATTGCAGTCCTTTGCTGATATTGTGGACACAGGCCCACCACAGCTGTAGCAGCCTAAGATATTGTTTGCCCATAGCTGATGTTACCACCTTTGCTCTTTCATTAATTTCCCTTCTCCTCTTGACTAAAAGGGCCCCAGCAGTTTGGTTTGGTTTCTAGTAGCCCACAAGGGTGGTTTTAAGCTGGGTAGCACAGCTGAAAGCTTGAAGGCCTTAAATGGGACAGGCTCAGTCCTGCTCTCAGCCTCTTTCACTGGATYAGATGCTCACCCAACTGCATGGTAAGCTTGTTCAATTCATTAGTCTAGGAGAAAAATGGTTAGTTTGGAGGCTTCTGCAGAATTAGAAACTGCCTATGCTAACTCAATCAGGGAAGCATTGTGTCCAGGGTAAAGGACAGAGGGGATGGGCCTACTCCCTTTTGGRAGCAGCAATCTGCTAGCTAAGCTGCTGTAGACTGCATAACTATGCTCAAACATGCACAGCTTTGCCTTGATATGGCTAAAGGTACAACTTCACTTCATATACTTGGAATAATTTCTAACGTGAGAGGAGTAGACTAGGTAGCTTGGGGCAATCAAATGCATTGAAGTGCTCCAATTAGTTACACCAGAGCTTGGTAAACTCTGACTTTCTGACAATGCTGGGTTGAAGATAGTGCAATTTCATTGTGCCGTTGTTGCCTACGATGTGCTAGCCTCAAGTCAGGAGTACAGTTAATGTACTTGGGTCTTTTCCTTCCTGAGCTCCCAGCTGTGGTGTATTGAGTCATCAGGAACAGTTCCCTTTGTGCAGAAAGGGGTTCTCCGAACAAAGGCGTGTGAATGGCCTGTGTAAAAGGAAAGTGTGAAATGTGAAGTAGGAAGAGCAGAGCAAATTAGGGAAGGGAGAGTAAACAGAATGYAACCTGTAGAAACAACTTACAGCTATTTGGCAGCCTTTTCTTGAAACCTTTTCTTTGTTTTGCTTACAATATAAGAAATTAATTTATTGGTTAATAATAATAATTCGTATTAGGAAAACTTGAACTGCTAACATTGGTATAAGTTATGATAGATAGGAAAGCAATAGTAGACATCTGCCATACCATACGGTTGTTTGACTGCCTGCAGGCATTTTACCATATGTTTTCTTTTTCATCATTCAGTCATTAATTATCCCACTGACTTTATTTCTTCTTCTGTCTGTCTTGCCCACATACTTTTGCTCAGCAACCCTGGAACACAACGGTGTAGTTCAGACTGTCTTCTAGTTGCAAGTAGCTAGTCCTGATCTAATAAGATTAAAGAGACTTTCCTCTAGTCTTTGTACTAATACAAAGCATCAAAGAAAAAGTTCAAAGGTCATGTGCAAAAAGAAAAACCCTATGTTAGTCCTTATATATATATAATTTTTTTTTTTTAGTAACAATATACTATAAGGTATTTATCGCATGCTATGTCTTATGCCTTGTGCATATGGRTTGGTGTGGGGGGAGGTGATTGATAATTGATATATTTTCTCAAGGACCGTATCTGGAGTTAAGCTCTAAAGTCAAAATGCAGCTCTCAAACTGTGGTCCAAATCTAAAAGTGGAATGTACTGCTCTTGCCGACTTCAGAAGGAGCTGTTGGAAACTTAAATTTGAGGGATTCTAAATGTGATGGTTCCATGTGTTTTGATTTGAGGGTGTGTGTTTGTCTAAACCCCAAATTGTTTCCCTTAACATAAAGATTGGTACTGGTGGAACATTGTAGGTGCTGTGTGCAATACCTCAGATAAACACCTGCCTAGTTGAAGTAACAGGAAGTTTCACTGCTGAACCCTGAGTGTCAAAACATTATCCAGAATGTCACCATCCTGCACAGATACACTTCTGCTATCGGATATAAGAAGTGTATAAGGAGGAGAAGGGAAAAAAACAAACAAACAAGCCTCCTCACCAACATACAAAATTGCAACAGGAAAGAGCTAAGGAATCTATACATCTAGTGAAGCTGTTGCTAGAAAGACTTATGCCACTAAGCTTTACTTAAAAGGGTGAATGAGAGCTTTTGTTATGAATGAAAGCCTATGCTACAGAGGACTAGGAATCAGTGTAGCCCTGAGAATCAGAGGACTTCAATTCTGGTATCAGTTCTGCGTCTAGTTGTAACATCCCTTTTCTTTGAGGAGCTGATAGCTTTGCATGACAGCTTTTGGAGATGGATGAAGCTTCTCTTCTAAGTGAGGAAGAATTTCTCCTCATGGCAGTATCTTATTCTGTTAGGGCTGTAGGTACAGAAGTTATATCAGGACCTTGTATACAACGTGCTTTCTCAGGGGTGCCCCAAGCACTGTTGACACCACCTTGTCAGACAGAGAAAGATCATGACTTGTACATGTTGGTGTTGTGTTGTTGATCAGGTGGCTTCTGGAAAAGGAAGTTTACCCTTCTAGGGACATGAAGCTTGTGGAAATCAGGAGGTCAACTCCTTTATGAATATGTAAAAACATATTAGTATGATAACCATTTTTCCTTTTATTTCTCTCATTTCTGTCAGCTTTTTAATCAAAATGAGATCTAATCACAGGCAATTACCACAGCAGTGCTGGCAGATGTTTGGGTGGGTGTGTGTATCATTGGCCATATTGGGTGTCTGAGCTAATAGCCCTGAAAAGCTTTATTAATGCAACCTCATTTGGCTCAGAAATCACTCCAGACTCTTCTTTACCTCACTATGAGCCATTTTTAACTTGAAGTTAAGATTGTCCTATCTCAGCTTGAGTGAATAAGTGACTAGCTACATCTTAAGACACTGAAGTTTTAGAGTTTGCAAGTTTTGGAGGCACTGGAGGCTGAAAGATAAATGAGTTGGGAGGTAATTTTGTTACATTGAAGCTAGGTAAGTCACTATGCTTTCCAGTGTAGATAGAGTTTAAGTAGACTCAAATGTCAAGCTACAGTGGTTCAAAATCGTAGTGTCCTCCAGTCAAGCCATAGCGACTGGCTCAGTCTATCCTCTTGGCTTGGTCCAGTTGTGAGGTAAAATACGTCAGCCTAAATTCCCCTTTGCTGTGTAAGCTCTGGTTTGAGCTGTTCTGATGAAATCTCTGCAAGTGTGCATTGCCTGGAGGTCAGGCTGACCTAAGGCAGAGTCTGTGGTCAGTTAGGCCAGCTCAGCTCATGGGGCAACTGGTTAAACCACTCACCATTGGCCACAAGTAATGCCACATTGGCATTACAAGTCAAGTGCATTAACTATTTCCAKGTTTTAACCGCTTGAAGGCATTTTCATTTGAAAATGTCTCATAGGTCTAATAAGCTCGATTCTTCTGTGGTCTGACTAAAAGCAGTAGAATTCACCTTTTGGAAAAGATGCACAAATGGATGYGTCTTTGATGTGTTTAGAGCTACAAAAGTTTGATGTTTTCAATTAAAACAAGTGCTATTTACTTCTATACTTACGAGTAATAGAGCACTTTTGACTTTTACAAAGTGCGTGTTATTAAAGCACTTTGCTAATGTACAAAGGCACTTTCATAAAACAAGGAAGAAAAGAAGCAGTCCTCTTTCAAACTGTCTCTGGAAAATGAGATGAAAGTAGAGGGGGGTGAAAAAAAAAGCTTATGAGAAAAGAGTTCTTTAACAATAAGAGAGCTGCCTTCAACTGTTCCAATATATGATTTCAGTCATCATCTTTATGCCTAGAAGCACTTTTACAAACATTTCTAACAATTTAAACATATTCTATCACTCAAAACTTTTCACATGAGGGCCCTTCACCCTAACCTTTTTGATGAGGCCAGAAGACACTTATGTTGCAGTTTCCAAGGTGTTCCTAAAATAGTACAAAGGAAAAATAATATGGTATTGTTAGTGATCTGGAGTAACTAGAACTGATTTATTATTTAACATCATTATTGAAACTGTTCATGGAACTCAACTTCTGTGTATCCTCTCTGTGTTTACTTTGATCAAATTTTCTGTATTATGGAGTTGCGATTTTCAGGAATTTAGATCCTAATTCAGCCAGCGGGAGTATTAACTTTAAGGGGCTTTTTTGTTGTTGGTTTTTTTTGTTTTGTTTTGTTTTGAAGCCATCTTTCTCTTCTACCATTCTTGTCCTCTCTTGAATTCAGCAGGGACAAAGGTGTAGTTTCATAGTTTGGAAATTTGTAGTTGTAGTCCAGACTACAACTCCCAGGTATCTGGTATGCTATACCTCAATGTATAACTACCAATTTACACTGGTGGTGCTTTGCTGAAGGAAGGGATTCCTCTTCTCTCCAAATGTTTTACCATTAGGCTATAAAAGACACGTGTGTCCATGTGTCTTATTGGGTTAGGTTTTTGTTTTCTTCTTTATGTTATTCTCTCTGTAAAGCCGAGAGGCTGTTTTATGGCGGGGTGGCATGAAAAATGATTTCCAACAAAATACTCTCAAATTGTGAGTGTCTGCAAAGTGGCAGAGGAAAAGAAAGTATTATTCTTCAGGTCATGTAGCAATGTTTCCAGTAATGTGGCGTTCCTAATGGAGAAATCATCAGCAGAGATGTTGTTATTTTCCTGCAAAGACCTGGATGAAAGATGCTTAAAGACTCTTCCTTTTCAACTTAGAACAAGGCAAAAGGATTGGCACCTTGCCTGCTCTCTTTTAAATATATATATTACTTCTCATCTACAGGAAAGGAGATTTAAACTGGAAATGATGATTACTCTGCACTATTTTGCTTTTGCAGTAGTACCTTCAAAACCAAAAATGCCCTAACTTTAGTTTTCTATTAGAAAACAGATTATGGCTGCTTCTTCGCATCTTGTCCCATCAATCTACCTGTCTCTAAAAAATTTCTAGCTCTGTCTTTCTGTCTTTCTGTCTTTCTGTCTTTCTGTCTTTCTGTCTTTCTGTCTTTCTGTCTTTCTGTCTTTCTGTCTTTCTGTCTTTCTGTCTTTCTTTCTCAATGGCTAGATTTTTTTTTTCATTTTATCACTGGTAGAAATAGGCAAATAAATAGAACAAACAGTGCAGTTGTATAATACAGAGCATGTTAAGAAGCATATACAAAGGGTTTTGTTTCTTAGAAGAATCCAAAAGCAAAGCTAGTTCTTAGTAGCTAGACTTCTGGGACCAGACCCTAAACCTATCTTTTTGGGCAAAAGATGCATTTTTATCTTTCTAGGTGTGCAAGCATTTATTTATTTATTGTAGAATAAAATGTCATCACAAAAAGCATCCACTGCCACAAGAGCTGCTATTATGGGTTTTATATTATTAGCATCCAAGAGGGTTAGGGGTGAGGAAAGGTGCCGGAGCTGTGGGGGGTCTGTTGCCATAAACAGGATTTCAGAGTCATGGGTTCTTTCAGAGGCATCTTCCCTCTTGCATTACTTCTAAAGTTAGCATTATTTCTCCGTTCCAAATAATCAGAAATAARACATCAGACAGTAAGCACTCCCCTAGTGACCAATTGTGTTGTTTGGGTCCTCTCTTCCCGTTTTTTTTGCCCCCTCCCCTCTGCTACTTTGAAGAAAGGAAAGACACTAAAAGTTCCTTCTGTGAGTTGCCAAGGTGCTCCCAGCCCATTGTGCAGAATCATTGTCAGGTTAAATTAGGGAGTACAGACTCCATGAGTGTAAAAAAATCAATACTTGATGGAAGATTGCTCCCCGGAAAATCTGTTTTGATTCCAGGATTAATTCGCGACCAAAGGCTTCTGCAAAATGACATGCCATTAGTCAGAAAATGAACACATTCTACCCTTGAAATTGGATGGAAATATGTCAGGTGATTGACCTATTCATTCTCTTCGCTCTCTGGGCAGAGAGAGTAGGTGTGGTAGCTGTGAATTAGGCCCGCGAACCAGGTCCATTTTCTGAGCAAAAAAAAAAAAGAAGAAAGTCCAATGTGAATTGCAAGTATTCTCTAGGCCATTGTTGTAAAGCTATTGCAAATGCATTCCGTCAAGGTAAATGCATTTGTCTGGAAGGCCTGACTCTCCTGTGTTTTCTAAATCTCAGAATAAACCATACTAAAAATCTTAAAATAAAGCAGGGATTTTTTTCCCTACCAAAAAAAAAAAAAGGCTTGCAATATTAATGGCGGTGTAATTTTTTTGCGGTATATAAAGTAACGCTCCATCCCCCACTTCCCTCTGCTCACCAGTTCATTCCGCAAAAACTTTTCTGAGACAAATCCAGCTCTCTGTTCTGCATCAGGCCTCTCTGAACAGTAACTCGGAGTCGCAAGGCCCAAGCTCTGCAAGTGGCCTCTGCGCTGGCTTCTCAGTGCCATGCAGCCCGTGCGCTTCCCTGCCTTGCAAGGTGGCAAACTCTAGGACAAAAGGGCATTTTAATCTTTGTGCTTATATATGCTGGGCCTGAACTATGTCTGCTTATACTGTTGAAACATGCTGAATATGTGGAACGGAAAGGTCGTGACATTAGATATTTATATTTATTTATCTGGTAGGGAATTGCCAAGGTGAAGCTAACCTCTTGGTAGATGGACTTTTCCAGTAGACAAAGAGAGAAGCTGCAGGAGCTAATGCTTGGGCAGCAGCTTTAGACCTTGCTCAGGAGCACGGGAGGCTCTAACTGTGCTGCTCTTGGTGACCTGATTAGAGGGCACTGAAATTGGAGAGGTTGGTCCTGCATATGTTAAAGAAAGTAAAATTGCAATGAAGGCTCGGGTCTTTGCAAGAGAAAGAAGTGACTACCAGAGTGTTCTTTTTTAAAGCCTCTCTGAAGTATGTTGCTGRCTGGTACACCATGCTGGGTATTTGAAAACAATTGGAGGCCTCTAATCCAATAAAAATAATGTGTGTGCAAGTGGAAGGGAGCGATGAATAAAATCACCAAAAGGTGCCTAATTCACTGAACACCAAGCCCTGTTCATTTAAAAATTAGGTCCTTTTCAGTTGTAATTCCCCTCCAAAAATAGTTCCATAAGTTACTTTTTTAAAAATCATAAAGCTCATACTTAAGCGTAAATTAAGCATTTATCTTCCATTTTAATTATGCTACAGTTACCACTGACCTTATCATAAAGATCCCTCAAAAAGGGTTGAGCTTAGGAAAAATATTAATTATATCCAGTTCTAGTGATTCTTTTATTCAAATCTTGAAGGTAGCTTGTTTTATAAACTGTAAATCAGGGAGGATGATGGTCCCATGCCATTGCCCAAGTTTGAATGTTAGTTTGTTGTTGGACTGGATTCTCATCCTCTATGTAGGGTCAAGCTAAGCTTTTCAACATGACCATTGATGTCCATAGAGGAAGAAAGTTATTTCCAAGCTATCACAGGAACTGTGTGTGATGACAGTACTGGAATGCCTGAATAATCCTTATTCTCTGATCTTGTAGACTAAATGTCTTTCAAGAAAATCATTTAAAATAACAGCAGGTGATTTAAAATTAACAGAAGACACCTCTCTCTCAAGATAACAGTGAAAGTCACTGGCATCTCACTGCAGCATTTCTCTTAAAAATAAGCACCAGAGTAATATTGTAGCCTTCTGGTCAAGTACTGCGGTTCTTAACAGGCATTTTTCAGAAATTAGTCTTTGTTTTTACTTGATGGGGACCTTAGAGATATGTTTATTTTTCTGGTTATGGGGTTTTTTTAGTGTAATTTTCTACGATAAAAAGTAGACCATGTGCTCTAGAGCCCATGTCCCAACTGCATTAGCAGAGTCTAGCAGTTAAAACAATGAACTTTATCCCAGTATTTGCCATGTAAAGATCTTCAGTCCACTATTCAGTGCAGCTGCTGTTTCTTTTAAAGAAATAAATTATCACTGGAAATAGATTTCATCTCATCTGCCCTTTCCTTATCTAAAAGTAGGATGTCAAGTTTCAGACTCTTGGAGGGATAGTAACCTCACAGGGGCCATCACCTCATGCTAAGATAGCAAGGGTGAATCGTCCTCTGAAATTTCCTTCCCCTTGCTATCAAGGTTAAGAGGGAGTTTACACAATGAGTTTAGTCTGGATGCCACATCACTAACATCAGGTGAAATTAGTCCCATTTTTCACATCCATGTATCTGTAAGAGAAACATAAAAATGAGAGTCCCTCAGAAGAAGATGTCTGCCTAATTAAATCTACGCTGTTTTCAATGGCAAATCTCTCTCTGACTTCAAGGGAAAAAAGAGCAATCCATGAAGTGTTTCAAGCTTGGTGGATGCCAAATGTGATAGAGGTCAAAAATGCCTTGGAGGCAATTCATTTTTGATAGAAAGAGAAGCAACAGGCTTAACCTGCAGCAAAACAGGTTAGATCGGATGTTAAGGGAAAATCTTTCTCAGGGTAAAGTAGGTGTGTAGGTAGATTTAGACTATCCAAGCCAGGAATGATTTAAATATATCTGATTCTAGCTTCAGTTTTGGGGGAGATTTGGGGTATTTTGTAGAATACTTTAGATTTTTTTCTCCCCTTTGTTTTGGGGAGTTATCTAGAAATGTATCACTGAGGATGTGAGTGTGTGCAGTGGGTGTGAGGGAGTTTTACAATTCTAGTAGCACAGGCTACTATATATATATATATATATATAGTGTGTGTGTGTGTATATATATATATATATATAGAGTGTGTATATATATATATATAGTGTATATATAGTGTATACATATATAGTGTGTATGTGTGTATACACACTACATATATGTGTGTGTGTGTGTGTATATATATATATTCCAGGTGTTATATAGGTCCATCAACTTTTGGACCACAGCTCTATTGTGCATGCAACTAACAAGGAAGCAGCTTATTGCTGAATTTATACTCTGTGCTCTTAATTTCTCTGGTTTCTTTCCTTCTAAAGCTTTTATTTATTTATTGCCCACTTCCCCCTGACTTCTTTCATCTACCTGACTTGAGCTTCTTTCTCATTTGGTATTTTGGACTCTCAGGTATCTAGTGTTAACTCTAAAAACTACTACTACAGGCTGACAATTGGACTAGTCTTCTGAGGTTATAATGTGAATAAAAAGTATTAGAAGAAATGCTAGCAATTTGCAGGAAGGAGAGAATTAGTCTAAACATCATCTGTTTCTATTGAAATATTTCTTAAGAAAAATAATAATAATTTGAGGCAGGCTTTGTGATGTACAAATTCAAAGAAACACTACTGTACCCTGTGAACATATTTTTTTCTTTCTTGTTCTCATCTGCATCTCTCATCTCTTCAGTAATACAGGACTTTCACAAAATACAGTAAAAAGCTATATGAAATGGTAAAACTCTCATTCATCTCCACAAGGCAAGGCACCAAGAGCAGCCTTTCTCCCGCCTTTCCCGATGATCCTGAGCTATATGTCTGATCATGAAGCTGCCCTTGAGCAGAGTCTCTGGACTAGCATATTTCCATAAATGATACTTGCAGTGCTCTGTTGGGTATGTGAAATCAAGAAAAAAAATAAACTCTCCTGATGAAGATGCATAAAGAAGGCAGTAAAATTGAAGTGAGTCTGAAATCAAGATACCATTTTATTAAACTTCTGTTAAAGCTGCAGAAATCTTTAAAATCTTGGGACCTTGTAGCCAATGATTAGCAGAAGAGCAAAAGCTCTGTAAAAACGAGATAATTGTCTGTACAGTACAACCAAGCTTCTCTGTGAAGCTCTTCTAAATTCTGTCTTGGAATGACTAATTTATAAGAATTTTTCTGCAACAAAATATAAAGGAAGGTGAACTTTTGGCATAGCATCCAATCAGTTTGCACATATAAATCATAACAGTTAATGACTTTTTTTTCTCTTCAATTTCACATAAAGAAAACTACAAGAATTTGTCTATAGCATGATGACTCTGGTCGATATCTTGCTATTTGCTCTGCCAATGCTATCAAAATATTGTTTAATAATTTAGAAATAACTATGTAATTTTCTTCCCTAGTAGTAGGAAATTAGGCACTTACTAAATAATTGTCAGAAATATTTAATTCTAGGGATGCTTCAAAGAAGGTACCATTAGCTGACACTTTTTAAAACTTTCTTGCATTAGTGATTAATCTTTTTAATAATTTCATGCCATTTATTACCAAAACAGGAGACAGCATAGCTTGGAACTTCAGCATCCTCATTTTCAATAACTAACCACCTTCTCTTTCAACAACAGAGAATTATGAAAGGATTAATTTAAAAAAAAAAAAAGATATATTTGGGGAAGAATTCACATGGCAGGTAAATATTACCTTTAGGCTTCATATGATAATGTAGCAAGTTTGCATTGCTATGCAGATATTGCAAATATTTTTGAGCATGCAGATATTGCAAACTTTGAGCATGCAGATTTGATGACTTATTTTTTTAAGAAATTGTCCTAAGAAATCATACATAAAATGTTTTAAAGAGAAAAACATAAAATGCATATCAGGACAGTTTTACTGCCAGTTCGAAACAGTCAGTTTTAAATAATGCAAGCAACAATAATCTTTAAAGAAATCTTTGAGAAAAGAATGTCTGTAGTTTCATGCAATTACCACTGTATAAAGAAGCTGAAATACTGACACCAAAAATGAGTTAAAACCTCCCGTAATGCAGAACTGCACATGCCTGATCCTTTGCCCACAAAACCAAAGGAGAAATGTGTTTGTCAAGGGATGTCTGATGGTGGACAGTGGTACACTTGGGAGTTTCCTTTAAGGAGTAAAAGCAATGTGACATTTAGCTGAATTCAGCTGTGTGCAACCCATGCTTTTGGTGAAAAAACATCTCCTTTGTGGATTTTTTTTTGTTTAGTTTTGTGGGTGACCATTCTAAGCAAGTGGAACCAAGGATGCGGTATGTCTTTGCACCAAAGGTATATCATACACCTCAATGAGAAGGCTTGCATAGATGTGCTAGGTAGGTTTGCCTCTCACCGAGACTAACTTGGTGGTTTTCTTGGCAGGATGCTTGACATTTTGTACTTGCTTACTTCTGCACATCCTCTAGGAACAGGAACTGAAGTAGATCCTATAACCACTTCAACCGAGATATCTAATTTCACTGAGTTCCAGCAAGTCTACATCTTGTTTCTCCAGGCTAACACATGTTGCTGAAGTGTTCATTTTATGGGTTCCTAGAATAAGTCATTATGAAATACATAACCTTGGAGATTGTTCACTCAGCATTTAAATCCAATACCAAGACATAATTCATTCTCTTTTTCTTCTTTTCATATCTCTGTTTCATTTTGTTTTGCACATGCTGAAGCATTTTTTTCCCTCATCATTAGGCTCCRTACTGGGAAGGGTAGGTTGTATCAGTGAGCAGGCAACAGTAGGTCACTGCTAGAACTAAAGACTCAAAGACTTTCAAGCTCAAGCACTGAAAGGTTTTCTGAGGCACCCTGCTCTCTAAAATTTGACAACAAAGAACCTTTGAAGATCTTGCTTATGAGCACTAATTATTTTGTCCAGGTGATTATTTCTAAGAAAGTGATAGAGGGAAGGGGAGAAAAAAAAAATGAAATTAAAAAAGAAAAGCTGATCTTTCCATCTGCAGCATCTTTAACAGAGAATTTGGAAAATTAATACTTGCCCAAAGGTGGGTGAGGAAAAGAAATCCCTGCTTTCAGTTTAGCCAGTGATATCCCCTGTGACCCACCCCCAAACTGTACAGTGCAGTTGATTTTTAATTCTGCAGTAATTGAATTACCCTTCTACCCTACATACTGTGTAAACCTAACCTAAAAGGCTCTGTTGCTGAAAGCTTCATTTTTGTTGTTCTTCCATTTGTGGCTCTAGCTATTCTGGGCAACAGTCATGAAGGTGTGTTAGTTCTTTTTCTTTTAGAAAAAGAAATTCCCTGGGCTTAAAAACATTAGTGTCTAAATGGTACAAATTACAAGCCTTGCCATTCTCACCTTACTAAGGTAATGAAGTGGAACATGGGTAAGTTGCCATCTGGTGCTCTTTGGCTGCAGATAGTTTTCTGCAAGACTAAGTTAACTGGTCAGCAGCACATCTGTTTTTCCTGTGATCTGTGATGCTTGTAATTGCTCACTACAAAACTATAAAAGCATTATTTTAAGATGAAAATTGAGAATTTGTAGCCGATTGTAGGAGGCAGCCAAAACCGGCAGGGCATCTCTGAGGCTGCAGTTTTCTCCTGTTCCACCTCTAAATACTGTCTTGAAGCACCTGAATGTCCCTCTTTCAATAACATAGGACTGGCTCTGCCCATAATTGTTCAAAAATCAGCTTTTTCTGTAGATCTGTCAAAAGTACAGTTTGTCATAAAAGGAGATTTTTTTTTTAATTTTTCAAGACTTGGGTTTTGTTCTGCGTATTTATTTTGTCCAATAAGGCTCCCCCCCAAAAATACTGATAAAAAATAAGAGTTATAAAATCATATATTTCCAGGGTGTTTAGAGAGCCTCCTGGAGGAGGGAAATTATCTTTCATATTTACAGAGTTTTTGCTCCAGTGCTTTGCCTCTTTAAAAGAAGCTTATTTCTAAGAATCTTAGGCCATAGCTAGATTTGAGAAGCTAATGCTGAATCCATAAAAAAAAAATTTACAGGAATTAACAACACAAATCTGCTTTTGCTGTTTATATGTGTTATGTGTCTACCTTCACTGGATAAGAGCTGAGAATGAATGATTCCAGCATGACTGTGTTCTTATAAAAAGCATCATAGGGAAAATAAAATACTTGATCTTAGTCATTGCAAAAAGTATCTGCTAGATTATACAGCTGTCTATGACTAACTTACCTATCTCAGACAAAGATATAGGCAATATTTGTCTCACTCACTATAACAACTGAGAACCAAATAAGTTTAAAAATCAGAAATAATAATAATAACAATTCCCTTAGATATGCTTCCTGTAGGAAAGAAACATGGGTACCATATGGATTTTGCTTTTATGTGTATGCATGAAACTTGCTAAGGGAAGTTAAACTGAAGAGATTAAACCTATAGTCATTTTTATGTCTGCTTTAGAGCAATTTTCACAGGACAGATCCAGCTGTGGGTGAAAATCCCATCTCTCATACTCATAGCTGGAGGAAAACACAAGTGACATATCATTGTCAGTAGGAGAAGCAACGGATTCTCATTATGGTGACTCTGAAATACTACTTTTTCAAGTCTAACACATTTTCTATGTTGTAATGCTGCAATTGTTTTTTCTGTCTTCTTTTGTCTTTGTTTTGTTCAGATTTCCTCTGTCCCTAGGTTTTCTGTATAAACATACTGGTGATGATTTTGACTGTTACAATGTCCTGAGYAGTGTGTCCAGTTACACTGAGAACATAGTCACTCCCTGTTTCTCTCCCTACATTCATTTTCTCATTCCTCAAAAACACAAATATGCAAGTTAGAAAATTAATCTCTGCCCTTTTCAAAATATAGGTATGCAATCATATAATTGCAATGAAGTTGCTTCAAAACTAGAAACCTTCACAAGTTCTTCCTGTGAGTAGAAGCAGGAAGAGGTGAGACCRGTGGAAAAGCCTCTACTGACAAATGTAGGTAAAAGAAATGTAGCAGATGGTGACTAAAATTCTGTAGGCACGGTAGAAATAGCTGAAGGAAAGTCAAAATGGGCCAGAAAGCAGTGCTTTTTGAGAGAAGAGACTAGTAACATCAAAAGTGACCAAAAGTTGATAGAACCAGCAAGAAGTCCTGGGATTTGTCCAGGAGGAAGAGTTTAATGCCCTTTAGCAAAAGTAGATTCCTCCTGAATGGTGGCATCAGAATTAAACAGGATGGAAGCAGGAGAGATCTCATGGATTCATTGACTCTCTGGAGAGGGAGGATTGTCTGAACAAGATTTGCAAAAGCATTGCATGTACTTAGCAGGGCAAAACTGTGCATTTGGGAGATGGTTGCTAGCCCATAGATGCTAATTGTCTTATCTTCCAACTCTGTCTTCTCTACCTCTATGAAACTAAAGCTAACAGGAAAGGAAGTGATTGAAACCTTCAGTTAAGACAAATGCTAAGGGGAACAATATACACTGTAKACAATATATAATACACACTATGTTATATATTTTGTAAGTGAGCTCACAAACACCACAGCTGAATTTGTCTTTGGTCATGAAAAGGAGAGAAATAACACACTTTTTTTTTTCCTAAGCAGATATTGTGAGCCATAGAAGCCACACACAGTACATCATCCTGTTCCAATATAAATCTTCATTCCCCTCCTACACATGTTCCTTGTTCCAGCAATCGTTTGTAGTGAAATTCTGGGGAGAACAGCTAATAGTGTCACAGCAGTATACCTGCATTATAACAGGAGGGGACAGTGATTACCAGAAGAGAAGTTAAACAACTCAAGATTAAGTGATGTCCTAGCTATTCTAGTCCACACAAAGCCCCCAGCGGACTTAGGTGTTTATGGCTAAAAAAAAAAAAAAAAAAAAAAAAWCGCCCACTGACCATGCAATTTTTGTAGCTTTCTGTGTAGAATAATGCTCCATTGGCTTCTGAAAAAGAAAACTGAGTCCTATAGTCCCAATTAGAGGAGCTTGCTGTCAATTTTGCAATCCCTGGATATCCAGTATAACAGGAGAATAAACTCGACCTCAACTGAACTCTCATATAATGTATCTGAGGAGATTAAGCACAATAATCTACACAGTAGATGGCATCAAATAGTGTTTTTCTGCCTATGCTTTGGAGCACTGGAAAGTGGCATTTCCTTTTAGATCAGTATTTTACTTTGTGGAAGCTGTTGATGGGTGGTCTCAATGAACCGCTGTCTATCTTTAAGCTCAAAGTGCCATCAGTCTATAAGTGATTGTTTCCACCACTTCTCTTGAATGTAAATGCAGGCTTAGCTCATTAAGCTCCAAGTAAATTCTCTCTTTACCTCTCACTAAAGAAACAAAAAAGAATTTTAGTATAATAAAAGATCAATACACAAATATATTAACCAGAGATAAATCTAGCCATTAATAAGGAACATTCTGAGTATGTTTCCCACAAGACTGGTTGAACACTTTGTGAAAACAGAAAAAATAAAACTATATTGCAGATGTCCTTTGAACTGAAATGCCATCACTTGTAATTACAAGTTAAAATTGGCAGACTTGGCTCTTGCTTGCCTCTGCTTCAAGTTCATCCTAGAGTTCTTGAGTTTTAGTGTATATTCATGGAAAGATCATGACCTCGTGCTAATCAATACATATAAAAATTGATTCATGTCTAATGCAACTCTAGTGTGGGTGATACACCATGAATGAAAGTAGCCTGTCTACAGTGATGTCAGTACAGATATTTTTAGGATAACTTTAGCCTTACTTCACTGCTGAGTCTGGGCACGATATAGAAGAGTGTTATTACAATGTTATTACAAGGATTCATTACTCATCAAGATTTCCTGGCCATCTCACAGAAATGATCACTTTTTAAAAAAAATATTCTTTATGCAGTCAGCAAATTCAGCTAAAATATAAATGTTCTGAAATTTAAAGCTGAAGGACAAAGGAATTTCTTCTAAGGGCAACTCTACAGAAGTCTCAATTTGCTCTAAATAGAGCGGAGTTGTTTGAAAATGAGGTAAGAAAACAATGCAGGCAGAACTATGGCAATTGGAGGTAACTTCAAGACTGTAAGAGAGTACAACGGTTGTTTCCTTCTTAAATTTTAAATTCAAATGAATGTAGAGCACAATGTATAAATTCTTGTCATGTCTAAGAAGATATCCAGCTAGATCATGCAGATCTTCTTACTAAGTTTTTATCACGAGCAGAGCAGAGTTGTTTTTCTGGTTACTTGTTTGGTAGTTGGGAAAGGTCTTCCCAGATTCCAGTTCCTTCCACTATGGCTTTCTGCCAATACAAGGAAAACAAAAGCCTGCTGTTCAGGGCTATGCCTAGTAACATCCTGCTATATGTCCCCATACTCACCAAGTGAAAAAATCGTCTATATTATGGCAACTTCTATTTTCCTGATAGCCTGTTGAGAGCTATTGAAAGATCCTGCAACATTTCTGTATTGAACTAGGAATGGAATGTCCTCTGGCTCTCCAAAGATGAGGTGCCTTTGAGAACACTGACACCTCCAGCTGAGGAGGTAAACACCAAGAAGTGCATCTGCATATAGATACGGTCTACCTCCATCCAAAGATAACTTAAGTTCTTATTTTGGAGATAACTTAAAAGCATAACTTCTAGTCCAGGCAATGCCTGCAAGAAGAAAGTCAGAAGGTGCTCTTTCCTTAAAGGCAATTGTTCCAAAGAAAGTAATAGTTCTTAAGAAATTCTAAAGAAAACTGTTGCTAGGGAGACAAAGTTTTCTCTTGGCCTTTTCTAGTCAAACATGCCCACTGGCAACCCAGACTTTCAGAGTCTCTAGGAGTCTTGACTACAAAGCAACCCATTACAAAATGTTGAAGTAGAGCTGCTATGGCTTTCCCAATTCTCCAGTCTTTCTACTAGGCCACCAGATAAAAAGGCATTTTGAAAGAATGTTCATTTGAACCCTTTTTAAAAAATATTTACCATTATTATTGAATTCTTTGTCATTTCATTCCCACAATTGAACATTGCAGTTCCCCCATACTCTTATCAGCACAGCTTTTTACCTAAAGACAATCAGACACCAAAAATAATACCAATGGTTTTGCCAAACACCCTCCTCCTATCTAGTGAAAGGAAATGACTTTGTAGAGAAGACGGTAAGAACGTGAAGCCGCCATGTAGACCGACTATTTAATCCAAATAAAATTTATGTTTCTGGTTGCAAATACAGGCTAACCAAAAAGACCTCTTGGATTTGATTCCTAGAKGTCTTTCATTCTTTGTTCTCTACTATTTCTTTCTATAAAGTTGCAAGATACCAATACACATCTTAAATGTGTTTTAACCTGCCTCCAACATGCTGAGAACTGTTTTAAYGATGTCAGAGCTGTATTAGAGAGTCCAGCTGTTCATTGCAGATGTTCACCGTTGTAGACTGAAAGCTCGGCTCTGAATTAGCCATCTGGGTCAGGAGTGTGCTCATCTGGCTGGTCAGTGCTGAAAGTCATAATCTCATCTTGCAGGATCTTGTTTTGAGCTCTTGCTGGCTTTGTTTTTCCAATCTATTTTTGAGGCTGTATGTCTGTCTTACCAATCAAAGGCAATTCTCTCTCCATAATACAGCATTTCAAGCACCTTTTACCTCCTTATTTATCTCTAAAAGTGATGTTAGTGATATTTTCAAATTTATTGTGATCTATAGTTATATTTATTCCAGGTAAATTATTTCCACTGGGTAGAATGTCAGTTTTCTTCAGTATAGCTCTGGTTGTCTCCACAGCTGAGGTCTGCCTCCAGCCATGCTCAGYTGCTGTTTTTGCCCAGATCAAAACGCCCTTCCATTAAACCTTCATATCTTTCATCCCACCAAAATATTGATGAATTTCCCCATAAACAACTTGGGAGTTGAATGCCTGTCAGTTCCACTTGTTGTTTTTGCTGGAGTGAAACTTTGAGCTCTGCATGCCTTTCTGCCTCGGGTGACTCATAGTGGTTTGGATTTTCTATGATGCCTGCAAGTCCAGAGCACTGACCATAGCATTACTATGGACTTGCTGATTTTGGACTTGCTAGCAAACTCAAAATGTTTCTTTAAGGGTTAATTTTGATTTTTCTGTAGTAGGCCCAGAATTTTATGGTTCTGCTCAGACTTGTCTCCTACTGGGAATGTATCCAGCCCTTAAAATTACTCTTCAGACTGTTTTCTGGTTTCACCTTTCGTTCGTATTTTTCCTTCTTTGTGGTTTTGTGGTGCCATACTCTTTAGATTCCCATATAACATTTTTAGCATTACTTTCCTTCTGTCTGAGTTGCATGGCAATTATTAAACACGTAAAGCACTTTAAAGATAGCTATTCTAGAAACAGGGCAACCTTCTAACTAATTTTCACTTTTGCTGCTGTTCTTACACAGATGCTTGCAGGCTTAGAGTGACATGCTATTTAAAACTTCCTGTGAATTTTCTAAATCTCCAGAGAGTTTTGGCTCCAAAGGAGCTTTTAGTTGCTCCATTCTTACACTCCATCTCTTCACTTGTTCCATTTTTCAAAGACCAGGAGGTGATCAGTAATCGTTCCGATGCTGCTGCCATTCCCACTGGAGTTCTGGGATATCTGATGGGTTTTTTTGTCAGCTGTTTTGTGCACAGTAATAGGGAGCAGAGCAATGAGGACTCTTGCCATATGCTAGGAAGAAAACACTTCCTGTCAGGAAGCAAGAGGTAAAAAAGTCACTGGGAGCTCTGAAATGGGAACTCGAGGTGGGCAATGGACAGATGAGAAGCCCCTGGCTGTGGCAGATGCCCCACAAGGCAGTAAAGTGTGAACCACTTGGTCCCTGTTGTTTCACACAGGTCAGCCCATTTCTCAGCTGAAGAGCATCTGCTTCACAGCAGTTCATGCTCTTGGCAGTCACAAAAGTGCCAGGGATTCAGTTGCTGTTGTCAGGGCCCTTAATAGGCCTTAATGACCSTGGAAAGCATCCCCTGGGACCCTCACCCATGCCCGGGCCCAGGAGCACCCTCTCAGCTCAGGCCTGGACACCTAGGCCTTGCCCACACTAAGTCGCAGCAGTCTCTGTCCCTGCCTCCTAGGTGGACCTGAGACCCACACTACAGCCCTGTCTCCTGCTGTTCCTGGCCACACAGTGAAGATGCCCTCACGGTATTAGGGTTGTCGCTGGAGCCTGTCCTTGGCTCTGCCTCCCAGCTCAGACCCTGCAGGATGATGTCCCGTCAGCAAGGGCACAGTTTTCCCTGTTGAAGGATGTGTAAAGAATATCACTTTACATTGGTAAGCCAATGAAAGGACTTTGGTCTGGTGTTCTGTGTCTTTTACTTACTTTGGATCATGCAGAGGCCACACAGCCCAAATTCTCCACTGTTCTTTCACAACCACGCGGCACCATTACATGACCTTGAGTCAGGCTGGTTCCTCTGCACCTTCCTGCCATTATATCAGAGTGGAATATGGCCTAAATGTGTTCAGCTCAGGCACTTCCCAGCTAACATGTGTTGAGCTGAGACACAACAAGATTAAAACTAGCACAGGGTAGCCAGGGGAATTGGGGAGGCAGGACAAGTTCCATGACAGTTTTCTCAAATGCAAAACTTTAGTCTGAAGTCCCTAGAGAGGACTCTCAAATCTCACTCTGCAAGCATGGGAAAGAAGGGGGAATAAAAGGCATTGTCCTTAATGTAACAGCATCCAGAGAAGCTATACAAATCATTAAAAACAGCAGCTTTATGTGGGAAGTCAACTTTTTTTCTTCTAAATACAGTTAGAAATAACGTTTACAGTATGTGGACGTTACATATAATAGAGTCTTAAATGAGGCTCCTGCTGGGGTGCCTGTTTGTCCAGCAGGGAGAAGTCGCAAGCAGTTAAATAGACAAAAAAGAAAATCACACTTTTCATTTCAAATATAACATCCAAACATTCAATCACAGAGCTACCAGAAATAACTGCATACATAATAGCTGTGGAATTCTACATTTAAACACATAATTATCTACTAATAAGCATTTACAAGTAAGTTTGCTCTGACATATAATTAAAGGCATTTGGCCAGATAGGCTGCTAGTTTAAAAACTTTGTATGAGACTTGCACTGAAATGGTAGAAACCTTTCATGAATGCTGGAGGAATTTACCGTAAAGATAGTGAAGTCCGTCTCTGATGTAGGGGTTCATATGACCATATAACATCCTATGTTAATGCAACAACTTTATAGATACAGGAATTTCCACATAAGGATTTAAAGGAGGAAAAAAAAAAAAAAAAAAAAAAAAAACTATTTCTCTATAGTGTTTATTGGTTTACTCATTCATTATAAGCCATAAAACTTGTGAGAGAAGAGTGAGTGATATTTGTGAGGTTTTGTGGTATTTCTGTGAATGTTTTTTCTCATGTTTTTTAAAAAAATATGAAACTCAAAGTTTTTTGCTTCCCTCTTTGAATTAATTCTTACCTGTAAGAAATTTTTAAGTTTAAGCTTCTAAAATAGACATATAAATTTTTATGAGTGATTGTGTGTTTAAAAACAGAATCTCGAGCAGTTCTACCCTTGAGCAAAACCACTGAAAATGTCACTGTTTTTATATCTATGCTAAAAAAGATTTTTTAAAAAAAAAGTTTCTTGAAGTTTACAAAAATCAAAAATGTCTGTCATCTATAAACAGTGGATCTGTGTTTCATCTTCCTATAAGCTCAGAAGAACAAAGTGAAAGACTGAGTACTATTTAGGACAACTGTTGTACAAAACAATTGCAAGTTTTCTGCTCTTTTCCAGTCACTTCCTATGCAAAGTTTCCTGTAGGTTCTATTGGCTACTGATATCCTGATATCTAAATTCACTTTAGTCACTTTTTCCATTTTTTTTTCCAATGCAAAAAAATGAGATCAGCAGATTAATGGAGGGGAAATTTCTTCCCCCCACTCCTTGCCTTTTCTAATCTTTGAATGTTGGTGTAATGCAACAAATTTGATACATAAAGTTATGCATCCATATCTATATGGACCTTTCACAGCAGTTATTCAAATCTGCACTTTTCCTTGTTTCCATGGACTAGTATGTAGAAAGAATCAAAATCTGTGCAAACTGCATAAGTCTCTTTAAACATAACAAATTTTTGTACCCTGCCTAAAAGCTAAAGTCCAACTTCATGCTGTGGGACCTTGGTAATAGGCTTAACAGAGGCTACTGTGAGCGGGTGGTCAGAACTTGATTTTAATGCGGTGGCAGCAATGAACAATCCACCTCCCTTGTTTTGTGTAGCTGAGTGAAGTGTAAAACCACACTCGGTACTACGCTGGGGACCAGGTGCCCGAACAGGCAACAAATAAGCACTGTGCTCATAGCGGGAAAGCTGTGACAATTGTCTGATTATGGATTTGTTATTCTCCTAGCTGCCACAGCTATAAGGAATATAAGAGATAGTAGAGAGAAACAATGGGAAAATCAGAAGTTCCATTTCTTTTGAACTGCRTTCCTATGTAAGGGCAATCTTTCACATGAAAGACCTTTTCTTCATCTGCCCAAGGAGAGATCAGTGATTTTTGGCAGGCAATAGTTTAGTCTGAGAGTGAGATTCCTACCAGCCCTAAAACATCTCCTGCTAAAGTTTTAACAGAGGCCAAAAGCAGGGAAGCTGAGGGTCTTCTGTGCATTCAGTTGGTTATTATCCCACCATCCTGATTTCCCAAGATGTTGAATAGCCATGTAAGTTACTAATATAAAAGGGATTCATATTTTCTCAATTCCAAGTGCAATAGTAGTAGTCATAGCATCTGCATATCTGCAGTCTCTATTTTTAGGCTCTTTTCACATGCATGAGAGGAAGAGCTCAGTACATGCTCCTTGTTCTGAGACAGTTGTGGAGAGCTGTATTCATAGGACTGCTTAATCCCAAGTCTTCTGGCACCATCTGGTGTTCACTGCTGTGGTTTTCTTTCATTTTTAAATATAATTGAACAGTGGGTTTTTTGTTTGCTTTTGATACTRTTAAGTTAGAAAGAGGTATGTGCTCAAAGACCTGTTTGGACAGCAGCCTGCAATATCAGGTGACTGGAAAATTACATTTAGGATAACCCTAGGTTTTGTTTTCTAGGCCAACCTTCTAGCTACAGCTGTGGTGACAATAAACATTGTATAAACTGCAGTTCTTCTCTCCTGGAGCTGAAGGAACCATGGCATCTGTGGAGGTCTGCATGTTGTCCCATCACATGAATGTGAGGTATGTATAGTCTCAGTTCTTTTTGTTGAAAACAAATGATTCAGTGGGTACAGCACTGGCCCAGTACCCAAAAACCTTGAACTGAGTTCTACATATTGTGGCTGATTTTCCTCATGACCTAGGCAAAAATCTCTTTTTTTTTTTTTTCCTCTATGGCTTAATCTCCATCCTCTATTGTAGCTAATGTGGAAAGTGCCCAGTAGATCTAGCACAGGGCTAGAACTCAGGAGATCTGCAATTAATTCCTGTCTCTATCACTCACCAGATGGATAATTTATAGTGTTGGCTGGTTCTCTACTCTCCCTACCTAGAAGACATGACCGATAGTTGCTTTTTTGATCCTAGCAACAAAGCTATATGCTGATATTTTGTTAACTCTTTGGAAGATGCGGAAATATATCAAAAGACTGTGAGATGCTCAGATGCCAAGGTCCTGGAGAAATTTAGCTGTATCTGATACAAGAATCACAGTTTGAGGTATTTTGGTCTGCTGCTGCAGACCTTGGACCCCATTTTGCCCAGAAGGCAGATCTACTAGGTGGGGTGAGATACTGCATAGAATAATGTTAAATAAGAAGACTCATCTGACAGAATGATTTCATGTATTCAGATGAAAAGTAGAAAAGATAAACATTGAGATAGTTTTAGTCAAGCAATAAATGTTTGTTTTCTGCTTACAAAATCTATCTTTGCATCATGTTATAGCAATACTTCTATTCTGTTAACATCTACTTTTCACAGCACATTATCAGTGAGATCTTCCGCTTAGTGTCACCTATGTAGTGCCCTACATAAGGGAAAACAAGAGTCTTTGCATTTTCTGCTGTTCTTTTGTTACTAACTAATGACTGAACTGCAAAGATGTCCTTTCTGAATCCCACCAGTTAGTCAATGTCAAAAACTTTTGATTTCTTTTTCATCTAGTAGCTCTGCCTGATGTTGGTATCCTACAGTCAATGCCCTTAAACACTAAATATTTAAGATAATCTTTTTGAGTCTATGTGATCCATTTCCTTATGATTTCAGCATTCTCACTTTTAAGGGCAGTTAAAAGCTGCTGGAAGGATCTCTGTGTAAGAAAGAAACTGAAAGGTCCCCATCAATTTACTGCATACTCACCTTCTATGGTCATGATGAAGGTCAGGTAAATGGTGGCAGAACAGAGTGCTGCATTACTTATTTGAGGAGATGGGACCAAGATACACTTGACTTAAGCAATTAATCAAACGTTGGGCCTCAGTGGGTTTTTACTAGAAAAAAAATGAGAAACTGATGATGGAATCAAGCAGCTTAGTTATCTTGGCAATCCTGTGTTTTTCTAAAGCAGTGTTCTGCTTCCCTAAACACTGAAGGAATCAAATAAGATCATTTCTTTAGCTGTAGCTTCTTTAGTCAAAGGGTATTCACCTGAAAAGCTTTCTTGCATTGCTTTTTCTCAGGATCAGCTCACTAGCTCCTACCTTTGCATTCTTGTTGCCTCATTCCTTAGTGATTGTCACCCTAATATAGCTGTGGTCACAACCACTGAAATACAGGTACACCAACCTGTTCTTGAGCATCTTGAACCTGCCTTTTGAACAGGACATTTGTCTGGTCAGTGCAGTTCTGTAGGCAAAATTGTCTGTCATTGTCCAAAGCCCTGGTTCCTTGCTTATCTTAGTGCATTTACATTGTACAGCACTCTTCTCATTAGGTCAGGTATTTTGAGAAGTCAGAGAAAACGAAAGCCCTTTCTTTTGGCAATTATCTGCTCGTGGTCACCACAGAAGGCTCAGCGCAATGCTCTGTGCTGCAGATGTGGCTTGGGCCTAGCTGCTTGAGCAACGTGGATTCACTGAGTTGCTCTTTGATGCACAGCCAGGCAATGGGGCAGGGACAACCCCTGAGGCCAGTGAGCAGCACAACGCTGCGCCAGCTTGCAGGCCCCTCGACGCTACACAGATGAGCACTATTTAGATCCTATGAGGTGGGGGAAGACCTGCATTTTAGTGGCTTGCAACCAGAGGGTAGTAATAGCCTCTTCATGTTAAGTCCCCCTGGGATGAGCTTGGATTGACCTAAACCATAAAAACATATTTAACTTCTTTTCTCAGCTTCATAGGCACCTGTGCCCATTTCCCTATCACTGTTTGGTGGGTAACTGAAATGATCTTTTTTTCTTAAATGCTAGGAGAAGACTTTTGATTCCTTCCTTCATGCCTGAATGGAAAAGGACAGAGAAAGGCATAATTCTCCTCCTCCAATGAAAATTACTCTCAATTTAGAATCATTCTTTAGTCACTTCCTCCCTTCTTAATGCAGCCCTTATCTTTATGAAATCCATCACCTGGTCCTGACAGTGAAGGATGCAATTTCCTATTCCACACAGCTCTTATCCACTCAGCAAGTATGTATAAGGTACACGCACAGCCCACTGATGTTGCCAAAGAAGGAATCTTTTCTCCTTTTAGTAGTAATTTGGATCTGGGTGTCTGGCTAGACCCATAACACAACAAGCTATTCCTTTCCTCGTTATAAATTTCAGCTAGCATGCTGTTCCTTTGAATTTCAGTAAACCAGTAGATAACCAGGGCCCTGCGGTGCCATACTGAAAACAGGCATGTCCTTCCATACCTGAAGGAATGGAACTTTATTAGGAAGCCATCAGATACAGGGACAGATTTGGGAGATTGCAGCCACGCAGGTCAGCGGGAGAGAGCATCAGTAATAAAGAAGACAGATGATCTGTGCTGCTCCTGCTAGTTGCTGCTCTACGAAGGGAGGTTCAAGAGCCTCTGCCCTGTCTTGAGGAGCTCCTACCTTTGCCTCGGATACACTGTGGGCACCAGGGAATGCTGTGGGGCAGGGTGACAAGTGTCACCCCCCTGAAACACAACACTTACTTGACTGCCTCAAGAGCAGCAGGGCTCTCTTTGCTGCTACCACTCTATGTGCAAAAGAGTGCRACAGCAAACGCTACACAGTTGTTTATGAATAGGACTGACCACTTTCATGGTCCATTAGACTATTCCTGGAGTTCTTGGGGGAAACTTCTAATTTAATAATGACCTCTCTCCTTTTTTTCTGTCCTCCRAGCAGTGACACTTTTCCTTAATAACGAGGATTGGAAGGGCTGAACCAAACCAGTCCGCCGCATGCAGAGCTTGCTGCTGCCGCCACTGTTTCCGTGGGAGCTTTGTCTCATTGACAGTTGCTGTCACTAGCATCAATAATTTAAAGCCATAGGCACTGTCAAGTTGTAAATAATTTAAAAAATATAATTCATGTCCATCCTCATTGCTCCAGCTCAGTTGGGATCCAAACTTTCTATACACATATTTTTGCTAAGGCACAAATGCAACAGCCAGGAAAGTGCAGTTCCTCCAGCTCTTGTTATTTTTTATTTTCGTTTAGTTAACATTTCCACATTATGTTCTTTAGAGCAGAGGCCCTAGTTTACCATGGCATTTTTTCATCTCAGCAACTCTCATGATTGTTCAGTGCTAGTAAAGTGCTGCACATTGGAACAACAGGATCTGAAATTCTTCCCTTAAAATGTTCCCTAGAAGAATGGGAGCATCATTAAATCATAGGAAAACCTTAAATAAAAAAAAAAAAAAAAAAAAAAAAAAAAAAAAAAAAAAAAAAAAAAAAGCAGAGATCTCGCTGCTTGTCAGAATGTTATACAAAAATATATTGAGTCAAAGTACAATTGAGATGTGCTGCACCTAACAATGCTTCCTCTAAAAAGTGACCGAAAACAAGAACTGACCAACAAACCAACCTCATTCTAAAGTTGCCAATGTCTTAAGAGCTCTACAGGATATTTTTCCTGGTTCATATAGTGAGAAGTTATGCTGCTTGCAAAGAAACCTTGTGACGTTTTCCTTCAGGACAGCTTTCTGACAAAGATGCTTGCTAATAGGCTTCAGGTTAGTTCCTTGAGGTGAAACATTCATAAATTAAACATTAATTAGTTAGCTGAATTTAAAAGCTGGGGGAACAGGAAAATATCCCATGTGACAGTTCTGTTTGAGCCACAGACCTTCCAGTATTATTGAGATGTTTTGAGGTGTTTGAGATGTTTTTGTTTTGTAAAAAGGAACCATAGATGCATTTTTTGCTCATGAGAGTATTTCTTCTGGCACCAATGTAACTCATGCATGAGTAATATTTGCTTATTTGAGTAAGATTGCTGACCTGAGCTTTTAACATGATAGTTCTTTTTATGCTGAAGATCATGGAAGTCTTCTGCCATGTGCCTTCTGCCATTTTCCCTTCAGGGAAATGTTTTTTTTTCTTTGCCTTTGGTATTTTTCTTTTATAAAAGGAAGAAGTTGTGAATTTTTCTCAGTGCTGATACTGTTGCTTAATAAACTATCCTGGGGAAAGAAAGTTGTCTCTGGCAGGGAGCCTTTGTTGCATCTCTTTTCAGGTGCCACAATAATTTTCAGAGCCTGCCAATGAAGAAGTGGCCTGTGTGCCGACTAGCTAGCTACACGACAGTAAGCAAAAATATTTGCAAGGGCAGAAGAAATCCCTAAATACAGCAGGAAAAAAAACACAAGATTTCTAAACAAGATTCTTTATTTTCTATATTTTCTAAAACTCATTTCATTACAATTTCTTTCTCATCAACCTACCAAGAAAGCTGTCTGCATATAATTGGCTTTGCTCAGTTTTGAAAACAATCCATGTTCTTTGTCATTCTTGCTGAGATTTTAATCCATTAGCCTAGTAGAATAGACTAGACATTGTAAACCATATGGAATTCAGCTATCTTTSAGGAAACAAGAAAGTCCAGTCAGATTCATATCATCCAGTATTTTATTACCTATTCAGCATTCCCTGAAGTAACTGGAAATCTTCCTAATTATTTCCAGCGTATGACATCAGGCAGTTTTGTTAGGATTTATCTCACCAAATGCATGTTTACCTCCCAGCTAATGGTCTTAATCACCTTTAGAGCCAATGAAGAAAAACAGATGGTTCTAGACAGCATTATTGGTTTAAAAAATCATGCTTTTAAGTGTCTATTTCTCTCCATTAATAATAAATGGAGCTAARGATGACTTTTTCAGATGTGTCAGCAAATACACAGTAGAAGCATAAAGTTAAGTGAATCAGATGCCTGTGTCATTCTGAAAGACATGGAGATCTTCCTAGGAACAGATCAGAGCCCATACTTTAGGCTCAGTCGTTGAACCTGTACCAGAATACAGGGGATTCCCAGTGTGGGCCTCACACTTGTAGCTCAGACAGAATGAAGCATTGCACAACAAAGTTTCTGCAATGGATGGACAGACAGGACAACTTCATTCAGCCACTATTAGTTTGAAAAGCATSAAAAATTAAACTCTCTCCAAATCTCAGATGTCTGTGCATCAGAAAGCCTTGCTCTTGCACCCATAACTGACCCCAGCTTTCTAACAGTTAGAGCAGTTGGAAGTTTGGGGTGGTGTCCTCATGTCCTGCCCTTTTAGAATTAAGAGCAGCGCATGAGCACCCTTTGTCTTCAACAGCAATTCAATGCATGGTGCTAGCTGCAAGGTATACAGCAAACAGCAAAGACCCCTTTTTTACCAGACTACTCAGCAAATGATTAGAGACAAGGTTAGCTTTCTCCATTTTTTTCCTTGTAGAGCACATAAGGTCTGTCAGACATATACTGGTATCTGAGAGGGGGTCTTGGGGCACAGTCTATCCTTGTTTCCTAGCATGATGCTTTGTGTTACAGGTGACTAAGGGTTAATGATACGGAGCAAATGCACGATGAAGGGTTTTGCTACCCAACCTGATTAGCAATAAGACTGTTACAGAGCATGAAGTTCAAAGCTCCACTAAGACTGCTTAAATGCCAAGGTTTCTAAATATTTGAATCTGTATAGAAATATCCAGCTATTGAAACTGGATTTTAAAATCCACTGTAAACATCCATTGGTGCTATCAACGGTGGCCCTAAACTGCTTTAGCTGGGGAAATGCTAAATTCTTCATTCCAGACAGGAGTAAATAATATTGTTGAGCTAAAGAACCCAATCTGCTATAARAATTGCTAAGTGTTTGTATTATATCTTAAAATTCTTGCACTAGGGGATATCATTATCTGGAAATACATGAGCAAATTCATATATAGGTCCACATGTCATAGAAATGTYGAAGTCTAGGGTCCTGGGTATAGACTTTGTGATTCTTTATTATCCAGAAGTAGGGATACCTGAATTCACACTGCAATAATTAGTGTTGCTTTAAATTAGATCTTCCTAGAAATGGTTGTCTGTAGCAATAAGCGTGGAAATCTTTTATTATCTACTTTGAGAGTGTGCTTCTTTTATATCAGTAGGCAGGAACAGAGATTCACAATTCTATTTTGGCACCTTGGGTCCAACATCACAAGTCAGATATTTTTCAAATGACATTAAAAGGTGGTTTACTACTTCTCCCTACATTTGAGGGAAAAAAAAAAAAGAAAGCATCAGTGCTAAAAAATCACATGGTTAACTCTTCTCCTTCTTTGCACTATACCTTCAAGTACAGGATAAAGACTTTTCTCTTTCTAGTCCCATTTTCTAGTTACTTGTTGAACGGAAAGCTTTAACCTGACTTCCCAGCCCTATTCCTGAGTGTTCACTCTTTAATCTATTTTACAAATGTCCAAGTCTGCAGCATCTCTGCTACTGATGACATAGAATTCCCACTGAAACTTCCTCACAGGAGATGATGCTTCACGTCTCTCTCTACAAATCACAGAAGCCAAGCAATGCAGCTGTGGTACTGTGCTTACAGTGGCACTTCTTATAGCAAGGGTAGATTAAATAAAGTTTATGTAAACAGCTTGTTGAGTATTGTCAGATCTTACTGTATCTTATAGCTAATGTGAAATAGATCTAGATTCACCCCATGTAATCTTGGGTGTTTATTTTAGATATCACATTTGAGGGCCAGTCGTCACCACTTTCCTCTGTACCTGGAGAGAACCCCGCATCCAGATGTACCAGTGCTCTCCTGGAGATGCTAGAACATTACTTTTATTGCACAGTTAACTAGCTTTTTAATTTAAAAAAAWTAGGAAACCATGTGAGGTTAGCCTGGGTAAATCTGAGCCTCCATGTGCTTAATTATACACTAAGCAACAGCATATAAGAATTGTTAATTGATGCTAAGTTCCTCGGGTGTTTCTCTCATATTAATCCCAGGTTCACCCTGCAGCCCACTGCACTGCTCCCTCCCTCCATGGGAAGAGGAACATGCTGTTCTTTTGATCTTCTCAGGCACTTCTCTTTTCAGTGATAGGGAGATATTAAGAGGATGAGAGGGAGAATGGAGGAACAGCGGGATCAAAACAGGCAAGTTCAGACCTGGRGGCCTTAGGATAAACAAAGTGTTTTTTAGCCAAGAACTGTCACCTTTGGAGGCAAAGAATACCTAATGAAATCCRCTAAATCATATGCTTCTCTGTACACTATGGTACTTTCTCCACTTCCAAGTTTCAATAAATAGCAGTATTTATTTATCAAGGGCACTGTTTTTCAGGAGCAGTTACTCCACATAAGTTATACCAGTTTTCATCTGTTTCATCCATATTCTGACTATGACACCTACAGGCCAGAGCAGAGTTGTGCAAAATGGGGAAGATTACTCTTAGGAAAAAAAAAATCCTTTCCATCCCACTCCATGGCAAGAAAAGATATTTATGATGAAGCACATAATGATTGCATTAATGAACTAATAGCAGTATCTTTTCATTTAAAGCAGGRGCAGACAAGTGCTTTCCTAAATCTCTCCAATGATATCTTTGAAGTCAGAGCTGTATCTTAGTGAGACAGAGGTTTACAAAAGGCCTTGAGCAATTCCTGAGAAGTAGATAGAGTCTGAATTGTTCCGTATAAGAATGCACAGATATTAAAATGCAGCACCTCCTGCCAATGGCTATTGGCAAATTGCAGCCTACAGAAAATTGTGACAGCTTTTATCTTCCCCAAATTGAAAGAGGTGAGGAAAAAGGAGTGTTTGCAACAGGGCAAGGGATGTTCTAATTTCTGTTTGCCACCAGCTCCCACGAAACAATGAATTTGAGTTGCCTTGGGCTGGCAAGACATGGTGCCCAATCCAGCAGTGATTACAGCTTCAGCAGGGACTCTATGAAATGAAAACTTGTTCAGGAGGAACCTGAACACATGAGGAGAGGGAAAAGGTTGTCGGTACAGAACCAAGGTGTATAAAAGGCACTGTAAAATCTTATCTCATTAGGGCCAGATATATCTGTACAGAAATGCCATCTGTTCTTCATTCCTCTTAAACGTATATCACACTGCTGGGGTCACTACTTGGATAACACAGTTTATATAAAAGCTTGAATAAAAATGGTAACTTCAATTAGCACCAACCACTACCTGCTTTTCAGCTTTCAATTACTTACGATATGGACATACCACAGTCACTATCAGCGATCCAAACAGCCATCCGTATTTCAGATACACCACACTTTCGCTTTTTTTGTCTTGTGTGGCAAAATATTTGTCATGTATTTGGGCAGTTTCCAAATGTTTTGAGCTTTGTCTATCCCACTTTGTTCCTCTATTTCTGATTTATGAAGTTCTAGGAACTTCTGAGTAGTTCCAATGGGAAGGGCCACATCCTGGGTGAGGAAAYAGGAAATTTATTTTAATTTAATTTCTGAAGGAAGTTAAAACTCTAACCACAGTTTTATTTATTTTAGAAAAAGGCTCCTGACTATGATTGACATTACTATGGCATTTACCAAGAACCATAAGAAACCATATTTAGCTGTCATTCTGATCTCTCAAGATTTAATTCAGCTCCACAGAAATCAATTATCCCTCCAGAGTGTCTACCTAGCCTCCTATTCTTCCTAATTTAACTTTAACTAAGTTATGTGAGGTAATTAATTCTTAATTCTAGTTCGCATTGTATCTCTTCATGAGGGGTACAACCCCACTCATTTCATTTTAATTTTCACATGGTTTCAAATCTCAAGACTTACTAGCTCACAGTTGAAGGAAAATAATTGAGCCAGATCAATAACAGGAAAAGGAGGATTTTCTGAATTAGTAGTTCTGACTCCTAGGTTTTGTTTGTTTGTTTGGCTTTTAATCTCCCTATTTATTTTTATGGAGCTGTATTAGTTATATTTGCATTTTGYTTTGCATGAAGTATATCTCTAGTTATTAGCTGAATCTTGCAAAATTAACAGATCCAAGCGTTTACAATAGTAATTTCTGCACAGGTACGTTGAAGTATTGTCAGAGTTATTTATAGCAGGATGTTCTTTGTGTGGAATGTGTCGTGTCCGCGGCGGGAACGTTCTCCCTCCAGGGTGTGTGACYGAACCCCTGCTCACGCGGCCGCTGCAGCTAAAGGCTCTTCCATTGCCTGAAACACTGACGGGCTCTTCACGGGTTCCAAAACCTCTGCCTTTTGAATTCAAGAGTGAAAAGGGTAAAATAAGCAAGCTTGTTATCTCCCAAACATCCGGTATCACAGAGGTCAGTGACCTTCCCAGAAACCAAGGGCTAAGATTTGTTTCTTATACAGGAGGCCAATTTATAGCGTGGATTCTGCAGCACTCGACAGCAGTAAGTGAGCGTGAGTCCCCAGGTCTAACACTTGAGCCTCTGCTCTCCCAAAGGCAGCTTCCTCTTGCAGAGCAGTCTACCACTCTCTACAACCTAGGTGACACTGAAGGGTATCGTATATGTCTAGGTGACATTTACGTCACCCACAGCATCTGTTGCTTCTTATATTGCTCCTGTATTTTTGCTTCTTACAATATGTTAGGTACCTTGGATTTGTACTGCTAAGTGTTTCAGCAATGAGATTTCTAAGTTGTTTTAGAAGAAGTCTTGTGACTAGAAAGATACTTTTTTTACCAACTGATTGGAAGTAGAAGTTCTCACTGACTTCCACTTTTTTTCTAACTTTAAATCTCCAAATTTAAGAAAGTTTGGGAACACTGCAAGACACAAATGTCAGTTAAAGATTGCATCCTTAGAACCAAAATCCAGATCAGCTCAGGCTTATCTCTTAAACTATTATTTATAATAACATTCTACTTTCTTCACCCTTAGCAATCACTTGTCTTTTTTGATATTTAATATTGCTCTGTTTATTCTTTCACTCACATAGCATCTTCGTCACGCATACACTCAGATCTCAGAGAAAAAAAAATCCTGAAAAATAGTATGACAAATAAAGACCATCTGGTGGCGTAAACATAAATGAGATGCGAGCCAAAAAATCTCTATAAACATTGAATCATCATCAATCTAGTATATATGCAAAGCYCCAAAACAACAGAATTATTTTGCAGTGAGTAATGTCTTGCCAGTGGGGTACTATGYACAGTGTGATTAATTTCCACAGTCTAATGAGTTCCCCCACCAAAGGAAAAAGCYGCTCCAAATTTATTTTGTAGTGTCGGTCTTAAATTTCATTCATTCGTTTACTCTAACACACATTTGTTACTATTTTCATCTATTGCATCACACTGAGAAATGGGTATCATACATATACCTAAATTCCTGTTATTGCAGCTTGAGAATCTGTCAAGTTCCTGGCTTTCTGTTCCAATGGGCAGCAGGAAGACAGAGATGTGGGGAAGGTCAGGCCACTGCTGCTGCCCCACCAAAGAAGTAATACTCAGGAACACATACAGATTTAATTGAAGGGCTCTTTTTGTTAAACACGCAGAACGCTGCTAAGCAAATCACACCTTATAATTAAGCATGGAGGGCTGGCACTTGAGTGGTGCCCGTAGGCTGATATTCTGCTTATTAAGTTAATGAGTTCACATCCTGCTGCTGTAAAATCGGGTGTAGATAGCAGTGAAGGGAACTGGGCTGCTCACAAACCTGCTAGCAGTGAACTCGCTGAAGGGAAAGACAAGCCCAGCACCCTGCTGCCTCCTGCCACCCGCCTCTCTCCTCCAAGATCAAGGAGCCAACGACTAATCTGCCCAAGAAAAGATTCAGTCTCACCTCAAGGCATCTCTCTTTTCTTTTTTCCTACTTCTGATAACATCATCTCAAATAAATAATGATTCACCCACTGTTCTTCCTCTTAATGGTAATGACTGCAGAGGGGCCCAAAGCAAAGAGTTCAAGCTAAAGCAAGCTTGCCATGCCCTCCTTACTGGTGCAAGCAGAACGAAGCTGGGAAGGGATGTAATTTCAGGAGCACTTTAAATTACAAATCATTCTGAATTATTTATTGGTGCTTAATGAATGATACACACTGTTACATTATTTAGTAACTTATTGCAAAGCATATTACAGTGCATCTTAGCAGAGAGCTCTTCCAAGGGGCTCTACGTCCTGCAAATATTTTTACACGGTGCCTCTACTTCTTTTAAAAGGACTATAAATACTTWGGAAATGTCCACTGAATTAAATAGAGCATCCTTAATCCACCTCCTTTTTGAYTAGATTCATCTACTCTGAAGCTGCTGCCAGGTATGTGCACAGAATCTAGGGTTGCAGCACAAAATGAGTGCTTCTGCTTAGCCAGATGTACGGTAAGAGTTAGGACCTTTTCTGATTTCACAGGCACAGGGCTCACATAAACTTCTCCACCTTATATACAGCCCTGCTCACTCCAGAAGCAAGGCCCTATAGCATCGATGTGGTATCTGCCTTGAAATCCCACYGACGAATCCTGCTTTCATTAAGTTTTTCAACGGGTTTTAAAAATGTGCTGASTTGTTATCACAGTAGAAGTTTACAAAATCTTAGTGATTATCCTCGTGTCTGTAATCCTCTTATCCCAAAATGCCACCCGTAGCACAGCCAAGCTCCAAAGCTATTTGGTCCCCACAAGAAACAACTGTCCTGCAGACACCCAGGTAGCTCCCAAAGAGGATTTGCTCCATGAACAGGGCAATGCAACCGGGAGGTCTGGTTCAGGGGGCTTCATGCACAGTCCTCACTAAACCCAAAAGAAATTAGGCTTGATAGGTGTTCAGTATTGGGATCCATGTCCTGGATCACAGTAGTCTCTAATATGTTACCACTTCCTTCCTCCCCAGAACTGTGCTGATGTGGAGCCTCTGCTCCTTGTGTGTGGAGGCCGCCCCTTCTCTGTTCTAAGCAGCCACTTCTCTTCTGGTTGTTGTCTGGGTGCCCTCATGTTACTTACGCACAAGTTTCATGGTCTCTGATTAGAGCTGGTTGGATCCTTCCTGCAAATCATGYGTGACATCAGTGTTCGTGCCTTTAAACATTATTAAAATAAATTATTCATGTTCTTTACAAAATGATCRGTTTTATTGCTGTTGATTAAATAATATACATAAAATATATTGTTTGCAATATTGTTTTGCCCATCAGTCCTATCATAAGTTACTCGGAAATCTTTTTTTGACGTTGTGCTTCCTCTGGCATAGGTTATATGGAGTCAGGGAGATAGAAGAATCTGCTTTAATCACACATTTCACTTTAACAAACAGTGGGAGATGGGAGAGGGAAGGGAAATATCTAAAAGTGAAAAAAGAAAAAAGAAAAAAGGAAGGTGTAGATAAAGGAATTGGATGGGAAAACACTCATATTAGATGCTTATGACTCAAACCACAGTGTGATTCCTTTCCTTCCCTTTCCTTTCAGCGGTGGAAGGGGCTGCAGTTCAGTAATGAATTTGCTGCATACGGAATCCAGATCGAATCTCCAGGAGAGGGAGACAATGAATAGGCCAGTTGGAAGGATTGAATGCGGATGTCAATTAAACTGAATCCACAAAATAAGCGAGAGGTTTCAGGGGCTGCTCTTCACAGCCACTTCAGCTTGGTATGCAAGGGAGCGCTCCCGTTTTATTGCAAAAGTAAATTTCAGAGCCCAGGGAGCGAGCGAATATTGGCATTTCAATCAGGGCAGCTTCACACGGGCGCGCGCGGCCCGCTCAACTCCGTGTTGAAAGCTTTATGAAAGGAAGCCTGTAGGATATCCAGGAGATTACTTACAAGATTCGAAGGGACGGCGTGCTACAGAACCCTTATAACACACAGCCTGGTGCCCTTGTTGAAGTGAATTTGAAATATGCCCCTGAGCTCCTCGGAGGCTGCAGACAATGCACACAGGTATCAGCGGGTACATGCATACCTACATTTATTACAACAAACAGACATACGCTCCTTGTTCCACATGCCAAGATAAGGTGTCAATCTTGGAGATTTTTTTCTTTTTTAAATCGATGGTGTTTGCAGGGGCTACTGTTAATTTTCATTATCCCATCAGTCATTCAGGAAGCTACAAGGCTTGTCTATGTTGTTTTTGCTTCTGAAAAGAGAAAACAGCCGTCATCACAGGAGCACAGGTAGGAATGGGAGACACTTCRAGGTTTTAAATTTTAAAGTACCCGCAGACTACACAATATTATACCTTAATGTATTCTGACAATTTTCTTGAGGAGCTAATATTGCATGAGGATAAAATGTAGTCTTCAGCACACTGGTAAAATATTTATAAACTCCTTCATTTCTTGCTAAGAAAAGGGACCTACTCCACATGTGCTATATAGATTCTCAGAGGATCTGTAGACTTTCCTTGGCCAACTTATTAAATCACTGTCTTTTCAATAAAGTGGAAATGCCTCTGCCAAAAATTGTGATAAAGGCTGCTGCTGGATAGAATGTGATAGTTCAGACAGACATAAAATTTATTTAGGTAGGTGATTCACAGAAAGACCCTAAACCCTCTAATTTTGGAAATTCTGGGAACAGAACTAACAGTTAATAGTAGCCTATAGCATATTTATAAATAATGGTCACAGACCCTAACACTAATATTCCATAGACAGGCCATATTCTAAAACCTCAAACTACATAATGTGATCATTCTGGAATTGTTACATAATTAAAATTATGGGACCCCATTTTAAGACTTTTCCCCTCACTTGGGCTACGCAAACAAAGCTCCTGCAGTGGGACGGGTTTCCCAGGGCCACTGGGAAATGTATGGGAGCTAGAAAGAAAAATGACTGGAATCCAGGCTTAAGAAGATATAAAATAAAGTAGTCGATTTCTCTAGAGAGGTTTTTGGGGTCTCTGTGCACAAATGGCCTCAAATCCACTTCCCTCACACTTTATCTCCCATAACTTATAGTGCCTGTCACATTGCCTTGGAATTTGATTCCGAGCCATCAGGTATTGCTGAAATCATTTTGATTTTCTATGTAATTGCTGCATTACTCATAAACCTGTTTAGTCCGAATTAGGCAGGCAATGCTCTGAGTCAGTAACAACATGCCGTACCCACTCTGTCGAAGCTGAGGAGCTCATTAATTTCCCCAAATTAAAGGGGATATTAAAGGACAGTTTGTAGTTCTTTAGCTCACTGGAGAACTTTGGAGATCTTTATTGCTATTTAAAACATGAGTGCAGCCCTGCCTGTCTCACTAAGTCGCTCTTCAGTGGAGTTTAGGATGAGCAAAGAGGAGAAACTTTGGACTTTGAATGTGTGATATGATCACCCTCGGGTCAGAGCCGGAGCTCCTAACATGACTGATGCTGTTTCAATTTCCTTAAAGAGCCTGCAACTGCTCTGCTGCTGAAAATTTGATGAGAAAGCTCACCTTGTGTGATCCCGTGCACGGAGAACAACAGCCTTTCCCTCAGCGAAAACCCATGGAAATCAATAACTGCCTCAACAGCAACGTGCTTCTCAGCATAACTTATGGTGATAYATGCTGGTCCCAAATAATTTACTGGCAAAGGTACATAATGGTATTTGTTTAGGTGATAGTATTTTTTGTATGAACTGTATTTTTTGATGAACTGTATTTTTTGGCCCCTAGAGAAACGCAATGACAAAGCACTGGTAGGAGGCTCAGTGTCAATGTATCTAGCTAACTCCTATGAAATACATGTGGAGAAACTAGGGGTAGCTGCTCAGTCTTTTCCAGACTAGTGCTTAATATTCATGAAATACCCCCTGCAAGGATCACCCTTGTTCGAATCCCAAAGCCCCGCTTCTGTTAGCTGCATGGCACCTGCAGTTGCTGTTGAAGGTGGACACTTTCCATTGACACTTTCCACTGACACAATGAAAATCGTGGCAGATGAAAATTGACACCAATGAAAACTGTGTTTTTACATGTCAGAAAACAACCCCCCCAAAGGGGTGAGATCATGTTCAGGGGAAGGTGGGAGAATGGATTCCTGAGCTTTTGGCCAAACACTCTTACCTCTGGGTGGCTGGATGTAACTCAGAGCCAGAGCTGTAAGCAAAGTCGCATTTCCTCTCCCAACATGGRTTAAAAGGCTCGGACCACGAACGGGAGAGAGAATGAACTTGGGTTCATCCTGAGGTGTCACTGTGACTGMAACAGTTGTTTCCTTGTGGCTTCAGGTGGCAGGGAAATCACCGCACCGCACAACTTCTGTGCCTTCCAGCAGTCTCATTCACTTCAGACAATTGGATCAGCCTTGTACAGCTGCTCTTCCTGCAGGTTTGCACCTTCTGCCAGAGTTTATACAAGGGAGGAAGCAGAGAGGGCAACTCGTCTCCTAGCCAAAGGAAAACAACTATCATTTGCCTCCTGTTGAAGCGAGGCAAGYGTGAGGGGAAGTCAGTGTGATCTGAATAGAGATGCAGTTCACTGGGGAAAAATCGTAGGTGGAATCCAGCATTTTCCTGCATTAATCGCGTTTGCAGTAATTATTGGCACATTAAGGTCAATCATTCTATGAAAAGCAAGGCAGCGCTGCATTAAAAAATATTAAAAAGACAGAAAACCTAATTGCAGGATATCTCTGAGTCACAAATCTACAGCAGGCCCTTATTTATTAATACATTGAGAAAGAGACTCGTTGATATTATGAATTCTGTAAACATATGCTACGAGGACATGTGTTTAATGTAAAGCCTATTATATTTACCTTGTCCTTACTGAGATAACATTTCTCTGCTCTTGCGSCAGAATTTCACCCTGAACCAGAACTCACTGTCAGCAGACTGAAGTTCTCACCCTTGCGGATGGCCAGGGATATTCCTTCCTTCCATCTCTGTTGCACAGTCTAAGGAGCACAGGGCAGTCCCATTTGATATTCTGTTCCATCACCATTAATCTTGAGCTGGGATATAGAGCTGCTTTTGATCTCAGCCATACCATCTTTATTTATTTATTTATTTATTTTTACAATATTAGAGTTGTTATTAAAGTTCCAGGATGAAGCTATGGATTATATCTGGGGACAACAAAACCTCACTCCTCTGAGGAGCAAACCAAGGGAATTGCCAGATGGAGAGGATGCATCCGTCTTAATAAACTGTGTCTGCTGCTCTGTTTAGTACCCAAGAGTTCAGAGCACAGTTCTTCAGACTGCAAACCTGGCTTCCCTGGGGTTTCCCCTTGCTCCAAGCAAGCCTGGGGAAAGTAGGAAAAAAAGGAAAAAAAAAAAAAAAAAAGACATTTTTATTCCCTTGCTTAACCATTTCCACTTAGAACTGAGCACAAGCCAAGGTGCCAGCAGGCTGCGGACTGTTCAGCAACAGTTTCTGCTTTTTCCAGGTGCTGAATGATTCTGCAAGAAGGAAAACTGCCCTGTGATAACATTTAACAAAGCAGTTTCTATGCTTTGCTAATGCAAGGGAAGGAAGAAGCAGAATACATCTTCTCCCTTGCAAATACTTCTGTGAGAAATAATGACACTATGACCATTAAAATTTCTGTGGTCCTTTAAAGCAATATAGTCATAAAGTTCTATGTCTCTTCCATATTTCTCTATTTTCTTCTAAACCTTAATTCTTAATCTTGATCTTAAATAAGGCTTTTTGACCCCAAATGTTGTGTAATGTTGTTGTTTGTTGTTACAGAAAAGGGAAGAGATTTCACAAACCAGGGAAGTGACTCCTTTGTATTCTATACCTCCATCACAAGAGGGTGACATTGCTTTATTAGCAAATCGCATTGATATTCTGAATAAAAGACGTTATAGGAAAACACAGAAATATATTTTTGTTACCATGCCCTGGCAATAAGCACCGATCCTAGTGGCTTGCTTTAACCCTCTTTTTAAATTTAGCATCATTGTAGTCTCCTGTGCTGGGAGCAGCAATATTTAAGACCCCATTAAGTCTGTGACCTTGCAGTTAACCTGTTAGCTCACTGCTGTGGCGCATTCCTTCCCTGTCACGGGTCTGGAAAGGGAGGATTTAAGCACTGGAGGTCACTATATTATCACCTTCAACATTCACCACCCTCAGTGCTTTGGCTGCGTGGGTGAGGGAAATAAATAAGGTAAAGAAACACCAAGCTCGGGACAGAAACATGGGCTGCATGAGACCATGAATACACTATTTTTGTTATTGTTATTGCAGGCAGACCTACTGATGCCCTGTTATTCAACATATTCCAGGCAAATAGCCTAGAATCTGTCTAGTCAGTAGAGCTGGATACCCAGCAAGCGATGACAGATCTGGCCATGGACAGAACATGCATWTGGGGACGGACTTGCAGTCTAAGGCATCCCACAGTGTTTAGTGACAATGTATTTAGTGGTTTTATTAAACCTCAGTGGCCCTCGTTCTGCTCACATGCCAACAGCTTACTCTTTACTCATCGTGGTTTAGTCTTGTTTACTATCAAGAACAGACGATCAGCAATTCAACAGTGTTTCGGAAATTCATCAATTTAAGATGATTAAGAGCTGTGATTTTTTTAAAAGAACTGTACAACTGCCCAAACTAACAGCCAATGAGGCATAGCTCTGTCTGTTGATCCATGACAATAAACATAGTCACAACAGAATATAGAAGTTGAGGAGAATAATGTATTTACAGTGCAGTGCCAATGCAAATAGCCTTCCATCTTGGACCCTTCACATGCCTTAGCTTGGCTGACAGTTGTACACTGCAATAGAAATTGCCCTGATATTTGTCATCCTGAAATAAAGCTCCCCATTCCCATACACCGCACAACAAGCCTTGGCTGCCCTAATTAGCGACTGTTCAAAAAAGCCTGAAATCCTGAAGGATGCTTGTACCTTATGAAGAAAACCACAAACTATAAAAAATGCCTTGGCYATTTTGTAGTCTGTGACCATGCTCCGACGCCGTGGCGGGCGGCACTACAAAACGCCACCAGCACAGGTAGGTCCTGCTTTGCTTTATGCACACATAGGTGTGGAAAGCTCACGCTCCCCGAGGCACGCGCCTCACCCTCGAGCCCTGCCAGCAGCAGCCCTGTCGGGGCCGTCCGCACATAGCSAACCTGTCTGCAGCAGGCATGCTTCATAACGCAGCCATTCTGCCCTGTGAACACCACATGAGTCACCAGATCATCCACCCAGGGCCACTAACCTAAAGGCRTGGGAATAGGAAGCCTCCTTTGTAGCTTCTCATGGTCATAAGGATTTATCTTTGGCAGACATGTGGGGGGAATGCAATGACAAACCAAGGTCAAACCATGATAAACATRAGGGGTCCTGAGACTGGGGAAGCAGTGACCCCAAAGCACGACCTGTGAGTCTCTTCTGGAAGAGCAAGAAGTTGAGCATAAGGCGACGTCAGGAGATGAGCAAAGTTAGGGCTGGTCCTGCTGCCTAGGCAGGGAGCTCCCAGGTTTAGCAGCACCGTGTKGGGACTCGTCATGAAGGGGTCACTTCAGCAACAGAGCGCCAGTTTCCATATGGATGAGTGTGTGTTTGTGCAGTCCAGCTTTATTTAGCACCCTGTTGAAAAAAATGGCAGTTAGACAAGTCAACCTCTACCAGATGGGAAGCAGAATGGGAAGGAATTGCTAGGAAATTAGCAATCAGGGCTATGTAGAGTAACTGCTGGGGAAGAGATGGGCACATGCCTGGCCGTCCAGAGGCACCCATGCTGTTTCATGCCCCGACACACCATTTCCTTGACAGAAATGGCTTCCTCAGTGGAGCAACACRTGTCCAAGCAGAGCCACGGGAAGCAGGATATGCCAAACATAGGGTGGATGAGCCTGCTGGGGCTGTTGGAGAAGCAGCATGGGATCATTCTTTTGTCACTGCCTCTGCTCTTAGGACAGGTACTGCTTTCATCCCTGGCTGTGCACCTAGCCATGCAGTCAGCAGCCATTTCAGCAGCCTTCTGCTCTGGCCAGCACACGGGTGTCAGCATGGCCGGCACGGGAGAACCTGCCACCTCCTTCCCATGCCTCTGAGGCACGTAGTGCCTTGGGGACGTCCGTGGTGCCTGGGGCTGTACAGCAACGCAAGTGGATGCAGGCTTGGCATGTGGCCCCACGCAACGGATTTCGCCATCCGCAGAGTGGTGCGAGGAGCCCACGCGCTGCAGGGCTTCCTGACACCGCCATTCCCGGGGAGCCCTTCCGATGCCCTCGCTCAGCAAAGCGAGGAGGGACTAGGGTGTTCGGAGGGTGCCATTGGGATGGCCCCAGGGCACATGGGCAGCTCAGCTGTGAGCTCTGTGCAGACCTGAGAAGCAGCCGCAAGGAGAAACTCCAGCAACCTGACTCGTGAAGCAGGCTGAGCATCCGGTCGTTTCCTTTAACAGCATTTAGAAGCGGGAAGAAACTTGCGGCTTGAACCCACGGCTGATGTATATTTAGGATTAGTTGGTGCCACTGAACACCTTTAAAGAGTATGCGTACATGCCAAATACAGCCTGTGCCAAAAAAACACTGCTTACATTTTGCTGCATTTATTCCAGAAAGATACACTATCTCCTCTGAGGGAGGCAAGTAACAAAACTCGATTCCCAGAGGCATTCTTGCTATTATGAAGGATATATTTGTGTGATGGCTAAACTTGGCACTTGTGCGCACAGCCACAGCTGACACTCAAGGGCTCTTATGAGTCAAAAGCCAGAAAGGAAGAGTTTTTGTTATTATTTGTTATTATTTGTGTGTGTTTTTCTRGGGAGGAGTGACGGGCGGTTACGGTAACGGCTGCTCCCAGGGCTCTCGCCCTCGGCAGGGCAGAGCCCGGCTCGCGCCGCGCCGCCCTCTCGCCGAGGCCGTGAGGCCGCGCCCTTACTCAAGATGGCCGCCAGGCTCCCCCGTGCCTCAAACGGGCCGTGAAGCCGCCGAGCCGCGGGGGAAGATGGCGGCTTTTTACCGGCAGCCCCTGCGCGGAGTGCCCTCACCCAACATGGCTCCCGCGCTCCGTTGTTTCCAATGTCAGTGAAGCCGGCGTGCCCTAAGGCGGCATGGCTGCGCCCTGTAAGCGCTCGGCGGCGGCGGTAAGGGGCTGGAAACGGGGCCGGGATCGCGCGGCGTTGGCGCTAAACGGCTGCCCAYGAGATGCGAGGTGACCCGCCGCTGCGGTGGGCCCGGGGCCCGGGGCTCGGCCTCCTCCTTAGGGGCCGTCCGGTTCTCTGTGGTCTGCACCCTGCTGGGGGCTGTCCTGGCAAGTGCTTGTCTCGAACACCCCACTGCCAGGGAGTTTGAGCCTTAAAATATGTATGTGTATATATATATATATATATATATATATGATATAAAACATGTGTGTGTATATATATATACGTATATATATACACATATGTATATATACGTATGTATATATACATGTATATATGTTGTGTGTGTATATCTACACACAACATATTTATATATACACACACTATATATACACACACTATATATATATTTATATATATGTACACACTATATATTGTGTGTGTATATAGATATAAATATTTGTTGTGTATATATATATATTTGTTGTAAATATATATATAGTGTGTATATATATACACAAACACACACACTTATGTATATGTATGCCTATATATATAAAATTATTTCCTCTTATTTATTATTGCTATTTATTATGTTCATGTATTGCGTATGAGGTAGAGCACAGCGTGTGAACAGGCCCTCGCTGCGCAGCCACGGCCCCTCCATAGGATTCCCTTCAGTGAATCCCTGTGGACTCACCCTGAAGCTAATAAATCCCGGTGATAATGAGGTTAATAGAGGTCTCTTAATAAGAATAGCTTCTGATGGCAGGTGTTGAAATTTCTGTCCCGTCGCATCAGAATATTCTAAAGCGTAACAATTTTTAAGCCTGAAATACTTGAAAGTGCAATGTATAAGTTGTAATAGCAGGSATGAGTGGGGGCCCACTGCCACACATGGAGGGGTGTTTTCTCTGCTTTGTATTTGGCATAAAGAAAAGATAAAACAGAAGAAGGGATTTGCATTGGTGGTCTGTGTGAACTTGAGCAGAAGCTGTAGTTCTTGCATTAGCCATGTAGTTACTCGACTGCTTTGCCATAGAACTGAATAGATTGGATAGAACAGTACTGGGAGTTCTGGAAGCTTTCATTAACAGTTAAAAAATATATATGTATATGGCAAGTCTAAAAATGAAATTTAACTTCAGTACCTGTTTTAACAAATTATTGAAGAAGACAGCATTTTGTGGGTTATTATACCCAGTGACTTATTTAATGGTTTGCAAATGGCCTCTTAAGGCTGTCTTCAGTGCAGGAGATGAAACAATCCAATTCTGTCTTCTCCSCTTTCGAGCAGAATTAGCTAATTCTTTATTCAAGATATCAAGGAATACCTCTATTCAAGATGAGCRCAATTGTGTTAAACATTTAGCATACCAATGAAATTGAAAATCAAAGCTGAATGTCCATACTCATTATTAAGGTCTGAACTCTGCAGGCAGTTGCATGTAGATCACTTTATGTACTGCAAGGGAGCAGTATKGGGCTATTTGTCAGCTGCTACCAAAATTGTAAAGTTGTTTCTGCCTGTTGTTCAGGTGCTAGCAACACGTAGACATTCTGATCTGGTGCATAGGTGGGTCGCTGCCATTGGGAATAAAGAAATGGAGGAAAAAAAAAAAAAAAACGTCTGAAACAGCAGTTGCAAATTAAAACAGTTCCTTTACCATTGCTAATCTGTCTTCTCTTGACAGATGCAACCGTAAACTCCATTTTCCTGTGGAAATCCATGTACAAGCTGAATAATAACCCCCTGCAGTGACTTCTCTTCAGAACTCACATATTCTGGCTGTGCTTTTAATGCAGTGCTTTGTCAGAAGGACCCTTGATTGATTCCCAGTATTTGCTTTGTCACATAACCATCGTCACCATCCTCACTACCATAATGTCTTGGGTACAGGCTGCCAACAGCCAATGCAATGAAGACGTGTTTGATGAAGATGCAGATGAGATATATATAGCACAGAAAGAGTGGAATAGCACCATGAAGAAAAGATTGAAGGTATTTCTATAACCTTTTTTTTTCAGTCTTTCAACCATTTTTACTTCCTGATTCATACCTTGCTTRATCTAGCTGACTTGAGGGGAAAGCGAAAAATGTCCATTTAAAAGTTACTGTGGTTTCATTTCTTCAGAAAATGTAGCAGAGAGTTGCAGAAATTCTAGCCAAGTAGCCTGTCACAGCACATACTAGTTTAGTAAAAGACCTTGGCTCCCTCTGTACAAGTGTGTGCATGCATGGAATGCAGTGCTAAATCTGGATTCAGGCTGTTTGCTTTGTAGCTGTAGGTTTGCTGCTAGTTCATGTGAGGCAATACAATTAAGTCAAGGTACCCTCTCAGTGAACACTGCAGAATCTAAAAGTGTTCTTTGAGGTCAAAACTATACATTGAGTCAACRTTCTTGTTCCTAGCCCTTTCTCTAAAAAGGCTGCCAGGTCTCTTTCTGTTGTGATAGAATGAAAGCTCTTAGAATTTTGATATGAAGTAAGAATTATTTTAGATTACATGATAACATTATTGGAGGACGAGGAAATTAATTTGCATTATAATCATTAGCGGTTCCTTACAGAAAGAAGTTTTCACACTCTGTGTTCTGTGTATTTGAATGTCACTCATTCCTAGCATCATCTTTCTGCCATATAATCAGCCATATTATTTGAACAATATCCAGCAAAAAGAGCAGTATGACTCAATAATTATTTCTGTGAAAAGAGAGAGCTCAATTATGGTGAGGAGACAAAGTCCTTTAATAATTCTGCTAATAGGCAAATTCTGCAGCTTAAATATTACTAGATAGCAAGATATCTATATGAAATACTCTCCAAGGAATTGTTTATTAGGGGGGTTGGCCATCAACTTTGAAAGCAAGTCTGTAAATTTCTCTTATTTTTGATGTTTATAAAAGCACTGTCCTTATTTCCTGACCTTGCTGGTGATCCTTTAGTGGATACTTGGGATCTGTAAATTGTAAAGCAGAAAGAGTTGGAAGAGGAGGGTTGGGTTTTTCTTTTTCTTCTCAAATCAAAAAGTGATATTTGACTGAATGCCCATTTATGCTTTTGCGTCATTGAAAAGATACTTATAGCTCTGATTTTGCACATTGTGAAAAGCTGTTTGCACCACTTCTTCTATTCCAGGAAGGCTATAGGGATGGCATTGAGGCTGGCAAAGAACTTGCACTCCAGGAAGGCTTCAACATGGGCTACAGACAAGGTGCTCAGCTGATGGTCACATGTGGCCAGTTCAGAGGTACCCTGAAGTAAGTCTTGAATCTTTAAAGCTGAATGAAGAGTGGGATTTTTCCTGTTTTGGAGGGGGTTAATTGTTTAGTAGGCCAGTTGTAATACCAACAAATCTGGCCAAAGCTACAAACTGAGAAGTCTCAGCCCATGTACAAGGAGTTACCTACATGGTCACAGAGTGGTCCTTTTTAAAAATCCCTCTCAAGTTATTCTTGGAAACTTACCTGCATCTTCGTCTTTAATATCTGGAAGTTTGTGTAGATATATGTAATCACTTATTCATTTCCTTTTTCCACTTTTCAGTGCTCTCTTATCGTGGTGTCAGCTTAATGGACACGATTCTGCTTTGAGTAAGATAAATCATCTTTTAGATGTAGTTGGAAAGCATGAAGAAGATGTGCTTAAGTACCTCAATTCTACCCAGGAACAGCCACATGTTGGAGACATTTTAGATATTGTTCAAGACATGGACCTTAGTGATACAGCTCCAGCTGGGACAGAATGTGATGCAATTAAAGCTGAAAAAGATGAACATACTGACAACTCTGGCAACACTTGTTGTAGAAATAGTGGTAAGGATGATTCATTGCAATCTATGTGTAGCCAGGCAAAGTTTTGCACAGATGCTGGACAGCCAACCCTTGCTTGGGTTAAGGAGCAGACTCTTTGTTTAGTAGAGCAACTGGGCTCCTCACTGGAGATGCTACATCATGTCCAGCAACTGGGACATTAAGTTTCTCTGTCTTGTGGTATTTGAAACTACCTGAACTGGATTGGAGTGTGSGTGGAGCAGGTGTAGGCTCCTGGCTGACTTCATTTCAGGGAAACTTGATTCTGATACTTTCCCTTTAGAGGTCATTCCCATAAACTTTACCATGCTTCAGTTCCTGTCCAAAAACACCCCTTTGCTTTCATTTTTAAACAATGGCTTTCCTTGAAAGGCCAGGTGATTTTAAAAGCTGTGGTTTAACTGCACTTATTTCTGTTYTGTAGGAGAACCTTATTTTCACCCACATTCTCTCTTTCTTGTCCCCTAAATGCCTTTATAAATGTTAAACCTGCAGGAACTTTTTGTTTTATGTCACATTCCTTCTCCTGTCCTTTACAGTTGCTAAGAAGGGAACTTTCACAGCTTTTCTCCTCCTTTCTGCACTTCTGTTTACACACCAGCCTCTGCAATTGCAGAAGCCATGGCACAGCCTTGTTTTACTCTGCTACGCACAGTCTGTTCTGAACCTGTTGGACCACTCTAAACGCTTTTCTAAAACATTGTTTTTGTGTTTGTTTTGCTAGTCCTTCTAGTCTGAGCTCTCCCCATCTCTCATTCCCCTAGAGCTCYCCTCCTACCCAGCAGGTTAAGGAAGCACAGCTTCCTGCCTTTACATGCTCTTAAAAATATGCTGTCAGACATGGGGCTGTACTTGACAGCTTCATATTTCTGTGCCAGGATCTTGTGTGGGACTTCCTTTCCTAGGACTCACCTTAGCTTTGACTGCAATGTCCTCTGGTGAGGAAGCCTTTTCTCTGTAAAGGACCATCTCTATTTTGCTATAATTAAACTGGTTTACAGTAAGTGTGAAGCTTAAGGTGCTTATAACCATCTTCCCTATCTGAGACAAGGTGGGGTTAGGCTGAGGCGAAGTGACTTAAAAATAATAAAAACAAGCAAGACTAAATGATTTTATACTTCAAAACTAAAAAAACCAACATATGAATTATTTTATTTTTTTCAGATAAAGAGTCTGTAACTTTCTTGCTAAAGACCGTTATTCTGCTAGATGAATCAAACTGCATGTTAGGTACAAAATTCTTTAGAGAGCTTTCTTTTCCTCCATTTATTTAATGTAATGTTGACATTGATCAAGATTACTTTTCTGCTATGTACGTTATGTTACAGTCTATACCTACATCAGACATTTTCCGTAAGGTGGAAAAGTAGGCAATGAGCTTGCCCAAGTCTCTTCAACTTCTTTTCCAAAAGCAACCTGCTGTTGAGAGAGTATTTCTTTCTTGTTTGATCATCAAGCAACTGGCGAAGATTGTATTTCACTTGGCATCTGCCATCTCAGCTTCTGTATGAGCTGAGTAATTACCTTCTAGCGCACTGCATGAAGTTTGTGTGTTCACTCTAGAGGTGCTCGTCTGTGCTATCACCCAGGGTTTACAGATCAGCTGTGGAAAGGCGTTCGTCTGTGCCCCCTTGAGCACTTTGCTTCTCTCTCGCTACTAGATCTTGCAGACCAGCCCCAGAAGGAGTCTCTTTGAGACCATTAGGGCCTGGAATTAGTTCGCAGGGCGATGCAGGTCTCTGTTCTGTGTCTACATCCTTATCTTCTGTTTTGCTTCCTGCTCCCCCCTTGGCAGCGTTCCTGAAGATTGCTCTCATGACAACTGGGATTGACATACAACTAGAGGGGGAAATGAAACATTAGTCACTATTACATGACAACTGGGACTGACATACAACTAGAGGGGGAAATGAAACGTTAGTCACTACTACAGACATCACTCATGGTTCACATTAGTATTACTCTTTTTCAACTGTGACAGGAGTCTGGCTTACATAGTTTGTGACTATGTAATGCAACCCCATTTTCTCTGCATCTTTTTGCCTCATGTAATCCTATAGGCACTACATTGTAACTACAGTATAACTAGGTGTGTTACACTGGAAACTATGGTTTAACGTAACGGATGGAAATACTGGATTTTCAAGTTAACCAGCACAAATGCATTTTGCTACAAAGAGTGTGTGGTGGGGTCAAAAACAAGTCATAAGGATGCTTTTAATGAAAACTTAATATTAAACACAATTATAAAAGACTGATTTTTGCATTTTCTATGAAACAGGTACAGAGTCTCCTTTAAAGGATGAACTGCACTAGCTTTCTCTCCTACCCTGTCAACATCAGAGATATGTAGTTCCCAGGACTAGTTTCTGATATTCCACAAGTTAAAAATGAGCAGGCTATTGGAAAGCTTGGGAAAAATCAAGCCTATATAGACCTTGCTGTAGTCCAGGTGTTGTTTGCTGAAAATGCTGAAAAAATTAGTGCTCTCAGTCCTTTCTCTAGTATATGTGGACAGGCCACAGCAATTCATCTGTCTTGGTATTTTAAGTTTCCAGAAACAAGCGATAAACAGTGTCACAGACATGCCATGTAGACTTCTCTTTATATATAGAAAGATAGATATATTTATGATGTATATAAAAGCATCTATAGAAAAGAGAAACTAAGAGTGTCTTCATTCACAAACATTTTCCCTGTCAGCCCGTTTTTGCACAAGAAATAAGTATTACTTATCAGTAGTAATGTTTAAGTGTACCTTTTTGAAAAGTTACTTAAGACACAGTAAAGTGACTTATTCCAACTATCTTAACCTTTACTGAAGTTGTGCATTTGGCTTAATCAATGACACTGAAGGCACATATTTCCATTAAAGGGGCATTAAACATTTATTCCAAACATTATGAAGTAAAACAACTTACCGCTTCACAGCTCTTGATATAAAGTCATCACTCGAATTTAGAGTTGGATCTTGAGGATGTAAGTGAAGACTACATTGGATTTCTCTGGAGGTTATGACATTAATTACCACTAAGCAAGAACAGAGTACAGGTATTTCAAAACAGATGCCTTTATAAACACTGAACACCTTCCTTTAATTATGATACTTAAGGGAGTAGAACAAGTCATCAGGAAGGGGCCTTGCAGCAATGTTCTTGCACAAGCCTTGCATTTTCCTAATATACTGATAATGAATAAGATTAGAAACTACAATTTATTAATTAACTGTAGGCCAAGAAGGAATTAGACTTTGAGTTTTTGCATTATTTTTTGGTTTATGCCAAATACAGAACACTTCAGTAAGTGATTTATACATAAGAGCTGCTCTGTTTTTCACAGCTGTACATCACTAACAGCAGCCATTAGAATGTATTCATAACAGAAAAGCACAGTGCAGGAACCTAAACAGAACCACAAGATCTTTTTCAAACCAATAAAAAGGACAGTGTCAAATATTCCATACATACCACAAGCTAAATTGTCTTTCATGGGATGAGGAAATGAAACAGAAACGCTGGTGTTCTTTTGTGGTGCGACTTCAAAGTAAAGCAGTTCTGAGTCATCTGGAAATAAAATTACTATTTAGTGATATTTCCCTATACACATTAGACATAGACACTTTTTGGCTGAATCACATGACAGTAATTAATTAACAAGAGTGGAATCTCATTGTGCATTGCTTTGGCAACTGCGTTTATGCTAGAAGTTTCAGAACTAGGAGGTTGTTGGGGTGGGGGGTGTTTTGTTTTCTGAGTACTCATTCAACTGAGTGCAATACCAGAATTAAGGGAGTTTGATCATTTGAAATGCTCTACAGGCTATGGCAAGGAAGAGTAAAGTCTGTTTAAAACCCAGACCAAAACTAATTTTTCCTTTAATATCCTGTCATTACTTCCAACCAACCAATTTACCTTCATTTATGTGCTTCTCGGAGACACAGCTGCTAATAAGAGTGTTATATGCCATCTGATGTCGAAGAACCTCTATTAGGCCAGGCACACACTTCGGATGGGTAAATGGGATTTTACTGACCAAGGCTCCTGCTAAATCTGCTTTTTCTGAGCCCTTGTTTATGAAGTAACAGTGCTTTGGGCAATCTGGAAGAGACTGGAAAAATAAATGTTGATTTTTCAAATACTAAAAAAAAAATAAGGAAAGACCTGATATTAAGAAGCAATCACAAAATCTGACATCAAAATTAATTTTGAAAGGCATGTTTCTAGAAAACCCCTCATGTCTATCTGCACTTCAGTAGAAATATCATCCTTAGAAGGAAGCTGACAGAGGCTGTCCATCTACCACATGCATTTCAATGTGGGGAATATGCCCCTAAAGCCAAGTGGTCATTAGTTTCAGTCCCACCCATTCATCTGACTACTCCTAAGAGTCATAGTAGAAATATTAACCAAAATCTCTTTTTCTCAGAAGAATATCTTGGTAATACTACTTAATACTACTCAACTCCTGAGCAATGAGGGTTAGTTTTGCCCCACATCTCTAGCCCCTCGTTCTCCTGCACCACCACTACTCTCTTTGGAGAGGGACGTTTGACTAGATCATCTCCTGGTGATGACTAGATGATCTCCTAGTCTCAAAAGGAGAAGATGGTAATAAAAGAACTGCCACCTCTCCATGTTGACAAGAATGCTATAACACTATTTCACTTCCAGTGTTGTCCTATCTGCTTCAGTACATGTGTTCATCAAAGTGGGAACTATCACCTTAAGAAGAGGGCAGGGCAGCAAATTAACAGGGTTAGTCTTAAGGAATGATGAGGAGCAAGTGAAGGCTCCTGTGGCCAGATGTCTGCGGAGCAGAAGAGCTTTTCTACAGTTGACTCAAGGTAAGAATTCAATTTAATTATTTAGTTTTAGAAATAAAAGCTTCAGATTCAAAAGCAAAATGATCTCTCACTAAGCACTAATGTTTTAGAGAACCACTGAAGAGTTAGAACTTCTCACGTGTACTGAATACAAGGAAATAAAAAGTTCTTCCCTGTTTATGGCCTTTATAGAACATAATTTTGCTAAGCCTTCTGTCACTTTTGCACTGCAGTCTCCAAAATCCTAGAATGATGCAGGCAAGGAGCTCTGATAATACAAAAAGAAATGCCCCTCCTTTCCTTTCCATGTTCTTCAAAATAGGGGTTTCTTAGGAAAATGAAAAACAACAAAAAATTGAAGCTTGTACTGCCTTGCAGTTGTCTTGTACACAGTTTAAAAGCAAAGCCTCTTAGCCACCATTTTATTTTTTAAAAAAGCTTCCCTGTGCCTAACACACAAATATATTTCTAATAAAACAGTTTAAAAAAGGGAAACTAACTGAAACTAAACAACAAGGACTCCAATTGGTCATTGTCAACACTACAGTAACACTTCATACATCTCTTCCTGTTAGGGCCTCTCTTTCCCCTGCAATCCATATTCTCAGTGCTACCTGATCAAGAGTTCTATTTTTATAAAAACAGTGATAGAAGTGCATCCATAAAGATCTTGGGAAACCTACATGCGTTACATCTTGGATCTTTCTTCTCAGACCAGCCAATAAGGTTTTTTTTTGTTGTTGTTGTTTATTTTTTAATGTTGAAGTTGTGAATAATATTTAGCAGAATAAGTTTTAGGAAGGGGTCAAGCACAGAAAAATTAATTTGACTTTAGTAACCATACACAGAAGGTGTTTCTTTACTGTGGATGAGAAGCTGACTTAGTCTGTTATTTTTTCCCTCAAACCTTTAACTTTTTAAAATATTTCCTTGATCATTTAAGTACTGTTGAAATCCTTGGAAGTTTGTATTGCTTTTGCTGATACAGAAAAGGTCCCTCAGCACATACCTCAAACAAAAATAGAGCATCTATCAAACACCGACTGTACTCACCACAAAGAAACAGAAGTTATGTGTGGACAAATCTTCACTGCATTTTTCTTTAAGAGTAGATTGAACAATCAGCTCGTATAGAGGGGCTAGTTTCAAGTCAGCAATCTGAATCCCTAGAATAAGTTCACTTTTTTAAAATTAATATTTAGAGCATGGTTATAAATCAAAGCTTCAATTAAAACATAAGCAATGATTTTAAGTACACAGACAGAAGAATTAACCTCTCTTTTTCACTGATGGGAGGCTGAGTAGCATATGTAATAGTTCTGCCCTTAAGTCTATCCTTTCTTATGATCACATTTTTAAGATGTATTTTCTATTGCATTTTCTTTCTTAATATTATTTGCTAAAATATATTACACTTGGGCTTACAGAACAGATTTTTCTACCCCACAACTGCACTATTTCTACTATCATCACACTAACATAGGAAAAGAAAGCGAAACAAGCCATGTATAGGCACAGAAGTAATCTTAAAAATAAAGCATGCCTGTGAGCCTCTGTATCTCTTCAATACTGGATGAGGACATAGGAATAGGCTGGTGAGATTTCAACAAAAAGCAAGCCGGTAGATCCATGCTGAATTCATCAGTCAGTGGCAAGAAAGCAGGGCTCCTGGGGAAAAGAGAGATTATATGAAAGTTTGTTAAAGAAACTGATACAAAAGGAACTGTTGGTCTAAGTGCCCGATTGGGTCCCTAGTAATTTCCCCTGTACCGTATGTTTTCCTTCTTTGAGAAGTTTTGCATTAGAAGTGCAAATATAGCTCTTGCATTTTGAAACAAGATTAGTGTGAAAACTGGCAGAAAGGAAAAGTGAGCCACAGAAAACTCATCAATGGCAATGATTTGCAAGTCGGTGTAGCAAAACGTGTCCAGAATCTCACCCATCTTCTCCAGTTACAAAAGCTGCAATCAGTGGAGAAATAGGAAGTCTGTGGAGTGTATCTGTGCCTTCAACAGTTACGACTATTTTTGCTCCACAAACCTGGGAATCTGTGAGAGAAAGATTCATTATTTTCATAATTCATTATTTCATTATTTCTCCATGTTAGTGTGGATTAGGCCTTGCATCTGAACTAGGCAGTGGTAAGGTCCTGTGAAGATCAGACCAAACCGACAGCCACAATGACWGTGCAAAAAGGAAAAATTTGCAGAGACACCTAAATGGCCAAAGTTACCAAATAGCAATAACAGCAATAGCTGTTTTTTGATCCTGCTGTGAAACAGATCAAACAACTACCAGTCCTTTTCATGTTGTCTAAATGGTTATTTTTGTTTGATATCACACTTGCTTAAGTTTCAATCAGCACCCAAGAATTGGGTAAGCAGTGTGCTGACACACCTTATCGTGTGAGAAAGAGCATCAATAAGTCATTCTGCTAAGCGAAATTTTAAATCCAACTCATTTCACTTCTCTGGAAGCAACAGCAAACAAAGAACGTTCTAGCTGCCCAGTAAAGAAACTTCCAACATGAAGTAAGACTATATGTATRAAATATCTGACGTATTTCTAAGTCTTGTTAATGACCTTTTGCTTAATGAAACATGTAGTGTTGAAAAGTTATTGTGATATTTAGTTATCTCTGCTTTTCTAGTTTTACCAGGGTTTAGTTCTGCTTCCAAAGCTTGATAGGGGGAAACGTAAAATTCAATGTTCAAAGGAGTTCCTGAGGAATTAAAAAAAAAAAAATTTACTATACAAGTCAATAAAGGAAATTACTATCAAACATAATGCTACAGGATAAAAAAAAAGAAGAAAGAAGAATGTGAGGTGGACAGAAGTGGAGTCTTAAAAGCATGCATCTGTAATCACAGTATGTGTTCTCATCAAATACTAAGAAAATGCTTTAACAGCTAAAACCTCACTGTATAGATTTGTCAGATATCTTCTAGTAGAAGAGGTTTATTTTCAGTCTTTTGCACAATATCCTCTTGTTCAGCCTTAAATATTAGCTTAACTCCTAGCATTCAGTAACTAGTCTGAAATGTGAGGGGAGACTCATAATAAGTGCATAATAGGGACCTTCATTCAGCTGTGTAACAGCATAGTGGAAGCACATACTGGAAATGCTTTTACAGGGTATACTGCACCAATTACTAAAGCTCAGCTTTGGCAGTGGGGATGAGCCAGGAAACTTAGATAAATGAGTGCCTTTCAGGCAATATCAGTATTATCTCAGCTATTACCACTGTTAYTTCATGGTTACTCCCAAATGTGGTTTCCCACGTAACCTCAAAACAGTGCTAGCTTTGCTTCTGTAGGCTGCTGTGAGGTCAGAATTGCTGTAGCTGATAAACCACCTGTGCCCTTTCTGAAGGTGTATTTAGTGTTTAAGAGACCCACCCAGTCCCAACACCGCATTTTATACATAATAGAGGAGCTTTGCTATGAACAAACATGAATGCAACATTGTGCCTTTATTCGCTTWTGAATCTGAAGGAAAAAAAATTAAAAAGTCACCTCCAGTTCTTGGCACCAGGTGTCCTACTTTTCCATGAAGGACTTCAGTAACTCTGCTCACATCCTCTGTTCTGTTTCAGAAACACATCTGGGTTAGTGCTTCCTGAGATGCAGTGCTAGCTAGCTCCATGTAAGTGATTATATGTACCCCTAACCAAAGGGAGTGTTCTTTCTTGAATGTGCAATGTATCTTTGTATGTTATAAAAACTTCCTAAAACTCCATCATGAAATACATGTGCAGCCCCTGGAACTTGAGCTTCCTGCTTCAGGCCTGTATCTCTGCTGCTTCATGTTGAAACTTGGTGGGCTATTTACCAGAAATGGAAGGGTAAGGAAAACATGGAAGTATCAGATAAGGTAAAGAGTGAGGAAACAACCTGGATAAACTAACTCAAACAAAACCAGTCTCTAACCTCAAGTATTTTGAGCTGAATACATATAGGTATACAGCTATATGGCTRTGTACTGGAACTCTGCAGCACGTTTACTTGTATCAGTACAAGGGAAAAATTATCAATGAACAACATTCACTGAGAAATCTGTGATTAGTAGATGACATAGTATCTTTGTTCATGGACTTAATAACACTTCGTAAGGAAATATAATTAAAAAAAAGGGGGGAGGGGGAACCAAGAGTGTATCTCAAGTTACATAAAGCCATGCTTCCTGAGAGTAGGTAAGAGATAGGTAAGAGATCAGAAAAGATATTTCAGAATCGAGAAGGAAAGCACTGGGCTGTAAGGAGGTCTGTCCTAGGGAGGTCTGTCCTCCATCTATTTGTAATCTTACACCTAACAGGACAAGTAAGGWTAGAGGGAAAGCTAATAGGTGATCTCAAGCTTCATCAGAAATTGAGATCCTCAGAAAGCAGAAGCCTAGAAGATATGCTTTACTCCTGCAAAAAGGAGAGCCAAAAATTACTGGTAAATTTAATGTACACTGGCTGCTCTAGGTAGGTGGTCACACACACATACCCTAAGCCCTATGTCCAACCAGATTCACAGTGAGCCCCTTAGATAAGGCCAGCAGTTCACTAGATCATCTTGTTTGGCATGCCTAGGGTTGGCAAGCTCCAGAAAGACTTAAGCTTTCCAGTGGAAGAAAACTCACCAGTTTTCTGCATCCTGTTCTATGATATGAAGGGATGGGGGTAGAGAGGGGGAGAAAGAGGTAGTCTTTGAGTTACCTGTCCTGAAGAGACATCGAATAAAGATCTTTTTCAAGTGCCTTCAAAGCAAGGTATCCCTTTGCTTTCATTTCACTAGGAGAGAGAGAAAGCAAATATTTTCTTTTAACTAAAGAATAGCTAGATTACAGACTTTAAAGATTTGGTGAGTAAAAACTAGTTGCAACCTGACCTGTTTCCTGGAATCTGATATATATTCGACAGGTCTTCTAGAATCTTTCCAAAGGCATTATAGTCCTTCATCCTAGAAGTAAGAARCAGTTATTACCATACTTCTAAATGAGAAAGATAATAAGTCTTTTATTTCTAACTTGCTAGAAGAGAAAACAGTATTTCAAGTAGAATGACATAGTTCCCCTCTTTATCAGATCTGGCATGTAGTAGTACTGCTTATACATTTTCTTAGAAGATACCAGGAAAAGTGAATCCTTGGTGCTCTTGCAAAAAAGCAATGTAATTATAGCTAACAGTGGTTAAATATGCATTGCTGAAAGTATTAAGTGTGCATGATACACAAATCTGACAGCTTGAAATGTAGCTCATCAGCTACAAAGAGCTCTTCTTGATGTTCCAATGGAGTTAGTCATGTAGTAATGCTTCCCCAACACAACATACTCATACATTGTTCTCTTCATCAGAATATCAAGCTCTGCATTATGATTGCACGTTATGGCACTCCGAGAGGCAGCTCTCAGGCAACTGACAGATACATTTATTTATTTAAAAAAATAGACAGGTGGCTTGCATAAGGCTATAAAGGACTGTTTTACACAGCTCACAAAATAAAATTCCTGTAAATTTTAGCTATCTGTTTAGTTACTGATGTGACAGCCTGGAGCTCTGCACAAGCTAAGCCATCAAGAACTTGCCCTTCTGCCGAAATGGGTTTTGCCACCCTTTCTCAACTCTTCTGCAGCAGGTAGCTATACTTGAATTTAAATCCAAACCTGCACTTTTTGCATATGGGTGCTGCATGTATCAGAAAAAGGAACTAACAAGTCTGCACTTGCTTGTCTCTGGGACAAACTCCTTTCCAAAAAGAAACCTAAGCAAATCACTCACTTTCTTACATGACTCTTTCCAACTCGATCAGTGGGGAAGCAGGTGGAAGGAGGTGCATGTACACACATGCAAACACAGTATCTGACTATGTTTTAGACCTAATAGACCTAATTCAACAATAGTGTATAGTTACTTTGACATCCCCAGACCAACATCACCTCTCCACTACAGATAAACTGCCTCGGGCCAAATAAATATTACACTACTATACTAGGAGGTGTAGAGGAGAAAACAGGAAAGCAGGCAAGTATGCACAGTGCCAATGTAAGCAACCATCCCTGGGGGACAAATGGCTGTTTATTTTCTTTTTTACTTCAAGTAACTTTTAATTAACTTACAGAAGTGCAAGTTAAAGCTTTAATATAGTTCTTTATACTATAAACTAAATATAATTCAATGACTGAGTAAAGACAGGGCAGGGAAAAAGACAAAACATGTTCCAGGCCCAGGTATTTAGGAAACAGGCAAGATCAATAATACATATGTATTTTTAAATCTTTCACTTGTTCTGGCAGGGCATTTAGATAACAATGTGACTTCTTACGTATACGCATTGCTAGTACACCTGGAACAGTGGCCACGTTGGCCAGCGTACTCAGGGCACTTGTAACCACACTTGAGGAGGCCCCATTCGAAACAATAATTCTTCAGACCAAACAAATGAGAGTAATAAGAGAGGGGGAAAAAAAATACAGCATCATGCTGCTGCATGAGAAAATTAAAGCAAGCCTGCTACACATCTGAAAGGAAACAGGCCCTGTGATATCACCTTGCCTTCCTTGCTGTGCAGCAGACTGATGGGCACCTACTGAAGACACCTACCCAACGACAGCGGAGGCATATTGATTTGCTGCAGGAAGCCTGGTAATATTTGTGTGGAAACTGTGGGTCTGCCACCTCTGAGTTTTCATCATCATCCTATGTCCAGAAACATGGAGCCAAGGGCTTGCAACCAGTACAAAATAGTCCAAGGCTGTGTTCAGTTAAGGGGGTTACATTCTCTCTCCCTTACATTACATAGAGGGGGTTACATTCTCTCCCCTTCCTCTCTGCCACAGAAGTAGATCTAATTTAGCTGTTTTTTTAATGGAATGGATTGAAGAAATGAGTAAGATCAACTGTCTGGAGTAGGTTTTTTCCAGTTAGATTTGTTGCATTTTTATCCTTGAATGTACAGATYGTTTTTTCCTTAACTGGCTTATTTCCAAAAACAAATGTCCTTCCCATAAGGAGCACTGAAACTYACTTCCCAGATAAAATGAAAGCCCAGAAAAATCTCAGCTCTTCTGTTGTTTTCCGGATTCATACTATCATTGCCTAATCCTAACTCTGGAGGAGGTTAAGGAAATAGTTGCATTATTACACTAAAAATCATTCTATCCTTGACTCTCTGAAACAGAGAAATTTAAGACTATCAGGAATTCCTTTCTATCCAACAAGACACTACATATGAGTCTTTACCTTAGATGCTGCACCAACTCRTCACAAATCTAGAGAAATAAAACAAGAAAGTCATATTTCCTATCATCCTTGAAGAAATGCCTCCAAAAAAGGAGGTAATTTGGTAATAGCAGAGTGGAATTCATTGGTAATTCATTGGCAATAGTAAGATTATTCTGCATTACTTTCACTTAACTGAATCTAAAAAAACAAACAAACAGAAAACCCGAGTCACATAACAGAATGCTAATTTAATAATTAAGGGAAGAAAGGCTCTGTGAAGAAGATATAATTAGCAAGAATAGTTTGTTGATATATTCTTTCAAAAAAAAAAAAAAATTGCATCCTTGCCAGTTTTTCTTTTGCTGGCAGCTACAGCGCTACAGTTCTCTGGATACCCATTTCCATCTTAATAATATTTTCCAGCACTGATGGATTTTCATCAGTAAGCATCCAAATGGCTACATTCATTTGGAGTTAATTTACTCCCTTTTTTCATTTGCAGACATACCGGGAATTTCCGGGCATTCGTGTTTAATCAGCTCTGTTGATCACAGCCTACGTTTTCCCCCTCACCACAGCCAACAGCTTGTTTTAGCTGTGATCTGAATGATCACCTGTAACACGGAGCAACTGCAGAACTTGGCATTCAAATCACAGAGAGATATTTTACATTTAGTGAGACATTTTGCAAAGGGGGAAAAAAAAAMCATATGCAACAGGAACATACCCATAAAGAAGACAGATGAAAACAATTGCAAATCTCTGGTAACACTAAAAGACACTTCCAGTGGGAGTATATTACATACATTACATTGATAAAGTACAATACAAGCATTTTATACAGAATACTACAAAATGCTTGGAAGCTGCAGGGAGGAAACAAGAGTACTTAAGATATCTTCACTATGTTTAAGTAGAAGATTCAGATCCAAAATGGGTTTCTAGTGTCATTTTAGACACCCTAAAGGAGCCAAGAAGGCTTCACAGCTTGGCAGATGTGACAAGGCCAAAGGRGGCCTGAGACCTTCTGTCGTGGCAGCTGCAGGCCATGCGGGAGACCATAGGGAGGGGAGGAACAGAAAATTAACTTTACCACAGGAGCCTCTCCAAGGTGAGCCAGCTTTACATCCATCACCTTCCCATCCTTCTCTAGCTGGACTTCTATATAAAACATGTCTGATGTTATGTAGCAGGCAGTTCCACTAGGGCTCACGTGAGAGTTCAGCCTAGGGAGAGCAGGGAAAGCAAAATAAGAAAACTCAATATGTCAAAGTTCTGCCACATGGAGAAAGGAAATCAGCAGAGTCTACTTGGTCTTGAGAAGAGACTCCAGGGACACTTCAAAAATAACTCCTTCTTGGCTGAGCTTTTGAGAATATCCAAACAGGCAATATATCCTTGCTCTGCTCTTTGCATTATCACATCAGTTTGCTGAATATTATTTACTTCAATCTGCAACTTTGGATCCCCTCTCTTCACCCAACAACCCTTTCCATGAAGGTCTAATCTAAAGTGGCAGTTATGTTCGTGCCAAGTGATATACTCCATTCCAACACCAAACTAAATAGATAGTGTTGACAAGCCATCCAGATGGTAATTCTCACTGGACTTGGGGCCATCCTTACTCATTTGCATTTATTCATAAATAAACTTACCCTTTTTGTTTGGATAAAGATTCCAATCTGCTCATCACAGAAAACAAAGATTTAGCTGTAAAAAGGGAAATACCATTTAATCACGCTGCAATGATCGAAAAGAAGAGTCAATATTACCCTGCATTAAAGGAAATGATTTAGATAATGAGAAAAATCATTATCTCTGGTATGACTTCTGGTGATTAATGATAACTATTACCCTGGGATTAATGAGTGTTGTGCTGGATACAGCTTTTTCCTCAGGCTTTGAAAATATCTACAGCCAAAAAGTTTAACCCGAAGCAGAATCAAGTCTCATGTCCACCTCTGCACATTCAGTTGCACTGTGCTGAACGTCAACAGCGATACACAGACCATTTCCATGGAATACTAAAAAATTCACTTTGCTATCAGAGTTATCTGACAGCTTGTTACCGTTCAGTGTCCTCCGTATCTTCTCCATACAAGAGAGCAGTGGACCATCYGCAGGGTTACTGACAGGTCGTCGCGGTGGTTTATCCTAGTGCATTCGTGAAGAGAGGAGACAGAGAAAGACCCCTTAAGTTGTCAGTTAGAGAGGAGTATCACTGCATGCCTCCTGTGGGGCACTGGTACCCAGTCCAACAAAATTTGTACTTATTTCTCCTTGTAAACCACAGGGATGAGCAATGACAATAACCATCTCTAAAGTGACAGCACTGAACTTAATGGATTTGTGAAGACCCTGTTGTGCAGTAACCATGTGTCAGAGGCCTTCGGTGCAGAAAATAGCTTTCCATTTCCTTTCCTTTTGGTTTAAGCGCCCTTTGCTCCCAATGAGAACGAATTTCACTGTTACCAGGAGCCAACAAAGAACGTTTGGATTCTAATTTTAGGAAAACTCCTACTGGAAAGGAGATACCAGTCAGCACTAGGGATGTTCTTGATTAGGGTCAGGGCATAAGGCCTTTTTGAACTTTACTTTGGATAGGAATGGAATAGTAGTTCTTGTCTACAAATATGTTTATGTAAATGAATGAAAATAGTCCAAAGTATCAGACTATATCAGCACAAATCCTTGAAGGATAAAAATAATATAAGAAGCTCTTTTTCCATCAACTGTTGTAAGAAAAATCCAAAGACACTTTAATAGGCACTTTGAGTCAAGCAATCTTTAAAACATCTCAGTGACCTGCTGACCTGCTCATACCAGATATCCTTCTCTAACCGAATCTACAATTCTTACCATGCAAAAATGGACAAGTTTCAGAGTTTCAGCCCATGGTTTTTGTTCATATTTTAGACGCAACTTTTCCATTAAAGCATTTGTAGGAATTGCTTTCACAGCACCTGAAAAAAATGTCAGAGCATTCTAAATGTAATACCATATATTTACCTTGGCAATTAGAAAAGTAATAGGAAGAATACAATAAAATACAGTCAGCTTAATAAGATCAGAGGTGCAATGCTTCAAGAAATAAGATAGGGRAAAAAAAGTGTTTTAGTTGAATTTTGCATGCAAATACTTAATTTTTACCTTTTTTTCCCCCCTCCCCAGAAAACAGGGAGGAAAACCAGAAAGACTCTTTGTGTAGGTAAAATACAGAAATGTGGTCACACCTTCATCTTGTTAAACAACTAGACTTTTTTTCACCTATACACAACTTGAGGTGTGAATTTTTAACATGTACTTTAGCATTCAATCTTGTTATGAGCTTCAGGCAGACGAATTTCTGTACCCACCTAGAGTAGCAACAAGGGAAGAGCAGAACCGCATGATCCCCTAGACAAGTGGTCATCTCTACCTACTTCAGCCAGCTAGAGGAAGGGGCAGTAGGTTCCCCCCACCCACTTTTGCAAGTATCCACCTGGAGAAGGTGCCACTCACCTGTAGGCTGATGCCCCTCCTGAGCCTCCATCTCCATCAACACCACAACGCCCAGGGGCTCTTTACTTGTAGCACCATTACCGTGGCACCCACAGGTGCCAGCAGGTTTGATCCCAGCTTACAAAACTGGGCTCYGGATTAGGGCTTGAACATGGAAACCTGTTTGCCCTGCTAATTTTTAGTAGGGATAAGGAACCCTGTTACTCAACTCTTCTTTATTTCAGGCCTTGGGAGAAGGCACTATGTCTATCCCCAGCTTTTCAGAAAGTGCAGCATCTTCAGGAAAAGATGTAATTCTACTGAGAGAAAGGTGAGGTATGGCAATGGCATTACCCTGCAAAGAAGGGAAGAACTCTCCAGGGGAGCTATTAACCTACCTCCAGGTGGGAAGGAAAAGAGAAAAAAAAAAAAAAAAAAAAAAAGACAAACACAAAACACCAAAAGGCTTCTCCAGCATTTTACAATGCTTACACTGAGTTTGTGCATGCTTTTGTGGTTATCTCCTGTCACCTCTCCCCATAAGTAGGGGTTAGTGTGTAGTGACAGCAGCAGAGCAAAATTTAACCTTGATCTCATATATAGGCACCAGCTTGAAGCTTATTGTGATTCCTGAAATAGTCTCATAACAAGTCAAGGTGGTCAACTTGGGTTTGCATGGAAATAGCCCAGTATTCTGGTGAGTAGTCTGGTGGCCTCACAAAGATCACAAGAGTTATCCGTGACTATCAAGGTAGATACAAAAGAGCAGGTATCTGTCTCCAAGCAGATGTGTGTCAGGCATATCACTTAGGAAAAGCCAGTGCAGCTGATGTTTTGCTTAACTTTGCACTTCAGCTTTTTTAAAGGAGGTTAAAAAAAAATCAAGTAAATTGATGATGTAGTTGAACATGTGTGTTAAATCTCACCACTACACCCCAAGCTAATTAGCTGATTGGTTTAGGCTCTTAAATATTCAGTAATTTTTTAAAACTYAATATGACTTGGTGCATCTACTTCAAAATTTTTGTGTTCAGCTTTTTATAGAAAGGCATTTTAGCTCAGGTTTGCTTTAACAATGGATTACAATGTGCTTTCTGGTGGGCAAGAACAAGTATTATGGCCCATGTAAGGTAAGTAGGTTATCTCACTCCAGAATATGTGAAAAGATATACATAGATATCTTTTCACATCTTCTCAGTATTTACTATTTTAGTGGTAATTTTCTTAAATGTTTACCCTGATTCAGAGCTTACTGGAGTCAGTGTGAGCTTGATGCTCACTCCAGTGGCTTGATCAAGTCCTGAATAAGCAGACAAGAAAATTATTTCCTTACTCTCTCAAAGAAAGTGCTGCTAAAATAATGTGAGCAAAGATACCACTACTTACCTTGTTTGCACACTAACTTTGCAAATAAACAAAGGACTTCATGGTTAAAGACTCTTCCTCTAGCATGGCTCGTAAGTCTAACGTTCTCCCTTCTTTTTCAATACAGAATAATCCTTTCCTCTGTGCTTGAATGCATATTACTGTTTTTAGGAAAGTGAATTTAAATTGTGAACAGGTAAAAAGGAATAGTACTCATCTTTCATAAGAATACAAATACTTCAAGACAAATAATAACCTTCATATCTGCATAAAATGATATTTTGAAATATTTGAAAATGAAATATTGACACAGATTTTATCCAAGAAACAAGTAAGTATTGGCAGCAAGCTGCTTGGGTTAAGGTGCTGTTCCAGCGCTCAGAAGTGCCTTGTCAAGTTACCACGCACAGGAGAAGAGTTAAGAATGTTGAATAATTAAAAATGTTCTAATTATAGCATCTCATGCATATTAGATACACAAATGATTTAACTGGGTCAACTCATTAAAAGGAGGGGAGAAAAAAAATGGCCAAGCCTTATCAGTATATAAGATAATAGCAATTACCCTTATAAATCCTGCACGTCCACATACTTTAGATAGTTCTCTTGCAGCATTCAGCAAGAACTGCTTCTGAAAGAAACTTTGACATGCACAGTKACAAAGTAAGTTATCCCCAGAGAAAATCATCTCTTGCTCTCCAATAATTGGAGGTTACCTTATTCCTCTAAACCTGCCTTGTCTTTCTGAGTACCTTTTAAAAAGTTGATTATTATTACCACTCTGTTTATTTTATCATGCTTTTCTAAATCTTACAAAATTCCTGAATCAGTTATATTTTGGACAAGGCGTGTAACAGGAACAATGCAAATCATATAAAAAACACTTCCAGAAATTTCATAGTTCTTCCATTTCTGATGATTTTCCTTTCCACTGAAAGCCATTTCTTAATTCTGAGACAGTATCAATATATTTCCCATTAACGTTCTTGCATATACTCAATAAACTATTGCATTCAGTAAAGATATTCTCAGCTGAGTACAGAACAAGGGAAATTTTCTTACGTTAGTTAGAGTTTTGTTTTGTTTTTAATAGTAGCAGTTTGGAAGAGGAGTAAGATCTGTATTCTGTGACATTAGTGTGGGTTTTTTTATTAGTCTTACACCTACTCTTGAATGTTTTCATCTAAAGAATAAAAATCAAAACAGATCAGTAGTAAAACCTTCATTGGTTTGCATACAGCACTTTCTTAAAATTACGTCTTTCCAGAAGCCCCCAGCTAAATTGTAGACCGGAGAAAACAGCACCTATCTAAGAGCCTGCAGCAACTCCAAACAAAGAGTTGGAGTCTGGGGTCATTGAAAAGCAGTAGTTCCAGTTAAAGCTCCAAGATGTGTAAGAGGTGTCGCTGTGATTGTCTGAACTTATACTTGCTCTGCTCAGAGGTTCTTTCAGAAAGCACCATGGGATTTTGGAGTGCTTGGAAGTAATAGAATTTCATGACTAGAAAATGAACGTGTACCCGGAGCATGAAGCAGTGTTTATCTAAATGGTGAGGCATTCAAACTATTCCTTTATCTATCCTGACTGCTCTTCCATGTTAGGTTAGCTAAAACCAGTGCTGCTTGGCTTGTAATAGCTACCAAGATCACAGCRCAGTCTGATATGATTTATAGTTTATGGCTTTACGGCACATAAATAATACAATATGATTTTTCTTCTCTCCTTCACTCTCTACATCATCTCCAAAGCTGCAGAATGCAAATATTTGGTCCCTGAGAGGAACATCAAAATGTTGGTGGCTACATTTTATTTCTCTATAGTCAGACAGACTAAATCAGGTTTGCTTAACTTACTGAGTAGGACTTCTTGCACTGTAGTCTGAGGCATTTAACACTGACAAGATTTGACTGTTTCCTGCTCTTTCACTGAATGTGACCAAGGTCCTTCAATGCCAAAGGCTGTACAGAAAGACATCAAAAAAATAGATTTGTAACAAATGGTCATAGATGTAGAAATAAATTGATGTTGACAGTGCCTATTTTTTTCCATGAGCACAGTCAAGATATGACTAAGATTTTGGCTTCTGCATGAAGTTAGCATTATAGCCTCCAAATATGCATTGTCTCAGTCTTTTTCCCAAAGTAATAGGGCTATGAGACCACGATTTAAGTAGCCTCACGAGTGAACATAGGAGCTAATCTGCATAGATAAACAGATTCTAATTACAAGGTTTAGATGCCATAGAAATGACTCATAAATGAAACATCTTTGTTCATCACAGACCTCTCATCTTTCTAAAACACTTTTGATAATTTTATAACTAAAATCAGATGTTGCACCATCATGTGTTCTTTAATGATCCCACTGAGTTGAAACCAAWGGAATCATTCACTTAGGAGCTGTTCCAGCTCTCTTTCAAGAAAACAGATAAAGAGTGAATGCAGTGGGCACATAATCTGCAAAATATGGCAGAATTGGTAATAACTATGGTATGTTGAAAGTCCTACTTGAAAATGTTACTGTTAGATGGAGGTGGGAAGGGGGAAAATAGATTTAAGTTTAGCTGAGAAGGAAGTCATGAAGAGTACTGACGAAGTAATTGAGGCAGAGGAGAAGAGGTGGGATGGAGAAATGTGGAATAACACTACTTAAAAAGAGCTTTTTATCAATATTTCTCAATATGTTTTCAAGCTAACCACATAGGTGCCAGCTATTTTTTCCAGGCAAGAAAGCAGAGAGATGGGAGGGGGACTGACTGCCCAAGGTTGTCACAGTGGCAGAACTAGCAACCTAAGTGCAGATCCCCTGTAACATAGACACACAAGGAGGAAAACGTCAAAGAAAAAGAGAGATGGGAAGAGACTGAAAAAACACACGAGTAAAGGTTGTAAAAAGGCAAGTAAAAACATGAAAAATATAAATATATGAAAAATATAAGCAAGAAAAAGGAAAGGAAATGAAAGGCAGAAAAGATAGAAAAAAAGATGAGTGAATATTAATATAGGCAACTTTAAGATTAAAACATATTTTTTAGGATTTTTTGTGTCATTTTTATGACAGAAAAGTGAAAGGCCTTTAAGTCTTCTTTAAGCTATTTTGAACCAGTATTGGTTTGGAGATGACTGTTAAGCTTGAGTGTTCTGACTGAATATTTACCAGGATCTGAACTACATAATATGCTGACTGACAGTACTTGGTTTTGGTAAAAYAGTGCATGGGAAGGACACATTATTCAGGACAAACAACTCCGTGAAGGAGTTCAGTCCTGACATTATGCCAACACCATGAGGACAGGTAGTCCACAGAAACTACACATTTTACACAATTCTATTATATTAGAAATTTTCATGCCGCTTTTCATATGTTATATATTTTAATGCTTTTTAGAAACTCAGTAATTTCTTAATTATGTTTCTAACAATGTTTCTGTCTATTCTGACTTCTCATAAACCAACAGTTCCATAATCCATGAATCTCAGATTGCCAGATTCCTACACATCTCTGAGAGTGACATTATTTCTCCTAGCCCTGATGAATGGTAAGATGAATGACTGAAAACTCATCATTAGTTGTGGAGACGTTATTATCCAACTCATTTCTCTGAACATTTTCTGTAAGCAGAAACTATTTCAGAGTTAGATTATCTTCTCAAAATACTTGCTTGAGACTGTTAAGGACATTGCGAATGCCAAAATCCATAACCAACTGAGAAGAACTACCGAGAATCATGTTACTTGGACAGCTAGCAAATGCTGAGAAAATGCAAGGATTTCATTACCCACCAGGCTGTAATCACACTATCTTATTTTTTAGGGAACATGTACCTATTTGCAAGTATATAGGTATGTGTATGATAGTGTTGGAGGCGGTTGGAGATGATGGGAGACTCCTCTGTCAGGTGACATTAAGACATTCGTGTATCAAGSAGGATTAGTAGAAGCAAATCCTCAATCTCCTTGTGTATTTATGTATTGATCTGCAGAGTTCAGAATCTGATCTAATTGCCTTTTCTTGAGAGTAACAATGTTAAACTGTGCAAAAAGTATTCCCTGGGCTCCATCTCTACTTTTGAAAAAGAGAAGAAGGCTGCCCCTACCTCTAAAAGCTTAATCTCTAAACRTAAAGGCAGATGAAAGCTGGGGTGGAAGTGGAAGGGCAGCAGTTGGTTAAGCTCAGAGCAGGTTAGTGACAATGCCAGTAGAATTAAGATCCTCTGAATTCCAACCCTATAGATCCTCCACTAAGGTTGGAATTGTTCCGCCTAATCGCAACCACCAAAAAAAAAAAGCCTTTGTCAGATCAAATTCCCTCTGTAATCGCTGGATAGAAAAGGGCCCTTTCAGAGGGAAACTCAACCTGCCCGACACCTGCACCACCAGCGGTCTCCGCTGTGTGAAGAGCGGGCCAAGCACCGAGCCTGCACTTGGGCATGTCAGTTTTGCCCCTAGCATGTCTCTCAAATCTCACAGCTCCTGATACACACATGGTTGGGATACAGGAATGCATTTAGAACCAGCCAGCTAGTTGTTCTCCATATTCTTTATTCATTATTAGTTATTGTATTTCATACCTAGTAGAAGAAGGCAGGAGAAATTTTCTTTTGCTGTTGAGTAGCACTCTCCAGAATACATGGTGAATTTGAGCCTAGTAGTTTCTTTCCTGCAGCTCTGCTGCTTGGAAACTCTATTAAATCACAACCGCATTTGGTGCATCCCGATGCATTGGTAATGTAATATTKTCTACTAAATTCTAATACAGTCGTGCACTCATCATAAAAACAAAAAACACCATCTAGAATGCCAGGAAATCCTGCTGCCCTGTATTGATTTTGGTTCAGCAAATACCTCAGAACACAAAGGCCTGCCCAGGTGCCAGGGATACCAACTCTGTGCTGAAGTGGGAGGGTGCCCACAAAAACCAGCATGTGTTTTTGTTGCTTTTCTATTTGATCCCTTAGAAAAATGAAGCCTTTCTCCTCCTTGAGGATTTATCAAGATCTTGAAGGAGAAATAGGTGTTTCACRCATGACTAGGTGGTAAATATGGCATTTTCCAAAGAATACAGTTCATTCACTCATGTCAGCAGGAAACTAAGAAAATTATACTGTGAAATTCTTCATGCTTTGAGTATATAGTGTGCTATAAAGTGTGTGCTAAAGGGAATACTTTTTAAATTTTGTTCACTGAACAAAGAAGCAAGACAGCAATGTCTTTCCCAGACATTAGGACTTGTTTTGTAAACTCCACATTTCTTTTAACTTCTTAAAATGACTGAAATTCCTGTCAGTATGGCGGTTGTTTTCCTTACTTGTATTACAGTAAATAATGCAAATATTCATAGCATCCAATTAATTACATCTCTGCTTAATGACTCGTTGAAATTTTTCTCTGTGTTTTATGTACAGAGTTGTACTGGCACGCATGCTAACACACACAAAAGGCCAATTATCACACACATCCCATACGGCCATAATGCAAATGTCTACTACTCTATCTCAGCGGTTTTAGGTTCCTGCTGCAGCATCTAAGTACCAGAGAGCAGCAAGCAAGTCAAACCCACTGTTACTTTGGGCTTCCCAACCCTAGGTGCCTACRTGGTCAGTGGAAACATGGCAAAATCTCCTCCCATCTGGCACTCCAACTGCTCTCTTAAAATGAAGAACCAGAGGAATGTCCCAAAAATGTCATGGGTGCTACAGAAATGCCCTCAATATGGTTGCTTACTAGCAAATAAAGAGGAAATATTCATGGAATGTGTTTTCATGGAAATACTACTGCTGGGCTTGGGTTAAAGAGCTTACATTTTCCATCTTGTTTTGTCAAGGTGCCAAGGGGATTTCAGGAACGGAGGTCAAGGGGGTATGACATCAATTATTTTTATTGAATTACAGCATGCAGGACACAGGACAAAAACTCAAAACAAAATGACAGAGCAGATCAAAAGGGCAAAGACTACATCTGCATTACCAAGCGGAGTGGTGCAAAAGGAACAGATCTACAGAGAGAAAGGACAGCAGAGCAAGTCACGCCAGGCAAGAGCTTAGTTTCAAACACGTGGGCTGTGTCTGAACACACACAATTACTAGAAGAGTTGTCCTTGATACCTTTTGGGCATGACCAAACTCCTATTAAAGTCCACCCAAGACTTGATTGCTCTCAGAAGCAGAGCATCCAGACCCTTCCACAGAGCACAGAGTGAAGGGATGCAATTGCAGAGCAAGAAAAGACGAAGGGAACAAGAAAGGGAGAATACGAGTTGACTACATGTGGGTTTTTTGTTTTGTTCTGTTTTTCAGTCATTAGTGGTGTCTTTCAGCAACCAAAGGTCTTAAAACTATGCGATTTCAGGGCATATAACTGATTGAATGCAGATGTCGAAAATAGAGAATAATCAGTGGAGGCAAAACATCTCAGCTTCTCTCCACGCGGGGGAATCGCTGCAGACCACAGTGTTACTGGCACCTCAACTACGACTCAGCCATATGGAAAGGCTCTGGAAYACGTATTAAAAAGTAACACACTATACAGACAGCCAAAGCACTGCAGAACGTGTGCCAGGATTCCTTGAGGACCCTTTGGTCTGTATGTGTGCAGGGTCATGCTCCTACCCTCGCTGCGTTTGCGTGCGCTACCATCTGGCTTTATTAAAAGCCCTGATGTAGCTGGCGTGTCAATTTTCCCTGGTGTTGAAATATCCAAAATGCTCTGTGTTGCTTCCTGGCTCTTCCGTTGACTCGGTGTTATCATTTTTTTCCCCTCCCATTATACAGCATCCAAGCATCCCATTTTGTGAGAATAAACAGAGTCTGCAAATTTAATTGGAAAGAACTGCGCTTGGATCGTTCCATCACTGAGATGAGCTTCCCAAACTCCAAGGAGGCTGCAAAAATTAGCTCATACTGAAACGTGAGGCCAAAGCAACCAAATCCTAAAGGAGATGGACTAAAGACTGAGGAGGTTTCTAAGAGGTTGTAAATGGCAAAACACTGAGCAGAGAAAACAACAGAGGAGATTTTGACGTGCACCTGCTKTGCGATCGCAACCGAATGGCTGCATCAGGCTATAGCATAACTGCAAGACTTTCAGATAGTAAAAACTGGAAAGCACAAACGTGGAATCGCAGAGTGGACATTTTCCACCACATTGTTTCCAAAGAATTGGTGTAGTCCTTGCTCACGCTCTCTCCTCCATCGCGCTTTCTGAAAAAAATCTTCATTTAGGTGAGTGCTGATTGCCAAAGGTGTCTTGAGTGCAACAAATGCCCGACCACTTCCAGCTTGATAAAACAAAAATACATACTGATTGGTCGCCTTTTTATCACATTTTGGTCTGCTGTTTATGTTGCGAGTCTAAATCATGCTGTGTTTACACAAAACTCCCATTTCTCTCTGTGGTTTCACAGTGAAAGATACAGTCATTAAGGGGCTGTTGTGCTTATTAGTATTTGAATTATTACTATTGAAGTGCACCCTCTCTCCTCATATCTCCCTGTTTTCTTTGGCATCTTAAGGCCCTTTACGTATGGGTTGGCCCATGACCACAGAATACGTAACAACCTCGGCACTTCATCTTCCCTTCTGCCCACAATAATCCCTGTTGCGCTCGCTCAGGATATTAAATGTTTCCTCGGCTTGTACTTATCCCTCGAGGAGAGCTCATGCTCCACTAGAAATAATTGTGCTTATAAATCTACTGGCAGATGTCAGCAACTTATCTCCTTATCGCCGCAGAACATGCCTCATCTGTTCGCTCCATCGGGGCTCAGCTCTCGGGAGCCTCCCCGCGCCAGAACGCTCCAAGGGGAGGCCGAAACAGCGCTGAGGACGCAGGCACTGGGACACCACCAGGCACCAGAGTGAACGCGACGCTGGCGGCGAGGGGGACGCAGCCCACGGAGCAGCCGCCACGAGGGAACGGCGGCGCGGCGGCCGTTAACCGTCCCCGCCGCGGCGGCCGCGCCCCTAACGGCCACCGCCCGCCCCCGCCGCCGCGGTGCCGGAAGCAGCCGCCTCGCCGCCCCTTTCCGGAAGCGGCTGCCGCCCGTGCGCGCTCCCGCGCGTCTCCCGCCGCCATCG
>NW_020454694.1:894061-933353 GCF_003342845.1 Nothoprocta perdicaria | reverse complement strand
GTCAAACGGGCCGCGCGCAGCCCTGGAGCCGCCCTCGCGCCCCGCGTGAACCCCCCGTGGGCGCCGGTTTGCGTGGGAGCTGCCGGAGCGGCTCCCTCCCTGGGAGCACCAAGGGAAGGGAGGCGGGAGCCCCGCGCCCGGCTGGGGGCTGCCCGGCCCTGGGCCAGCTGGGAGCAGCTTCTTCCGGCCTTGGCCTTTCTCCCGTTGGGAAGAGGGGCGTTTTTTCCCCTCCCGCATTGCAAGCCGCTGAACTTTCCCAATGGATGGGCCACATGTCTGCTGTTGGCCCCATAGCGTGTAGGGATAGGACATGGAGAGGTCTGCGCAGGAAAAGGAGAGGTGGCTCCCTGATTTGTGCAGTGGAAGCGGAGCTGAGGGGAGAGGAGCGCCCGGGAGAGGAGCTGCAAAGACTGGCRGAAGAAGATGCTGCCCTTCTCTTGGTTATTGGTATAACTAATAGTGCCCATAGCTCCATTCTTAATCAAAAACCCAGTTTCTCTTCAGCCCGCTTATTCTTCTGTAGCAGGTGCCTCAGCACTTAAATCCTGCAAAATTGTGAGCGTTTTTAGAAGAATGAAGAGGAATYTCATGATATGTAAATCCCCAGTGTATATTTAAACCCTTGAGCTGTGCTTSTGAGGCGGCCTGTCAAACGTTTTCTGCAGTAACCTCCAAAATTGTAACCTCCACCTTGCTTTTCCTCACCGACTTTCTTCCCTGGATGAATGCAAGTGTAGTGCTGTTGCTCAAAGCAATCAATCCCCCTAAATGAGAAGTCAGCTGTGGCGTTATATAAGCTGTAATTCTGAAAGAGTGAACATCAGGCGAATGCCCTGCTGTCAGTCTTCCCTTTGTCATGTTCCTCGGAGCTTGAGGAAGGGGAAAGACCATCRTTTTAGGGTGGGTAAGTCAGTATTTTAAGAATTGTGTGGACTTCRGCCATGTTCAGATACTGTCCTTATAGTTCAAAATCTTTAAGGAGACGAGTTCTAGTGATGAAGGAGAAAGCTAACTGTCTGCTAGCTGTGCGTGTACTGTAATCTCTGTGCATAAACTCTTTATAAAAATAATCCGTAGAAGTAGCAGCCTGTACTTAAGTGGAAAGGGGACAGCAGGGAGAGTCTCTGCTTCGTATTCAGTTTTGCTTCCTTAAGAACAGTTCTGGTTTTAACCTCAGATAAGTCGCACTGACATGCGGTAGTGTTCTATATCAAAGAATAATATAGGTACGTCGTCTTGTTATGTACAAAGTTGTTTGGCAGCTGCATTTCAGCTAATTGCCAACAGTGTTATTCCTCCTGCAGCCTGCCTGTTGAGGAAGCAATAATTATATAAGAAACATCTTGTAACTTGGCTGAAGTTGTTTGTTTCACCAGCCTCGCGAGCGCGGTAGGGTATGGGAATAGGTCACCAGTGACATGGGAAGGATGTTCTAGGTGGGGAGCTCTCCACCCCTCTTGGGAGCTTTTGCAACCAACTTCCAGTAACCTTCCAATGGCTCCAAGCTACTGAAATCCCTTTGCATCTGTATTGGATGTGCCCAGCGTGGTAGCTGAGTGTGACCACATTCCAGTGGCACGTTGATCCCTGTGGAGGTTTTGTGGCCTGCTGGCACCTTGCGCCCGCTTATGGGTGACTGGTGCAGCTCACTTTCTTGCCTTACCAACAGCTAACGTGAAGAACCCGAGCAGAACTGCTGCTCTACCTACTGCACATCCATTGACAGGTCTGCAGAAGGGTGTATGTTTTCCAGAGTCAGTGAGAAGGAAGTTGGAAAGGGATCTAGTACAAAAGCTAACACAGTTTGCCTTAGCACAGCCAGGTGAGAGAGAGAATTGACTGCATTACCGTAGAGGGGCTTAATCTCTATCGCTAATGTTTTGTTTAGGGTTAGTTCTGTGCCTATCGAAACGGCTTAACATCTTTGAGGAAATAAATTGATAACACTGAGGGGTCCAAGCTCATGACACGTAAAGACAGCATAAAGTATAACGTAGAAGACTGAAGGGAACTCAAAACAAGCTATGCCTTAATCTGTTTATAATGGTAATATGGAGAGGAGCCAAGAATGCAAAGAGGGTAGCACAAACAAGAGATACGAAGAAGGCTGGTTGCATAGTAACTCTGCAATCACTGCTTCAGTGGGATTGATGGTGCTTGTTTTGCGATATTGGCTCCTTGGTTCAAGCAATTTCCACGTGCACCGAGTTCCTACCAGGGCAGTTCCCTTAGTGTGTTGTGTTTTTTTTCCTCTTAAGCAGTCCTGGGTGATGTGATGCAGCAGTGTCTGGTGCAGTGGCCCACGGGGTTCAGTTTAGAAATGGCATGTGAATACTATATATGACCAAGCAAGTAGAAGAACCAGGTACCTGTGTGTATTAGGGCTCAGCTTGGTAGCCCTTTTGCTTTCTGAAATTCTAACATATCCTCTTGGGTGTCACTGTTAGACTCATCTTTAACTCTGGTCCTTGCCACCAGCAGTCTGAGCATACACACGTACAGCACCTGCACACAGGCAGGCAGAGACGTTTCGGTTGGCATTAAACCAAGTACAGTAAGCATGGAAATCTTCCAGACATGAAACTTTTATTAAGAGCGCTGAAAGGCAGCTATGTGCGATAGAGCCCGTTCCTTTGCTAGTAGTCCCACTGAAGCCCATCAGATAGGGCAGGGAGAGGCCAGCCTTTCCTTTCAAGGCTGTTAGTCTGTGTCTTTTGGGAAGCTGTGCTCTTTCCCGAAATGAAGTCGCTTGTTTCAGCAAGACTTTCCCCGGAGGGATTTATTTCAGACTTCCAAATGAAATAAATGGCACGGCCAGGATAAGAGCGTTAACGTGACAGACTCGTGCAGGCACAAGTCACACCTCGGCGCGTGAGCTCATGCCTAAATAGACTGACCCAGCAGCCCTGCTCAAAGYGGGGTCAGGAGAAGCTCCACGGAGAACAAAGTAGGAGCGGGATCGGGCGCTGCATGAAAGCGCCCATTGTGTGTCAGACTGCTTGGTGTGACACGAGTGAAATGCAAAGCTTTGCATGCCTAGCCAGCTACGCAGATTACACCTTGGTAGGACAGCGTGCAAATAAAATCTCATCCAGAACTTTAAATAAAGAAATAAAACTTTACATTGTGTTCTCTCAGTACCTGGTTTTTGCAAGGTCAAAATTTTTTATTTGACAAGATGCAAGTTAAGAGGTTATTATAACTCTTCAGTGAGCGGTCTGTCAGGGTCATCATCAGTAGCACAGTAGACATTAATGCAGCTTGAACCCTCTGCCTGTTGTTATGGTTATACTTTTGCACACTCAATTTTCGATAATTTTAAAGACTATAATTTGATATTTGATTTTACAGTGTTATGCTGTTCACACTGTGAATTCAGTGGTAGAGGAGTGCTCTGTGCAGCTCATTCGTTAAATCTTCTCTCCTGGATGCTTCGAAGTTTGGGGGGGGCTGCTTGCTGTTGGACTGCTCAGGCATGATGCCTTTGAGATGCCAGCTCATTAATATGAAATGGAAGTAGGATTTATAGGAAGGCAGCAGAACTTAACCCTGTCTGAACATTAGAGCTCAGGCTTCTCCTTTATAACCTCCAAAATTGTCATGCAGAAGTTAAAGAGCAGATCGGTTGGACTGAATGTCATAATGTGCTGTTTGTTAAGCGGGTTCACTCTCTAAAAAAAGTTACTAAGAGCTATTGCTTTAAGGAAGAAAAGATGGCTCCTTGCAGCTTCCATCATGGAATTACTCAGTGCAAGAACATGCCACTTAAGAGGAGGAAAATACACCCTGGAACTTGCTGAGATGCGTTAAATGCTATTGCTTGATTGTTTTYTTCTCTCAGAGACTGCAAGAAGAGTAATAATAGCAGGGTTTAAGGAAACTGTGCTAGTATGAATTATTACTTTGGCTTGCCTTAGTACTAATTTTGTTTTAACTGTAGTGCAATGTAGGGACATGGATGCACAGGGAACCATTTTCTGAGTAGTTCGTTTTTTTTACAAGAATACAGACCTGCTTACTTCAGAACCATTAAAAAGAATGAAATTATCCGAACGATTTTCCAAGCGCAGCCTTCYTTTTGGGAAGAACTTGCGTGTTGGCCATGATTGCTTAACAAAAGTTGGGCTGAGGCCGTTGCTGCCTTTTGGCCTAGGAGGGGTTGATTAAGTTCCAGATGTTGATCTAGGTAATGTTGTGGTGCTTTTGCTTAAACGTTTTGGATGCTAAGACATGATCTCTGTTTTTCTGTTGCTGCGAGGGGAGAAAATTAACTTTTATTCAGTATATATTGAACCTTGAATGTCTCTATATGTTGTTAAAGAATCCTGTTGCAGCTGGTATTGCTTGTGGTGACACAAAGGGGCTCCTGATCTGTGGATGTTCTTCAGGAGGTCGGAAGTTGATCCACAAAAAATCTCTGTGTGTTTCCCTGCAGCTGGCTCCCGCACAGTGAGGGAGCATCCCTCCCCTCAGTGCGCATGTAGCTGCATTAGTTTTACTGGTGGTTTTACCATTAAAAAACATGGGTTTGTAGAGTAGCTGCTCACCAAAATGCTTATGTTTCTCAACTCCCCTACTCCCAGCTGCCATAGAGTAGGCTGTGAAACATTTTGTGGAATTACTCAAAAATATTGGGAGCTGATTTTTGAGGGGATAGCGAGGTGCATTTTTTTTTTTTTTTTTTTTTTTTTTTGAGAAATCCCTTTGCTATATCTTTAACGTTTTTCCTTCAGAACCTAGTAACAAAAAGTATTCTCTTTGGATGCCTGTTTTTCTGGCACACGCTAAACTTAATAAGTTGACGAGCATCTATTTTCCTTAAGATTAAATAAAGGTTAGTTTATATCTGTGCTATTCTGTCTCTTGCAAGGCTTGAGCTTATTAGCTCTTGCTTTCCAAAGACCTAAAGGAATTGAATAATCTGATACATCTAACCCAGAATTTAGATCATGTGAAAAACACACACACGCAATGTAATTGAGTTTCTTCAGGCTGGGAAGAACATTGCAAAAACAGCTTAGGGATCTTACCTACAGTGTGGAAAAATTGAAGAAAACTACTCATGGCTTGAGGAGCAGTGTTTTATATGGTAATGTTTTTAATTGTGATGTATTGTAATATTTTTAATGAGTTTTATTGCAGTTTTACTTAAGACTTTCTTTGTGTGTGTGCAGAAAAAACCCTAATCCTTCAAGTAGGAACTGAAGCAGAAAGAAATTTGCAGCCAAAAAAAGGATTCTTGTTTTAAATATAAACAGTACAGCATGACACTAATGGTCATAACTAACTCAGGCCAGCTAGCAAAGTTGCTTTGATATTTGTCAGGGGGTTGACTTTTTTTTTTTAATCTTTTCTGTTTTTCAAAAGATTGAGATCTTTCCCGTTGACCATTAAAAACATTCCAACAAAACTAACTTTTCCAGATTTTATGTGGGTATTCAGCCTATATATTTATTATGGAAGGAAAGAGAGGGGAAAAAAAAAAAAAAGCTAGAAATGAAATGGTTTTGTAAGTCTAGCAGTTGTGAAGATTTTGTAGGCCAGAGGACGTCCCCATATTACACCATCCAACATAAAAAGGGGATGAGGTCACACACTCTTCTTACTGGAATTAAGACGTTCTTGAGGTCAGAAGGGAATACAGCTCACACTTGCTGGTGCTTAGTGTTGCAACCTGGGAAGGATTAAATCCGTTTAAAATGTTGATGAAGATACTGGATTTCGCCAGATATCTGTAGTAGTTGTTCCCTGGAGGGGCTGACCTTTAAAAGAAGCTGGATGTGAAATGTAGAAATGCTCATGTTGCATTATGTGTCTAAAAGCATGTATATTGATAGGGTTTCAGGCCCCTCTGGTGATGGGCAGTAGGGTGCCAGCCTCCCTGGTGGCTTACCTAAGATCCCTTTCATTCAGAGGGTAATTAACCAACTAATTTTCTGTTACTTATCTGAAATGCTTGGTAAGTGCTTCTGTGGATTGCCCAGGTGATCCAAGAGGAAAATCCTGTTTGCTCCTGGATTTGGAAATTAATGCGTGGTTGCATACATGGCTGTAATTGTGAAGAATGTTTTTAAATAGCTTGTGCTGTTAACACTTAGAACTTAGCACAATTTTATTATTTCATGTCATTTAAGAATTCTGCAATTTTCTGACATAAGAACTCAAGTGAGAGCAAAAAGAAAACCCTTAAAATTATTTCTGTATATTCTGAGAAGATTCAGCTTGGAAATGACTTCCTGTGACCCTGGAATAAAAATCTAATCCTCATTCTTTAAGCAGGGCAGGATGAAAAGCACTTTGTGCTGCCCGTGAATGTGGAAGTTGATAAATTGACTGGAATATTTAAAAAAAAAAAAAAAAAATGCAAAGATTGTGGATCTTGTTGATTTTTAGTGATTGCTTATTTTATGCCCATAGTACGTGAAGTAGCCATTGAACTCCATCATTTACCATACCTTGAACTAAAAGGAAATTAATTGCATGATTGAGCCTTTCAAGTTTAGTAGATTGTCTGTCCTGAATTTTCAGCTGACAGATGGATAATCTTGAGCTGAACAACCTCTAGAAGACGGGAGAGATGAGGCCAAGCTGTGTTCCAGTTCCCCAAGGTTGTGCTGCCATCATTAACTCCAGCCCTGTAACCACCTGTGTCCTTGAATCACCCGCTCAGAAGGTCAATTGCAAGTCTGGGTGTATTTGCAGACCCGGCAAATTCGTTCAGTGAGTCACCCATAATGAAATCTTCCTCCCATGAATAAAAGAGAAAAATCAATAGGWTTTTAGGAGGAGCAAATTGGGCTGTGTTGTAGGTAGTCTGGAAGGAAGAATTCACCAGAACAAATACGGCTGCAGAAGTAGCTCTTTTGGGATGATGTTACCAAAGAATACTTACAATTTGTAGTGGGATTCAACAATTTTGGTTGAAAAAACTTAATTTGCCAAGTCCAATCTCACTAGTGAAGTTTATTTGCTCTAGCTGGATAATTCCGTGGAAAAATAAAAGGTGTTTTTTTTTTTTTTTTTTTTTTTTTTTAATAAAAATCCCCAGTGTGCTCCAGTTTTATTAGGTCCCATTTTACTGGCATATTGATGCCTGTTGTGGTGAGAGAGCGCTCTTTTTTGTGCTTGTGAGGAGGAGATGGACTATTTGGTGGCACTTGCTTCTCAGTGTCTGCTACCTGTGGGTAGGCTGGGTCTAGCTTCGGCAGAGAGCTTCTCCCCACATCCCTCATTGCCAGAAGCCATCAGCAAAATGCGAAGGACGGTGTATTTGCTGCTCTACTGCTGTTGAAGCTTCAGCTGGGAGGCATTGCCTGCCTCAAAAMCCCTTTATCTGAAAGCTTAAACTCTTTCTATGTCAAGAATTTCATAGGAGTGTTATTTGAACAAGGCTTCTGTGTTCATTCTGCCTCTACTAATGCTGTGAAGGAATTTCAGGGTGTCCATGTGATTTTCCCCCCCGCTCCCACCCCRTAATATTATATGACTGGCTAATGAGGCAAAATCAGTTGTTTTGAGCAGGATAAATTCTCTAAGTGCTCAACATCAGGACTTGTCTCCCAGTGAAGTGAGATGGATATACAGCAAAATCAGACTGCTTCTAACCACTGGAATACCTGGATGGTTCTCACTACTGTTGGCTGCTTAGCTGAGTTAGTGCAGCTGGTGAAAATGCGAGTGGGGACTTGTTTAGTTTTGGCAGATACTGTTTGTTCTCTCAGGAGCAAGTTAACTGCCCCGTCAGTAGAGAAGCAAAACCCTTCAGCAGGAGCTGCACAGTTATAGAGCGTGGATCTCGATTCTCCGTTTTGACATTAATCTATGAACGTTCACTTTTTTTTCCTAGAAAATGCACATCTGACTTACTGAACTTCTAAGTTAAAAGTACAGGGTTGTTGACAATAAATGGCGTATTTATACTCAAGGAAAAAAAAAATGGTTTATGGACTTGTTTCTGGCAAACTTAGGTTATTCCAATATGTCTTTTGGAAGTCGCCTTCAAACTTTAAAGACTGCTGTTTCAAGTCACGCGGGTACGCTTGTTTTAAATCCTCCTTACATTAGTTAATGTTGAAATAATTCTAGGCCTACCGGGGTARAAAGGGCACAGTGCTGTGGTTGAGATTTATTTTGAAATATGGTTGACCAAAAAAAGAAAGAAAAAGGAAAAAAAGTTTCCAAACAGTGAATATGGTCAGAGCAACTTCTTGGAAGCGAAGCTTTTGAACTGCCTTTAAAGGTGGCGTGTTAAGGCTCATACTGCAAGCCCCRGAACAGCATCTTCCAGGGAACCCCATTTCTGCTGCTTTCCAGAGTGGCTGGAAACAGCAGCTCCAGGGAAGCGTGAGTGAGGCGTGACTTGTCACGGCTGGAAATCTTGGCATCCTGACATGCTTGCCTGTGCTCGAAATGCCTGTGGCTGGTAAGTTTGGGACACCCCTTTAGCTGTGTCCCGAAGTGCATCCCACCGTTCTTTGCTTTGATGGCACTAACCTGTGCCTCTGAGGTGGTGATTTTGTTCTACTAAAATTAATCCTTGTGGGCTATTGTCACTTGCATTTTATTTTTTAAAAATCTGATTTTTCCCAAAAGCTAAATGTAGCTCACTCTTAGTAGCTGCTTTGCATAGTATCTCCCATGAATGTAGCTTGAATTTCTTCAAGGGGTTTGATAAAGGATATTTAGTATGGGGACCTCTTTACAGAGGTCCCCCTGTTCTGTTTTAGCCTGTTCTTCCTCCATGGTTTTGCTTATACCAGAAAATGMCCTGTAGTATCACAGTACCTGTTGCCTTTCCTGCCTCTGACTCTTTCCTAGATGAACCTGCAAATCTCTTGAGTCAATAACTTAGACTAGGCAAAAATTTGGTCTTCTGCCACAACTGGTGTTATTGCTGATTCTCTCCTTGTGGTACATAGTATTTTATCAATACAAAGTTGTGCATTCTGAGAACAGTCTGGATGTGTGTGGCCATATTCTCGGAGAAGGCACGACAGACACTTGGTGTTAACACTTCAACTCAACACTTCAACCCAGCCGAAAAGCCAGATTCCCTGGTGGCCAATGTGCAGTGACAGAGGGTGCCACCCACATAATGAGTTTGAAGCAGAAACAGTACTCTTGACTTCGTGTAAATGTGTGTATTACAAAAACAACTTCATGGTGTAGCTTCAGGAACTTGAGCTATGACAGTAAACTTAGTACCAAAGTTAACGTCAAGACCGTGCTCCAGTCTGCTGTTTTTGCTGCTTATTTATCTGGATCAGTGCAGATAAGACATTGCAGGTGTATAGATGTCTTCTAGATATTCTGTAATAGCCATCACATGACTTATTGAACATGGGGAGTGTTCAGCAGTGCTCAATTATAGTTGAACCAAAGGGAGGTAGTCTTGCGTTTGCATTGGGTTTCCGCTGGGGCATCTGCAGTCCTGCTTTCTCCATGCACAGCCATGTGATTTTCTGGGCTTTTCATGCCAGCAGCCTTGTTTGGGTAGCTGATCCGCCCAGAAACGAGTACAGGTTAATTTTTAGCCAGAGAGGCTTTTGGACTGCTTTTCCAGCTAGCTGCTGCAAGTGCCGGTGCTGCCGAAAGAAGGGCACGGGAGTATCAGGCAGTGAAGGGCTCAGTTTATATCAGCCTTGCGAGCACACAGGCTTGAGTGTCATGCATTTTGTCAGCTCTTTCTGGGGACAATGATGTAACTTGTTCATTTTCTTTCCAGAACACTGCAAGATTTTCAATCTTCAGACCTTGATTTTTGTCAAAGAATGYATCCACTGTTCAGTTTGTCAAGTTTTTTGTGCCATTCCTTATGGGGTTAGAGAAACTTCTTTCAAGTGCCTGCCCAGAAGTCCTCACGCAGAAGAGGCTTTTTAGTAATAAACTGGTGCCTTAAAACGTATGGGATGCATCCTTATTTTCGCTGGAGAAGCTGCTCCTTAATTCTAGGTTAAATCTTGGCTGAAGGAACTGGCAGTAAGGTTGGGGTGAACGTTGGGAAAGCTGCAGGAAGTTTGCAAACTTGTCTCCCGTTTGTTTAGTGACTTGCTGGAGGAATCTTATTCTTGCAATGTGGTTTCAAGAGCGATAGAGCTGCTGGAATGTGGTGACCACTGCTCTTTATAGCAGCATGATATAACTTGTAGGAAGGATGTGGCTTCAGGTACGTGAGAGCTCACAGGTTGGCTCCTCCTGTTTCGGTGCCTGTGTAGCCTGCGTGCATCTGACTGCAGCCTTGCCCATTCCCAGGAGAAASTGGGAATTACAGCGTTCCACTCTGTCTGTGCCATGTTGTAGCAAAGGGGTGGTCACTCCTAGCAGATTCATTTTGCCATATGGGAAATACAGATCCCTGTAGGAGCCTTCGGAAGGAGTTCCCCTGGGACGTTGGCTGTGGTTTGATAACTGTCTGGTAGAGTCATGGGAAGCCAGGATGAACTCCTGGTTCGCAGTCAAACAGGTTCACATCAAAGGTCTATTTTCGGGAGAAAGCAAAGGCCGTGCTGCAAAAGTGTTTCTGGCTTCTTCCCRTGCTGAGGTGCAGAAAGTCTGTTTCTTTGCCTAAAGAGGTTGGTAAGTTCCAGGATAGTTTGCCTTAAAGACTTGGGTTTGATTTCTTCTTTCTTGAGACTACTGTTTAGAATCTGTAGTGATTGTTTTATTTTATTTTTGAAGTATTTGTTTTACCTTAATACTCATAGTATTCACATAATACTCAATTTWTGACAGTTAAAGGTTTTCATTCCAATAAAAGCACAAGTCAAATTTGAGATATGGAATGTCACTTATTAAAATACTGCTGATCTAACCTAAAAAGCTTCCTTACTCTCCAGTACTTAAAACAGCTGGCATCGTGTATCCCATCCTATGTCCTTGTGTATCCCGTCTATTTCTGGGTCATGGGTGTTTCTGCTGATGTGGTTTGGCTATTGTAATTGGAAGCAGCTGTTAGGAGGGGTGACACGCCRGACTCTGCTGGCTGCCTGTTGCCTCCCTCATTTTCCAGGAACATTTTTGTTGCAGGCAGATCTGAGTCATTCCTGAGGTATCTTCCTGATCTTCCACATGCAGTGAGCTGCTCCGGGCTGATCATTTTCTAGCCATGTGTTCTCCAGCACTGCTGTGCTCTTTTTAACCGAACTTCTAGACAGGATAAAAAAGGAAGCAGCTGCGTGAAATTGTGATCTTTTAATAATAAATAAGGGTATATTGCCTGATGGGCTCTGGGGACCTAAAATGTATTGACCCACTTTTATATATATATATATATATTTTTTTTTTCCCCCTCTTCTGCACTTTTCCTGAGAGTGCTGAACTTGAAGCTCATAGGCCAGAAAGCAAAACAGTACTGTGAATTGCTTTGCAGGAGCTAAGAAACTTTGGAGACTGTTCAAACTCACTTTAGAAAATGGAGTTATTGTCAAAAAATACCATAAATATTCAGAATAAGATGAAAAAATGTAGCTCACATTTGTGAAGTTGGGGGATTATCCCTGCTTGAGCAGGGGGGTTGGACTAGGTGATCTCTAGAGGTCCCTTCTAACCTCAACCACTCTGTGGTTATGCTAAACATAAGGAGAATAGTTCAAATGCTAGTTTCTATAATAAAAATGGTGTTTAAATATTACTGCTAGCTAGGTCATTAGCTATTAGTACTTTTTCTGTATCGTGGTGGTGCAGATATAGCATTTTGCCTTCCTGGAAGTATTTTGGTCAAACTGTACTGTGTGTTCTTCCTAATTTTGCACAGTTAGCACATAGATTTCAATTGAATCATTTGTATCCCTCCAGATTTATCCAACTTACTCTCCCCGATGTGATGACCAGGTGAAAGCAGGTGCTGTGAAGCACGATGCAGCAGTGCTAATTGGTGCTCTTCATAGAAACAGTCCTCAGGGAAGAAAGTTGTTCTTCATAAGAGTGAGCACTCGGGAATGAGGTTAATATGACAGTCAGGCAAATCTTTATGTAATCTTCTTGTAAAGGGAAGGAAACACAACAACCAGGCTTTGACTTTGATGCCATAGTTTTATGAAGGCTGTAAAAACGCCAGCACTAGGGACTGTTCTGCRACTGAAGGAAGGCACTGCCCGCTCTGCTTAGCAACTGGAACGTGTTATCCTGCCCGGAGCGCCTGGCTTTGAGCATGAAGGCACGTTTGGGGCACGGAGCAAGAAAATGAGTCTGCCTGGTCACCTGCTCTCTTCTCCCTTGATGTTTTTGCTGTTGGCCGGTTTTGGCTGCACTGYGAGGTACAGAAAGGGTTAGAGGTCTTGGCTATGTGACTGTTCCCCTAAGTTTTAGGAAAAGCAGCCGCTCGGACAAGGGGGACAAATCCGAGTGAGCGCTGCCTGCAAAGGAGAGGAACCGACGTGAGCTCCTCATTCCAGCTGTCTTTGGATTCATGTAGGGGTGTCTTGTGGTGTCCCTGTTGCGGATCCCTTTTAATGTGAGAGTAAACATGCACCGCGTGTATTGCAGGGGSGGGTAATGAACAACCGGCACAAAGCTGAACAGAGCAAGGAACAACCTGTTGTTTTAGAAGAGATTACTCTGTAAGAACAAGTCATTTCCAAGTAAGATCTGAGATGGGACGTGTTCTGAGGCTTTATTGGGAGCATTCTGCTGAATTTGACCAAATGAGTGAGGTGTAGAAAAAACGTATGTAAGGCTTTCTCACCTTATATAAACATGTACATATGTATATTTTGGGGATCTCAGTTTGGTAGGCTGAAGAAGTAGGTGGGAGAACAAAATAAAAGGCTGATGTRGTAGGGAAATCAAAGATTCCTTCTTCAGTTTCTTCTTCCCTGCCATGTGTTTGCAAAGATACCTTGTCTGAAAACATTGTCCTTATAGATGCGAACCTGTTTTCATGCACCTGATGGGCATAGCTGCCTCTGTGGACCTGAATGACCGTTCCAAGACCTTATGGAAATAGTTAACGTGCTGCTTGTGTTGCTTTATTGCCCACATTCCCTCTCCTATGGACAAGAACTCCATCCCCCTCCCYGTGCTTTGGTTCCTGGAACAGCACATTATGGTTGAGCCCCTTGGGGAATGGAAATGACATTGTATTTCTTGTTGTAGTTCTTGTATTTCTCTGGAAAAGATACTGTTGCTACAGGTAGAAGCTACTCGCCCAATGGGCAGCAATTTTACACCTCTGGCCGCAAGTTCCTAGTGCAACAGAAAATGATCTTAAAAGGCAYTTTCCTGCCTGCTCTTCTTTCTCTGGACCAGATTACCACACTGTTGGACAAGGTGCTGTTGCTGATGCTAACATGAATTACARTTGCTTCTCCTACACTTCTCACTTAATGGAATCACTCCCCAACCTGGCTCTGCAGGAATGTTCCAGCTGGAGACCTGCCACTGAGTGCAGCTCGGTGGTATCTGCGAGCAGGTCCTGAGYGGCTGCAGGAGCTCGGGTGAGAGCTGCTTCCTTTGGCTCCGCAACTGCCCGGATTCACCGGTTTGTGCCCTCATTTGCTCCGAGGGATTCACAAGTGGTGCGGGTTGGATGGTCCCTTGCCCTTCCGTGTGGAGGGATGATGTAAGGTGAGCCAGCTTGCCTTTCACATCCATGGCTTTCACATCCTTCCGCACTCCTTGGACAACACAAAGAGTTGTTTAAAAATAAACCTTTAGTGCCCGCCCTCGGCTTTATTGCCGGGGTGGGGATCGCAGGTGGGTGCGGTGAAAGGGACCTGCGTAAAGGGCTCGTGTGGCTGCGGCACCACCCTGCGGGCCCCGTGCCCGAGGGTGACACGCAGCCATGGCGGGAGGAGCCCGTGTCCGCTGCCCACCCCAAACCAGTGCCGCGCGGCAACGACGACAAAAAACAAGCCCGGCACACGTAATGTGAAAGTATCCTTGGAGCTGGGCATGGCAGGGTTCTTGCCCGTCCTAACTGTGACGTAGGACAGGTAAAGAAGCTCTAGCAGTGACCAAAGTTCATGCTTTTTGTGAACACTTGTGAAAGCAAGTCAAATTACTTCAGTTTTGAAGGTAGAAGAAGTTACTCTGTATGAAATGTCGTGTCCTGTACCTTACTATAAAAGTTTGAGCCTACATTCCACTTCTCTAGAAACGTGTGACAGTAGTTTGAACCTTCTCTCTTTGAAGGTCTCTCCTCTGTGGTGGGACACTTGCTTTGAAGCAGCTCCTCTGGAAGGAGCGTCGCTTGCTCCGGATCACCCTGGCTTGCCTGGTTTGTAGCCTCTTTCTCTCATCACGTTGTTTACTATTCAGACGGACTGAATTTTGTCAACATAATATCTTTTTTCTGGATCCGAAAGCTCTTAAGACCAAGCTGACCCCACTGAGCCTCATCCTTTTACAAAATGACAGTATTTATGATGAGCTTATCTTTTAGATGCAAAGTATGTGGTAGGTTGAAGTTTTGCTGTCTTCAATACCTTGCTGCAGAGTTGTTCACTGACAGTTATTGATGACTGGTGACTCATGGTACCGCTGGGACTGGTTGGGCCAGTTTTTTTAAATTCCAAGTTTCTGTCTTTGGCTCCGACTCTTAGGCTTCCTTGCAAAGACGTGATCAAGGCTTCGAAAACACTTAGTTTCCAGACAGTGTTTCTGATTAGAGAACGTACAGTGGAAAGGAGCACCTGCACTAACCTGTGTATTTATGAGGATCTTTCTGCTTGGACATGGTTGTTTTGGCCTTTCACAAGCAAAAGTGCTGACCATTGCAGAGAGTACAGAAAGGGGCAGGTTCTCAAGCTGCTTTCTTGCACAGAGTCCTCCTAGCTGAACCAGAGCTTCTGATAAACTTGGGATTTTCATGTTGGCTAATCTCAAAAGACTGTAGGTTAGTTCACAGTTGTAGCAGAGTATTGTGGSTTCCTGCCTAGTAAGGTTAGTACGGGGCCTATCCCAGTGTGCTGGTGCATTGTAACCCCGACTTGTCAAGTGGAGCTGTTGCCAGTTGAGACCTGGAGTTCAGAGGAACGGTGCCTTATGTTACCTGTCTCGAATGTGGATTAAAAAGCAAGTTAGGCCGATGTTCCCAGTCTGTCTCCCCTTTTGAGAGAGGAGCGTGAAGACTGAGACGATGTGGAGTAGCTCCAAATGTGGTGCAGCAGTTTGAAAGGACACAGAGCTTGGAGCAGTTTCCATGTGCTCGTACTCCCTCTTGAGTGAAAAGAAAGAAAGTTTATTTAGGCTCCGATGGTCAAAGTGCAGTCTTGCTTGTGCTTAGTCTTCTTTTTTAAKTTTCCACAAGAGTTTTTAGCCCTAGTTAGCGCAGTTTCTCCGCTCCATGTCAGGAATTAGTGTACCTGCTTGCTTGTGCGTGGGTCACTCCGATAACTTTCTGGGAAAACCAATTTGAGCCACTTAATTTTCAATTGCATTTCCCAAATTCCTTGACAGCCTCRTGAATGGTGTTCCTGACAGGATCCAGAGAAAGCTCTTCCCATAGGCAGCTTCCTATGCCCCGAAAGGTCTGGCTTAAGCACTAACGAAGCTTGAGTTGACCTGCTTTTACACTGTCTCAGCTGCTGACAAAACTTAATGACAAACTTTGCCACGAAGTCTAAAGATTTGTTGTGCCTCACGTTCAGATGGTTTGAACTGCACACAGTGGATGATTTGTTATACTCGAGCATGTAATTATGGTATGAGGTTGTCACGTAAGGACATGCTGGGCAAAGGCAATGGTCTCCTGTTGCCACACTGCGTTGTTTGATACTTCTATATATGCTTCTATATATAGCTGAACAATGTTGTCATCTGAATGTGGGGTTGGTGAGCTTTCTAATTACCAGCRTTTAAGTAGCGTTTGGTTTTTAATTGCTAATACAAGCCTCTCTTGTGTTTTGCAGCCTCTAATGTGGAAATCGTTGTACTTTTTGGATCTGAATGCTTGTTTTAGCAGTAAACCTTAGGAAGGTGGCATTTCCTTGCATATCTATATGGTGTCTTTCCCATATTTAAAGAACTGTGCTAACTATTTATAGACCAACATGTTCTGACTTTAATACATACAGGAATATATSCAGTGGAGTAGGTAAGGAATGAAAGGAAGCAATAGAGAGAAAATCGTTGGAACTCTGCTGAAATAATAATAGGATTATTTTTTCCATTTTTTTCCATTATTTTTCCCACATGTGCGCACACACACATTAGGTTGTTTGTGCATTAACTATCCTAGAGCCCTTTGATGTAGGGGAGGAGCAGAGCTTTGCCTCTGGGCAAGCAGGACGGAGACGTCTGTTCCAAGTGCTCAAACTCACAGCCTTTGCAGGCTGAAAGGGCAAGCTGAATCTTTCCACTCTGCCTGAACTAGATTATCCTTTCGGTTTGCTGATTGACTCCCCGAAACCGGATTATTTTTAGGATTTAAATGACCCATTTGCCTGATTTTCTCTCTGCAGAAAAAGTACAGTAACCGAGCCTTGTTGCTGTTTTGGTCGTCCCTTTGTGCCTGCTATTTAAACTGGAAATTCCCTCAAATGTCTGTTTTCCTTYCCCTGCAGCTGTCATCTCTCTCATGTTTGCTTGTATGATGTTGACTCACTGTGGTTCTCTTCTTCGAACGTTGCTTAGTAAAAACTCACAAGAATTCTTGACAAAATCTGTGCCTCGCAAGGCAAACRTAAAGACCAAAATGTAAAGCTCTTCCCCTCGTCACTGCGGGATGCTGCACAGCCACCCAGCTCCTTGCCAAGCAGCCAAGGCTCTCCTTGCTCACCCCGCAAAAAGGATAACCATTCGTGGAGTGGTTCCTGGCAAAATAAAAAAGCAGGAAATAGCAGAACTGGAGTAACAGTCCTTAGATATGTGGGGATTTAACTTGAATCTATTTGAGAGAATCCATGGTGGGGGGGGAGGCGGAAAGAAAGGGGAAAAAAAAAACCCAAAGAACTAACAGAGTGGTATTTTTCTTCCAGATTTTCTCATTTTACACCTGTGAAGTTTCTACAACCCCAAAATGGCAACAAATAAGCCAAAAGGACAAAATTCGTTGGCTTTACACAAAGTCATCATGGTGGGAAGCGGTGGTGTGGGCAAATCTGCTTTAACGCTGCAGTTTATGTATGATGAGGTAAGCATTTGTACTAGAAGCGCTCTCATGAGATGCCTGCTGCATTGTGTTATTTAAGCATTTGTTTTCTGAACAGTGACTTTAATGAACAGTTATTTTCTGAAGAGTCTAAATGTATATGGCATGGTGTGAAAGTTAGCTATTAAATTGAACCAAAGGCGTTTTTTAAGTTGTTGAAGTTTGTCCTCTGAAGACGTTTGTGAAGGTCCAATTTGGCATTTTTCGAATTTCTAAGCAATTAGCAGAGATTTATAGAAATTGCTCAGTCATATTATCAGTGTATTTTGCCATTGTTTGCTGGAGCTGTTGGAATTTATTTAGGTACGGTAGCTCAAAGCCTTTTCTCTTAGATAAGTTGCATATTCCTGAAATGATGCTGAATTTTTGTCACTTGAGCAGAAAGAAGTCTCTTTTCCCACCCCTGCTCATTTTCATTTTGCCAATTTTTCACCTTTTTTTCTTTTAAATAAAAGATACAAATTATCACTGTCCTTTTAACAATATTGTTCACATATCATATATTCTCTATATAATATAATATGTTCTGTTATTATACACACATGGATCAGGAGTGGGAGTTAGCATAGTGGGACCCAGCCAGGTTTCATGTTTGACCAGCAGCAGAGGCTCAGTTCGTGCACCAGCCATTGACGGTTTGCAGTTGCCCAAGTAACTTGCAAGGTTTGCTTGAATGGCTGGCAAAAGCAAAAACCCATAAACTGTTTGGGCTGTGGAGAGTCTGCCTTGATTACAGAAATATGCATTTTGTATCTCTTAGCTTAAATATACCCAGTTATTTACTGTAATCATTTAAGATGTTGTTATATCCTTATATGTAGACGATAGTGTTTGCATCTGTATTTCTCTTCTTAATTGTGGTGTGCAGGCATGTTTTTACACAATAAAGGTTTTGTTTCTAGTTTGTAGAAGATTACGAGCCCACCAAAGCAGACAGCTACAGGAAAAAAGTAGTTCTGGATGGGGAAGAAGTACAAATTGATATATTGGACACAGCAGGGCAGGAGGACTATGCTGCAATTAGAGATAACTACTTCCGAAGTGGAGAAGGTTTTCTTTGTGTCTTCTCTATTACAGAGCTGGAGTCCTTTGCAGCTACCGCAGACTTTAGGTAAGTTACAAAGAGCAAAGTAGTGTTTTGAATTATAGTGGAGCAAAAAGGTCGCTTGTTTGTTTGCTTTTGAATATCCTGTGGTATTAGACAACAAAGTAGAGGGGCAGAAAGTTTTGAACGGCTTCCTCACCATGCTCTCTGTGTAGCAGTTTGGGTGTCRTTGCTGTGTTTGTAGCCACCAAAAAGGTTCTTGCCATGGAGCAGATACTTCGCAGCCTTGGGTGGATCAGCTTGCTTGGCACTTCTGCTGCAGAGGAGGGAGCAGTGTTTGCGAGGAGGCATGGTGCTACCCAAAGTACAACACCTAATAAAAAGTGCTTATAGACTGTAAGCTACTTTTCACTTCATGTCAAGGACTGTGTTGTATTTCTTTAACCTGTGAAATAGCACCTGGAGCAAATAAGGCAGTTTTAGCATGTCCAGCTGTTTTTGCTAGGATACTTAAGAGCAATGAAGATGATGTAAGCATATTCCACATAGAAATGAGGCAGAAGAGCCACAGCTGGTGATGTCTGTCTGCTGGTGATGCCTGTCTGCAAAGGCTTTGGCTGTGATGAGTATGAGCTTCGGCTTCTGGGAGCCTCTGAAAGTTATAATATAAGCACACAGGCCTTTCCACCTCTTAAAAATGATTTTTATGGGTAACAGAGATAAGTAACATCTTGGAGTATTCTGCAGTGGCTGTGCGTTTCATGTAAAGGCCTGCTTTAAATCTGTTCTTTCAGCTTTGCTTGGGTGTGAATTCTTTTTCTCTGATCTAAATTGGGGATTTAGAAGACAGAAATGGATTCTGTGCAGTGTTAACTCTTCCCATCAAAATCTGAGAGGACTTAACTTATTAAGTTAAGAGTAAAAACAATTCGGGATTTTTTTGTTTGTTTTGTTTTTACTGTAGTGAAGATTTAACAAAGTAGGGTTTCTTTGTTGTTTTTTTTTAACCTGCTTTTGATCTTTGCAGCAAATTACAACCTTTACAGTGTGCTAGGAGGCAGTATAAAACACGCACCAGTAAATTACAGGGGTTGGCTTTTATCTTTTGATCAAAATTAATTCAAAACACTTCTCACTATGAAAAAGAAAATCATGTACTAAAGAAACCCAAAAACAGCTTGCCCTTTCAAAGTATGACAAAAAAGGAAGAAGATGGCCTTTAAAATAAAGAGAAAAATACAAAAAGAAATGAGGCGTGTTCCACTGAAACAGGAAGCTTCTTAGTTAGTTAATTAGCACCACCTATCAGAGTATTTTTAATATGACCCCTAAGGGAGGAGGTCTGGAGGGAAGTGGGGTTTTTGCCCATGTGGTGTTTTTTATATGTCTGTCTGTATGCACATAAATATATATGTGCATTCAGACATGTATGTATATATTAGAGAGAGGGCTTGAGTGGTTTGCTGGCTTATACCAAATACTTGAGTCTTCTCTGTCCTAGAGCACTAGTTAATATAACTGCTATAGGGTGCAAAATGACCTAKGCAAGTCCATTTAAAATCCTGTTAACACTTCAAAGCATATGATCCTCTAAAAGATAAATAATAATTACTGTTATTATTATAATAAAGACCTGCTTTTTAAGGAAAAGTGAACCTTGACAGTATGTGTGTTAAAGCAGCAAAGGTGGAAGGAAAAAATCTGTTTGCTGAAGAGATTAAAGTTTTCCACAATCCAAATCTGAAAATGCCTTTCAAGCTGCCTTTGAAACATGGGAAGCTTTAAGGCTACAGTGTTACTCAGAGGAAGGACCCTGTTCTTTTTACTCTCTGTAAAAGCAAGCTCTGTCTCTTTAAAGTACCCTTAAAATACCACTGCTGCTGTTGAGCAACGTGAGGGAATATTACTTAGGATAYAGTTCTGCGAACAAATGACAGAAAAAAATGTGGACATTTGATCCATGGAATTCTGCTCTGCTGGAATGGCAAAACTCCAGCAGGAGACTTGTTTACCACTTTTCAGAGTCCTCTGAGATGCCAATGGTCTTATTAAGTGATTTTGTTAATAGAAAGCAGACCTGCAGCGACTGAGCTCTTGAATATTTGTAAGGCAGTTTGTCAAAGTGAGCTCTTGCTCTTAGTAGGAATGGCTCGGCTGTAATGCATTTTTTAAAAATATATATATAGGCACCTATAAATAGGCACCTAGCACATCTTGAATTAGATATTTAGCATATAGGTCTTCTGAAAAGGATCGGAGTAGAATTTTGTGACCTGGATTGCTTTTATCTCTGTAAGTGGGTAAATGGTTTGGCACCACCTGAGCAAAAGCAGCTAATCTGAAGCAGAAGTCTGATTTGCAGAGATGCCCTGGTGGTGCCCAGACGTCTCACCTCGTCTCCATTCCTAGTCTGTTRACTCCTTAAACTACTCTTTGGATAGCTGAAGACAGTATTAAAACATTTGCTCTCGCTTCTGGGAAGATGATGCTGTAATCATGCCTGAGGTGACTGTGGTGCTTCAAACACRTATTTGTTCATTWAAAAAAAAAAAAAAATCAGTAACTTATGAGTTGACTGCAGTTTCTCTGCTCTGTGAGTGCAGTTTCTCAAAATCACAGAAAGGTTGAGGTTGGAAGGGACCACCAGAGATCTAGTGCGACCCCCTGCTCCAGCAGGGTCACCTAGAGCATGGGACACAGGGATGGCTTGCTGAAAGATTTTAAAACAGCAGGAGCTCTTGCTGCACTCCTCTCTACATCAAAGCTAGTTAGAAAGATATTAATCAACTCTTTTCAGGAAGGAGTATGATTTTCTGCGCTTAAGTTGAACTTTTAGAAGTTTTTCTGTCAGGAAGGCTTAAATTTCACCACTGACTTCGCACCATTTCCTGGGACTAAGTAGAGAATATCCCTCATCTGGAAGGTGTGGGGAGGAAGTTCCTCTTATTGCTTTGAGTATATTTATAATTACATTAAAACCTTTTGTTTAATCTTAGACGTTTTGTAGCAAGGCAGTTGTAGTACTCAGCTTTATTTACAGCTTTATACCCTTCATCTTAGCAGTTCAGCAATCAGTGGAAGGATCTGTCCTTCAAAAATTGATGTATGTGCAACTTGCACCCTTACATGGACATATAACTAAACCAGTTTCTCTGCAGAGTCTTGAATATAACTGACTTTTGAAAGAATCCTGAAAGGAAGAGATTTTTCTCTTGGTCTGATCTATTAGATTGCTACTTAAGTAGGTAATTTTTGTAATTTTTGTGAGTTAACAAATAGCTTATGTGTTTTATTATGGAGGGCTGGGCATAATGAATTTAAAAATCACCATAAACACTGCTGCACTTCTTTCAGAGTAAAAAGTTGTCTGGTTAGGTCAACAATTGCAATTACAAGTAATATTGTAAAGACAAAGGAAAATAATCTCAAATTCCACCTTTATTAGAAAGATGACTTTAAATTGTCACCTTAAGCAATCTTGTTCTGCTGTTTTAATCTTACTGAGTCATTCCTTCCTTCCTGGAAGACTCGTTGTCTGTCTTGGTCTTCATTCTGTGTAGTGTCATGTGAGGTTTGAGACTTCACTTATGTAAGCTTTATAAAAGGAATAAATGGGTTTTCACTGCAAGATGGAAGAGTGTTTATTCTGATGAGTTCTTAGTGTTCTAAGAATAGTACTCCATGCATTGCTTAATTTTTTTTTTCTTCTTCCTTTCTTTTTTTTCTCTCCAGGGAGCAGATTTTAAGAGTAAAAGAAGATGAGAATGTCCCTTTTTTGCTAGTTGGTAACAAATCAGATCTGGAAGATAAAAGGCAAGTTTCTGTAGAAGAAGCAAAAAACAGAGCTGATCAGTGGAATGTTAACTATGTGGAAACTTCTGCAAAAACACGAGCTAATGTTGACAAGGTAATAACTGGCCTCCTCTCCATACAAAGAATCCATCCATCAGCTTGTACTTCATACCCCTCCTCCGTGGAGTCATACTTTGTATGTTCTAGTTATTTTGGCRTTGTTTGTGAAATTCAAATGGAGTGCTCTTCTCCCTTAGCTTGWGACGAGCATATGGCTAGGTCATTTTGTGTAGAACAGTGAAAATATTAGGTATAACAGGTCCAACCCACCCTAAATTACAGGGAGTAGGTTATTAGGCAAGGCCTCACRTGTCATTAAAAACCTCTTGAGGCAGCTATTTTTGCCTAGACCTCTTGTTGTGTTTTCTCTAACTAGAAGGCAAGCTGTTTCTGAACAGCTCTGAGTACGAGCTGCTTCTCGGCCAGAATAAAACCAAATTAGTATGTGGGGTGATGCTGCAGATACCGGGTTCTGTCTTAACTCAGCGASGAATGATTGAACCTTGTTAAGCTTTCAGCAACCTGGAAAAGAGTATCATGAGTTTTAAGGGATTGAGAAAACATGGTTCAGAAGGTAGCAAGATAGACATAGATATCTATATCTAGATATCTGTCTATATCCAGATATCAGATGAAGAGCATCTTTGTCTCCAAGAAGATAAATATTAATTAGATGCAGGAATTTCAGTTATAGCTTTTAAAGACTTGTTGGAAAACAAAATTCAGAACCCTCTCTCAGCTGTGTAGATTACAAAGGTAATAGATGGATGGTCAAATAAATATGTAGCTTAACCTGCTAATCTTTCCTCGCAGAGCTATTGGCAGGTTAGGTCACACACTGAACATTYTTCTCATGTGAATCCTTGCATGTGAGCTGTCGGTCGGGACATGAGAGCCATAGTGGGAGGCTGGTTGGTTTGGAATATCTGGCATCTGATGCTTGCCTGCTGACAGTTGCCTTGTGAGAAATGGACTGTTCAAGGGAACAGGAGGAGCTTCGTGCTGCTCTGGAAGGAATATTAGGWCAGCTAAATACAGCACAACTCTACCTCATCGTTGAATTTAGCTCTAATTTTATTATTTTTTTTTAATAGTATGTCTTAAAGTTTTGGTACATAAACTGTAGTTAGCATTCATCTATTACAGTCATTTAGAACCCCCCAGCTCTTCAAAATTGACTACACTATCCTATATCACCTGGGAAAACAACATATTTTCAAAGCACTATAGTTTCAACAAGTTTTGTGTACATGTAGCRGACTATTGCAGCACTCTGATCAAATTTATCTTTCAGTTTGGTCTGGTTCCAAGTTTCCCTTTGCTGCTGGTGATTTTGTGGATCCAGATCACAAGGTGATTAGCATGTACTGTATAGGGTCAAAGTTTGACAGGCCATAAATGAGCTATTGTTGGCCATAGTAAATACCAGGTGTTCTTATTTGCATGCTTTCTTGAAGCATCTGAAATTATGGGGCTTGTTACATAAATTGGAGTTACTCTTCTCTAAGAAATCCGACTTCTCTGAATTTCAAAATAGTGGCTTGCTCACTTGGGGGAAACACAGTTGACCTCTGCTTCATTTGATAAAGGTGAGACGAGCTGAGCATCTTGTCCGTAAGTTAAGTATCCCAGGTAGCCTAGTATCAGGGCTTAAGCAAGTTGGCAGAGGAATCCAACCATCATCACAGATTTAAGTACAATTAAGAAACTTAATCCACATTTAGAAATCTAAAGGCAGTCTTATTTCTTGAAGGAAATGTTCAGTTAAATTGATTTTTCTTCAGCCACTGTAATGAATGTTGATGCTTGTGTTGCAATCAGTATGAGATTGGTGTCACTGAGGGAAAAAAAAAAAAAACCCACTCTGTTGTCTATGTAGAAAAGCAGTTTTTCAGCCTCTCTGCACTGCTTGTGTTTCAGTGTAAATCTAGAGAACATCTTCCTGAGAGTGAAGTCTCAGAACGGCTGTACTGATTTGCTCAGGGAGGTGATAAAGCTGAAATGCTTGTCAGTTCTTCCCCCCTACAAGTCAAGTCATGATCTTTTCTAATGAATAAAGTAACTGCATGCAGGCCAATCCAAAAGCCTCAATAGATAATAGGATYTCACTTATCTAAGTCATTGATCTGTTGCAGGCTTCTGTTTCCTGCTGAACCTCTTGACAATGAAACGAAGTTCAGAATTGCTTGGGGACTGTAATGTGRCAGTGGATGCTACTTAGTCTAAAAAGACATTAATGTAACTAGGTGCTTGGTAACTTTGGTACAGAGAAAATGCCACCATCTCCTTGTTCCTTTGTGTATGGACCTGCATCATGGGACTGTGGTACCTACCACTGCTCTGGTCATAAGCTTCTAGAATTGGAAGTTACATTTTTTCACCCTATACAGTTAAACACTGCAAGTACACGAAATATAAACTTATTTCCTRGAGTGCCCCCAGTGACATTTAAATATATAAGAGGACATTTAAATATATAAGGAAAAAGGGCAGTGATACAACTCTTCTGATGGAAGCTGTGTGCAAAATTGTGTCAGGATACAATTCCAGGCTTCATAAGCAACTATCAGGAGACTGGGAAACTTGATGGTACCATTGAATAAATGCTCCTGTATCATACATGCTACATGCTTGGCCTGCAAAACCAGTGAGAGACTGGTTGGATTAATGTTCTTTTGTTCAAATTTCCTCTGTATAAGCAACTTTATCTTAACCAGGTGAAATGAGTATCATGAGTGATAATTTAACTTATGTCTCTGAGTGTTTTGTCATTTATGGTCTTGTGTCTTTTTTTTTTTCTCTTCCCCCTAAGGTATTTTTTGACTTAATGAGAGAAATTAGAGCCAGAAAAATGGAAGACAGCAAAGAGAAGAATGGGAAGAAGAAAAGAAAAAGCCTAGCTAAGCGAATCAGAGAAAGATGTTGCATTTTATAATCAAAACCCTCAATTCCTTTCCTGCCCTGACCATACTAATAAAAACCATAATTTATAAGCATGCCATTGAAGGCGCAAGTGACTGAAATTACTCTAACATGTTGGAAATTGTAATGTACCACTAAAAGCATGAATTGGATCTGCACTGAAAGTCAAATTCACTGAAAAAAAAATGATGTGGCTTCAAGAGAAGCAAAGTTCAGTCCATTTCATAATTGCCTACCTTATCACATTTCTTCTGAATGTAGTTTTTCATAGGCAGTCTTTTCTTTAATAGAGGGGGGAAGTATTTCTTTGTGGATCTTGTAAAGCATACTTTTTTATCATTGATAATTGTCGATTCATCCTGTCTTCTGCTGCCTTGAAAATTCCAGTTGTGACCACGATACCCAACGAAGCCGAATGCCGCCGTTGAGCCATGGAGTTAGGCAGATTGGAAAAGAATAATGTCTATGCGAGAAGTTACCTTGGGAGCAATTATATGTGGTTCTGCGTTATCTGATTAACCTAGAAGAGTGAAGTAATCTTTTGCATTGGAACATTTGAATATGCCTTAATTTTAAAACCTAAACATAGCAGGTTGCGTAGTCAAGGGTGTATTTTCAACGTGTTGCATGGAGACTGTCCCTGTACATCAGTATGAGGCTGTCCTCTCGCTGGAGTGCAGGTCTGGGAATGATTTTGCTCACTAGCTGTCTGCTAGCAGTGTCTGTTCTTTAAATGTGTGCCATACTCGGGTTTTGTGAATGCTACAGAGCATCATCTGTCTGCTGTATCTTAGTAAACAATATGGTATCTTAAAGCTAAAAGGTCAGAATACGTGTAAGATTGATGCATATAAGTCATAAGCATACGGCACAGGTAAGCCTGGAAATGGATGTTTAACCCTTACTGTGCTGGTACCTTGAAACTTCCCTTTCACGAGTAGTTTTTGTCTAGGTGTCCCGTGGGTTTTAACTCCCTGGGTTTGGGTGGAGTGGAGCGGATTCCGTAGCGCTAACGTGTTTGGAGTTCCRATGTTGTCTGGGAAATTCTGGTGTCATCAGCAGATTCCTTTGGCCTTCCTAACCCTCGCCTATGGGAAGCACGGTGTGTTATGCTGAAGCCCTTTGCAGGTTTTGTACTGTTTAGTCTAGTTCATGTTGATTTAAAACGGGAACATTGTAGCTACTTTTTTTCTAGTTAATGTTGATATTAAACAATCAAATACGCTTTGCAATACAGAAACGTTTACCACGTGCATCCAAAATCCCCAAACAAATCGTGCTGCCTCATTTGCTTCAGGACAGCAAGGATCCTAGCACACGGTTAGCGTGCTGCATCTCGCCCAAAAATACACCGGGATGTTTGAGGGTTTTGGACTTCTCTGGGGTAAGACAGACTAGATAATTCCACAAATTGTTAGACTTTTTATACATGAGTAAGCCTAAAACTGACAGTTTGAAATGTGCTCAAGCAAACTAGGTAACAAATATTAAACTTTCAAGCTAACAGACGTTTTAGGGACTCAACTCTTAGAAGTTCTATTTGTCATGTTAAATATTTATCAATAGGAATTTTGTATGTGCATTTAGTAGACTGCCAAGTGCAGGATTGAAGTTACCCATGTAACTATGGCAAATAAGCCAGTCTTCATCTTACTGTGTACTCATTTTGGTCTGTTTAGCCAGGGAGTCTAACCACTAATGTTGTGACTTTGCTTTGGAACCTGTATACTGGGAACTGAGGTGTTATGAAGCCACCAGACACAGGAAACTGGTCTTGGCTGATGCCTAACCTGTCCTTTTATTTGCTATTTGAGCCATTGAAAGATGAATAAACTTCCATTTTTTTCTAAAAAAAATTATAAAACTTGTGCAGTGTTAATTGTTAACTATATTGCTGGTATTAGAACTGACAATATGTGTCATGGACTAAAAAAAAAAAAAAATCCAAATATTCCAGAATCTTTTTGTGTATATGGTGTATACAGTACGGAGCTGTGGATTTAACTTGTCTTGGAGTTTGTGCCTCACACTCAGAGGCCAATCTGCTCACAGTGCTCCTGTGCCTGCAAACACTCCCGTTTCTCCTGCAGAGCTGTCACGGGAATTTCCTCGTATTGGCAGGATCACAGCGCTCCATGGGATTTCACTCCCAGTTCGTGTTTTTGCCAGTAGTGTTCTTGCCACTGTTTGTGAAGTACAGTGTTGTGCAAGACGTTGGACCYCAAAGAGACACCACAGTTTGTGACAAGTTGTGAAGTTCAGTCTTATGCTATGTATGAAACTAAGATTGAACTCCAGACTCTTTTTGTCTTCTTCCCTGGAGCTTTTTRCCCACAGCTTTAACAACTCAAATCTACTTTTTGAACAAAGCTACTGAAGAACCCATGGTCTTACCTGGTGGTTCCTGGAGCCTCCTGATGCACATAATTTTTAAAAGCAGGGGTGGTGTTCGGCATATTCCKTGGGCTGTGCTGAAATGGTCTCGTGTGCAGGAAGTGCTCTCCCCTCAGACACACATTGCTGGAGCAGCAGGCACAACTCACACACTGGCAATTCCTGGGACAATCACAGGGCAGGAAAACGCACCCCACATCTCAGCCTTATGTCCATTATATTCATCTTTAGAAGCCAAATATTGTTAGCGTGTGAAATAAGCTGGCTGCAAATCCTGGATTCCTCCTTGGACCGGGAATCCTCACGGGGAGCTTTGCTGCTGGGGTGGGAGAGAGGGTGGATGGTCCCCATGTAGTGACAGTCTGGTGCAGAGCAGGAGATGCCCAGCGGGCCTCAGTGTGATTCTTCACTGATACAGTCTGGGCACAGCTGARGTGCTGAGCCTTCAACAAGGGAGAATGGACAAGGGGGGACGTTTTGTCATCACTAATGTTGGACACCACATCACTAAGTACCCTTAAAGGACTCTCTGAYGCTGATTTCATAAATCCACACAAGTGACTGAAATTCCAAGAATCAGATTTTTGACTGGATATGAAATCTCTCTGCCTAAAAGAAGCAATGCGGTTGAATTTTGTTTTTCCAGTCAATTTAATGAAACCCAAACTGCTGTCGCTGGGGTGTGATGGTTACTTTGGGAGTGGGAATTGTGCGGGAATGTGGTTTGACTTGAGGACTTCACATGACTCTTAAAACTCAGGTAAGAATTCTGGGGCAAATAAAGCAGCTTTTCAGTCTTAGGGCTGCTTCRATGCCTGGGTGTGCTTTTCAGTGACCACTCATGGAAGAAACTTCTAGCTCTCCAGGAGGGTTTTTGTGGGAGCTCCAGTTTGTTGCTAATGCTGAATGGAGAAGAGGGAGGTGCCAGTGCTGCTTGTCCTGGGATGCAAGTTAATCTTGGATCTGGTTGCCTTAACCGGGCTGCAGTATTTTGGTCTGAAGCTTCTTTGGCAAAATGCTGCAATGCGCATCACTTGAGAGCCTCGGCAGACTCCTCATTTTCAAGGGGATCCTGGATGCATCTGATCACCGGCACAACCCTATTTTGGGGAAATATTCAGAACATGCAGTTTGGATTTGTGGGTGCTGGGGTCTGCCCATCCCCTCCGCCTCCCCTCCACCTCCTTCCCCCTCTTTTCTTCCATGTAGCATGGGAAAAGTTCAAAGTTTAGGTTGTGGAAAAGTTTCCTTCCTCCAGCCTCTTGATCAATACTGCACTCACCAGTGTTTAGCCCTAGCAGGGTATTACTGCTTGCAACCTGAAACTACGTGCTGAGGGTAAGCCAGCTCTGGAGTGTGCTTAAAATGCCCCAATACTGGAAAGTACTTCATCCCTCTCTTCTTYCCTTCGTACTTAGTTAAACAGAGGCAAGGAAGAGGATACATGCCCAATAATGCTCTCCTGAAGTTATTGCCACAGGCAACCACATTGGAAATTTTCTTGAACATAAACAGGCCTGGAGCGGAGAGCCGGTGACAGTAATTGCTTGGGTCATTTCTGTATGTCTCATGCTGGAAACTGTAGTTTCAGAAACCTCATTTCCTAAGCGGTTTRGTACAAGTGGCATGACTTAATTTTCTTTGATCCCTGATACTTTAAGAAAAACTTTGTAATTTCTCATAATAATCCGATAACACTCATTTTTATAAGTATACCCTGAGGATAATGACCTATCTTAACATTTACGAATAGAGAGGGAAACAGAACTGAGACGGGGGAACCCAAGGGCCTGCCAGAGGTGGGAGCAAAGTCTGCTGCTCCAGCAAGGTGCTGATGCTGTGTGTGCCGAGGACTGTGTGCCACAAATACTGCAGCTTCGGGATACAGAATCACAGACAGGGTGATCATCCAGTCTAGGGATCATCCAGTCCAACCCCCCTGCTCCTGCAGGGACACCTGGAACTTATACCGAAAACGCTTACCTTAATGTCCTGAGATCCTTATGKGTGACATGTCTGCGCGTCCAAGGAGAGATGATATGGAGGAGGTCATGCATATAGCRTGCATATAGGAGGCAGCCTTAATCTCAGAAACCTGATCTTGGCTACTGAACCRTGCCACTACTGAGCTCATGCTTAAAAAAGCAGAGCTCTGAGAAGACAGTTTCAAGACCTTGATTTTTTTTGTTATGACACATCTATTGTCAACACCACGGAAAAAAAATGAAACAGCACAGGATGCCTGATTTTTTTTCAAAGCACTGTCATTAATGGTATATTTCCTTCATGCTATTCTTTTGGGTTTGRTTTTCTTTTTGCACTAGCATGGTGGTTCACATGAGAGTTTTGCATCCCGGCACAGTGTTTGTTTGCAGGAAGGGAATGCGCCGTCTTCCCTGGCCRCAGCTACAGCTGCTCCCCACAACTGCAGGGGAATCCCAGCAGGCACAGCCACCTGCTGGCCGTAGCATCCCTGAGCTGCCCCGGCTATCCAGGCCGGAATACTCAGTTAAACAAACTGGGTAGTGCAGGCCTCCCTCTGCAAAGAACAGCAGTGATCATCCGAGGCTGTTAATGTGAGGGCCATGGTGAGTTTAAGGGCCATCAAGACACGAGCTGTGTGTGTGCAGCTCTGCGCTCAGCCTGGGAGGACCCTGGGGACCCATCTGCTTTCTTTTGGGAGCCCATCATTGTGTGGCTTTGGGGATAAAACCCTTGGCCTCCTTCTGTGAGTCACTTTCACCAGCACAGAAGTCTTTACCTCTTTGGGATTCAAAGCAGATTACATGCACTGAAGCGTCCTTCATGTGCAGATCAATCGTAATGGTGGTGCCTGCCCCATTTACCACTGAAAGCCAAAGTTGAATCACAAAACAGCTACAGAGGACAGTATTTGAAGAAGAAACACCTTTTCATCCTAAATATCTCCTTTGCTCCCAGCGCAGGTTTCGGGAAGGCCAGAACCTTTTGTCAGCTCCTGCGTTCCCCGGCCATCCTCGTTCCCCTTCGCAGAGCCTGTTCCGCTTTGGATCATGGGTGGCTCGTACTGGCTACCATTTATTTTACCTTTGCCTTTGTGCACTAACCTTATTTCTACAGAAAACACTCTTAGGTAAGGTGAGCACATCTGTCTTAATCCAGGGGGAATCTGCTTCCCACAGCCAGCTCTTCCTTTCTGTAAGCATTAATGCTATTTTCTCCTCTTACTTCCCTCTAACTGTACATCAAGTAGTCTATCAAACTCCTCACACACGCGCTACTTAGCTCAGATGCCGCAAGGTTGCAGACAAGTTGTAGGGTTAATCTAAGACCCGGCTTGATTCACTCTGTGGGAACAAAGGCAACTGCATTTATTTCAAAAGCTGCTTGGAAAATACATTTTGCAGATCATTTCTGTGTATTCAGGTCAGAAAGCCAGAAGTAATACACAAAATGGCTTTTTAAAAGAGTTCCTCCTCAAGGAGATATTTAACATCCCTCAAGAGCAGTTAGTCGTCGGTAATCAAGAAGTTGGCTCCTAGTTTGCAGCTAGACTTTGCTTATGCTTAAAGCAAGCACTGAATAGAAAGGGATGCAGCAGAGGAAGAATTTTCCCACATCACATCAAAATTCCTTCCTAGCTCTTATCCACTCTAAGCTCTGTCCTTGCTCTGTGCCCAGACTTATTCTCTCCAATTTTAAATAAGGTTCCTCATCTGCTGCACTCCTATCTGGAGGAAACCATTTGGGTTGGGGGTGGAGGGAAATTTTTTGCAAATTCTTGAGAAACAAGTATGTTACACTGCAAGTTGGGGAGAAGGCACATATTAGGATAGGAATTAAAAGATACACCTTTCTTCACTCGCTGAGCTTGGAGGCAATCACATTTTTCTTTCTCCAGATTCATTTTTGTTTGGATTTTTACCATATTTAGGGCAGGGGAGAAAGGAGGGGATGGGGGAACCATCTGCTTGGGAAGCTGCTAATTCCCTGCAGCTGTGGGGGCACAGGGTGTTAGTGGGAGAGTTTGAACCAAGCTTGTTAAGGGATCTCAGCCAGGAGTGATGGGTCACACCAGAAGTTGGTTTGAAATTAGAGGTATCTCTGTGTCCAGGTGAGCAGGGACTGGCAGAAGTCAAGGAGAGAAAAGGGGTATTTTGAGGATAAGGTCAATCTGAGAAAAGCAGTTGTAGGAGCACCTGGGTGAAAGATCAGGGAGCTTCTGCAGTGAGTGAGGAACTAAGATAAGGAGCAGGAACCAAAGCTATGTGCATCAGTGCGGGGGACAAAACCTTGAATGTTTCTTCAACCCAAACYGAGGTGAGACCATCCCCTTTGCCCAAAGGATGGGAGACACCTCTGACGGGACCCATGGGTCTGCTGGCTCTGACCCAGCCTTCAAGGCTTCAGGTGGCACTGGTCTCCAAGCACAAGGCAGCCCAGGGTAAGGCTGCAAACCAGATATACGCTTTTATTATTATCATTATTTTAACTTCTTCCTGGCAAAATCAGTACTGATTTGCAGAAGTTTCCTTACTACAGGAGAAGCAGGCAAGGAAATAATACAAGAAAACCTGTATTAGCACTTTTGCTTGCCCTGGCTGTGGGGGAGCTACAGTAGCAGCTATGCGTTCTGCACTCTTCTGCACGCAGATCTCCCATTTCTCCCTGAAAGCCAGGCAAGGGGTAAATGGCTGCGGCCTGGAAGCCCCTGATGATGGTAGTGTTACCTGCTGCGTTTGGGCCATGAGGCATGGAGCAAAGAGCCGGGGGGGAAGGCTAGGGGCAGAAATCTCATCGGCAGAGCACAGCTGCTGCGAGCACACTCATGTCCCCTCTTCCTGCTGAAGCTCCTCAGGAGGAGCTGGAATCGCAAGTTGGTAAAGTCTTGCTGTATCTCCTCTCATTTCTCATGAGAAGGCTGGAAATTACCCGTGTTTCACCTTCTTGTTCTGGACAAACAGTGGACTATCCTAGCATCAGTCAGTGTCCCAGGTAGGAGGTGGGCCACAGCCCCTTGGATGTCCTTGCTGAGAGCAGAGGCACAGCCGTGTCCAGGGGGTGACTCTACTGTCTGACTGTTGTCCTAGAGATAATGAACTGTTTGTCTTCAACTCAGTTGAACTTGTCTGGAATGTTTCTGATACTGTTATTTTTGCCTTATTTTGTGAAGAAAAACTTGCAAGATAGGATTTTTTTTTTCAAAGCATCAGGATAGAGGATCTGTTGGCTGCCAGACTAATGTGCTAACAGACTAATGTGTTAAATATTAGTCATCTCTGAAGAATGATCCGAATCGAGTAATCCTTCTGTTTTATCTGATAACTGCCAAAATGCCTACTGAAATAGCCTGGGAATGTGTCAAAAGAGCAGCTAAAATAATCTCCCRTTTCCACGGATAGCAGTTGGCTGGAGGCTGTGTGGCTCTGCGAGCGCCAGAGGGACCGATGGAGGAGGCAGGTGCTGGCTGCCCTTGGCTGCTTGTGACAGACTCGCGCCGCCTCTCCAAGACGGAGGCGGCTCGGAGGATTTTCCTGCTCAGGGGCTGTTAGGTGAGGAGCAGGTTTYCTTTCACGTAGGAGGAAACAAGGGGAGACACCGGAAAGAGCAAGTGCTTCTGTGCTGTGGTGTTGCTGAAACCTGTAACGCAACAAGGATGTTCTTCACTCGCGTCGCCAAACTACGTAAAGGACAAACATCCTTATCTCGGTGGCATCTACAGCAGGGGTGTTAATGACGAGCCCTGTGCTCTTACGCTGAGGACGGTGGTTTGCAGATGCCTATCTGCTCTTCTAATGCTGGCTGCGTTAATAGAATTAATACACCGTTTTGCTGTATTCAAAACAGATCCCTGTATACTGCTTCCTACGTCAGGAGTGACTGCTTGTTACCAGGGTAATAAACGTTTCTAAATGGGACGATGCTGCGGGCCTTGGGGTGAGGCTGTTTGCTGAAATATCAGCAGAAGGAAAAAAAAACATGTTTAGAACAAGCTACTTGCTACGAGCTTGTTTATCATTAGCAAATGACTCTTGACATGCAAGTAGCCTTGTGACTATCGAGCGAAGCAGAAACTCTGGAATAATTTTTAATATATCTTCACGTTTCTGATGTATGTGAAGGGAGATTTAAAAAAAAAAAAGTATTCATCTCAAATTAGAACTAGACTATTCCTCTTCCACTCTTATTGCAGTTGGCTGTACTTAGCTTTTAGCAAAAATCAGGAAAAARCATAGCCAGAAGGAATCCTGAAGGCAGCTGTCTTTGCCAGCTGCTTTTGTTCTTGCTCTCTCTGGATGCTTCAAGTAGCTTCTCCCGTGCTTGTCCCGCAGCTCAGGAAGGTCAATCGCACCGGATGGGGTTCCTGGTTTTCTGGCTTGGATTTCAAGGCAGTTGCTGTTTATCTGAACGCAGACCTGAATGATGCTCCTTGAGACGGCTACTTCCCTTTGCCCATCCTGTTGGGAGGAGCAATGTTGAGATCCGTGAAATGGCTCTGGTTTTATTTTGTGGCAATTATTTGCAGCAGCAGAGAACAGAGTTTACCTTAAAGCTTATTGTGTATATCGGCCTACAATATTTCAAGGCATAATGGCCTGGATATTGGTTTTGTTTGCAATAATTCCACAGACTRTGCTGAAGATTTCCAGTTTACCCCGGATCGCTCTTATCAGAGCTCTGTGACCACAGAGAGATGTGGTAGCACCAGGTAGGAAATCCAGTGTCCTTGTCACAAATGAAAAACAAGCAGCCCTGCGAAATGTGAAGGAAAGGGGAACAGAACAAGAGAYTCCTCAAGCCTTTTAGGAGGCTTGAAATAATGCATATACTCTGAAACATAACTTTATAAAAAATAACATATATAAAAGTTTTTATCAGGTTTTAAAGTTATTTTTATACAAGATCTCAGACATTTTCCAGGGATTTTGGGGAACCAACTAACGATTGTATTAGTCATGTTTTCGCTAATTGGAGTGGATTTGGCCTCTCCTCCCTTCACTGAAATGCAACGATTGCTTTATGGATCTTAGAAGTGCAGAGACAGGCATTTAAATGCAAGTTCAATGGCATTTAAACTGATCTGCCAGCTACTTCTAAGAGCCCATGAAAAGTGGCTAGTACACTTTTTGGAGGTTAAATCTTCTATGGAAAGGTCCAAAAACTGAGAAGAATTGAAGAGGAGGGGGATGGAAGAAGTGCACTTGCCTCTGTGGACACGTGCTTGACTGATATGACTCTACTGTGGAAATCAAATGTCTTGCACTATTCCAGTTTTCCTGAAGAAATCTAGTTTTGTATTTGAAACAAAACATTAGTTTGTATTGCTGCACACAGAGACAGATGAGCAGAACTGGTAGTCTCAGTTTAATGTGGCTATGCCCAAAGACTGTGTTTATTTGTGTAATGGCAATTTATCACCCAGGCTCTTTGCAACTCTTCACAGTTGCAAAGAAGTGAAATGCAGAGAAATGTGAAACAACAACAATATGTAACTAGAAAATGCGATGTTTTCCAGCTGATGTTGAAAGGATGCCAGCTGCAAGAACAAAGAATCAAACATGCTACTGCTACATGTGGCCAGAGCTTTTTCAGAGGAACAGATGAAAAATGGTTTTTGGTTTGAGCAAGCAGGAAGAGCAGGAGCTTGAGGGAACTTCTTGTGTGATTTCTCTCTTCGAGGGGGAGGTTGACTTGGCTTTCTGACTGTGCTGCAGCTCAGGGTTGTTTTACCACTCCTTATTTTCCTAATTTGCCTCCTGTTTGTCCATTGCTGGAGTTAGATGGTTCGAGTTTGGGTAGTTGGCTTTAGGGAGTACTCTGGTGATCCCCTTCATGGAGAGAAGAAGCCATTCTCAAGGACCAGGTAGTATTAACTGATCCCAGGCTTGCAGAGAGAGAGAAAGCACAGCGGTATGGATAAAGGAAAAAATGTCATAGCAGTGGCCTGAAACAAGTAAGTTTTCATGAGTAAACTATTTGGTGCTTTCACAATTTCTCCAAGTGCAGTGTCTGTAAAACCTCTCAGATGGAAACTACAGTCACAACTGTATAAATGCAAGTGGGTAAAAAGAAGCAAGTGCCTTTTTTTAAAACTGAAGAAACTGGTTTAAGTCAGATCTTTGATTTCCTAGGACCCCAAGAATAAAGCACAGGGCAGGATAGGTTTTATTGMAGGGTACGTTTTATCCTGTGAGCATGAGGCAATATTCATTCTCTCGGTGCACATCTGAACAGAAATATGTCTGGAAATCAGAGTTCATTCTTATTTGCACTGTTATAAGCTCAGAGTAACAAAAGCCTTTTGAATCTACAAGGCTCTATCGAAGTGGAAACTAGGAATCTGGATAACTGRTAAGCTGAATGGCTATGTAAAATCACACCTGGGAAACTTGTTCACATAGGGAAGTGGTTYGTGGCTGACTAGACTGTCTATTTGGAGCAGGTTACACTAACTCTCTGTGAAGATGTGCAGCATGGGACCCATTTCTACTGGTTTGCAAAATAGGCTTATCCTCTTGGAACATGATATGTGTAAAGGATGAACTCAAACCATAAACTAAAGCCATCTCTTATTCTAATGTCCCAATGTTCTGCTTTTTTTATTTTACTTTTTTTTTTGCAACTTCTTGCACATCTTTGCCCTCTTGATTACCAAACTGTTGTTATTTTAACCATGCTGTGAGTGACATATAGATGCAAGTGTCCTATAAGTGACTCTGAAAGTGGCTCTGAATTCATTCATGATTAATGGGGTCAAATTTTTTTTTAACTTGAGCTGCGCTTCAGGCTGCAGGCAAGGGTTGCTTTGAAATGAGACTTGGATAAATGGTGACTTCAAAAAAAACCCACATTTTTAATCCTTAAAGTATTTCATTAGCCTATCCTATGAGGGCTCCTGTAAGCTTGGACATTAAAAAGAAGAAATGTTTTGGTCATTTGAAAATGTAGAYTGTTCTCAAAAACTGTTGGAAAAACTGAGACAAATTGGCAAGATAACCTGTTGTACCTCCTATGGGAAGGTACAACAAATGCAAAAGCTTGAAGTAATTCTATGTCTCTCTTCACTTCCATTTATACATCTCTATATTCAGCACCTCAGAAGTCAACCTCTTTTGATACTGAGGCAGAATTTCTTATTTTAGCTGTAGGATCATCATATTGCCTTCCAGGAAGTACCAACTTGTTAAAAGATATATACATTTGACTCATAAGTCTGGAAGGAGAATGGCATGAATGGAATTAGTTAATTTGCAGAATTGGGAGCCATTCCAAGGGCAATAAACCAAAGGCCATCCCCGCAGCGGCGCTTGGAGGATGAACAAAGATTTTTACAGCAAAAGTGCTTTTATGGCTGCAGTWGCTCTCTAGCTTCATGTTCTTTGCTCTGCTGACCTCTAGGGAGAGTTTTCTGCACACCGGTTTGTCGAAGCATTCACAGGGGAAAGGACGTGTTAGCCTAAAACTTGTTGCTGCCCCTTCTTAGGAAAGGGGCCGGGAGGTGGGTGGCAAATCTGGCGCAGGCCTTGGAGTGAGGCGGCAACTGGTTTTGCTGCTCCTGCYGCCGGCTCCAATGCGCCAGCGTGACCCAAGGTCTGAGCACACACAGGGAGAGCTCGGGCTGCTGCTGCACTGCGAGCCTCAGGATTTGCAAACTAGGGGAATTAAAACCAAAAAAATAAAAAAAAAAAAAATAAATAAAAAAAATTGGAAATTGAGGCTGCGTGGAAGCAGGGCAGCACACATCTGTTCAGCCAAAGCTAAGAGCACTGCTGCTGGAGTGAATGAAGGTCTAGCCCGACAGCTTCAGGAAGAACACACAGAGTATTTTCCCAAAGGATCTGGGGCTAATTTTTCTTTTCCCCCCCCATCAGCAGGCAAGGAGTCTGCCTTAGCGGAGGCATTTCACTACTCGGAAGGTAGAAAGCTCTACTCCGACTCGTGCCCGTTAGCAACGAAATGCTAGGAAGGCAAACGGAAGACTAGAAGCATAGAAGATAATATTTATTTTCATTTGTTTTGAAAGAACAATTTTAAAGGGAAGACAAGATGATAGGAGAGATATGCACATTCTRTAAGAAAGGATTTTAAAAAAGTCTTGGGAGATCTTGTTTCTTTTGCTAATACTCAAGAAGGATAATTTGCTGGCAATTTCAGATTAAGAACGTTTTTTCTTCTAGATGCTAAAGGACGAAGACGAGTCTGGATAATGATAAYTACTACAGAGCAGTGAAGTCTTTATCTGACATAGCATGATTCAGGCTCTTGCTTGAGTTATTCTCCCAAGCAGAAGATGTGAGCAGCATCCTAATGTGTGGGATTTCCACATTTCCAGGGTGAAAAAATCACTGCCATACAAAATTAGAAGAGGAAAAACCTAATCTATTCATCAGTTATGATAACATAGGATTTGAAAGGGTTTTTTTTTCCCCCACAAAGTTCAGGCTTCTACTACTATAGGCAGCAGCCAAATCAATCTTTCATGAATGATGACTTTATAGAGTGATCAAGCTCTGTCCCTTGCTGAGTTTAACAATTTGGTTCTACTAGCAGATGACTCCAAAATTTCATTCTTTCAATGAGCAACAAATGTGCACTCCCAGACTATGCTCATGAACTGCTTGTTTACAGCTACTTGCACACAGTGTCCTTTGGTGCAAATAGTTCTTCTTTCAAAGTGTTTACCTCCTCAAGCTGATTTTTCAGAACAATGAGATTTCCTGTTAGTCTTTGCTATGCTAGATTAGCCATGCTCTGCTAGTCTCCTCCTAAAAATACGATCTCCCTACCACTAATATCCTTGCAGCCTGCTCTGCACCTGCTGGGGTTTGACTTGGTCTTTCTCTGCATGTGAATGTTCAGAACTGAAGCAGACTTCAATGATCTATCAGTCACCTAAAATGGCTTTATTTTTTCTCAATTTTTTTCTACAGTATGAACAAATCCATCCCATTTTCACTGTAAAATCCTCTGGTCTCATAACCAACCAACACATAAGGCTTTATTCTTCTTTTTCCAGCAGATGAGTTTATAGAAACATTTATTCTGGCTGGAAAGAAAAATCACTGCAGTATTTATTCTAGTTAGCTTTTCCACAGTGCCTTGGAAAACTTGAAATATTGTACTCCAGGCACTAGACAATCTTGGGGCAAAACGCAGACACAACTGCAGTCAAGAAAAGGCAGAGGTATTAACAGGAAAAGATAAACTCAGACTATTCTTGTAAAGYGCTCACAAGAAATGTGAATACAGGAAGTACTTCGGAGGATAAAAATAAGATGCCTTCTGGGTTTAACAAAAAAAAAAAAAAAGAGCCAAGCTCTGTAGAATGATGTTCTGATTGAATGCAGGTCAGATACTGCAGACATYGCAGAAATTTTCATTTCTAGCTCTGTGTGTGTATGTGGAGGGACTATATTTATTTAAGAAATGAGGTATGTTGACATTGGAAGATTGGAAATAAAACTGCAAAGAACTTTGGATAATTCCTGCTGCTCTGGAGGGGGAAAAATGCAGCACAAATCTAGCAGATCACTTAAAAAAAAATGAAGAAGAAAATGCATCAAAAACTATAACAGAAAGAAGTTGTTGCCCACAAAGAATATAGAGTCTCCTTTTCAGTGCATGAACAGATCAGTATTGGTTTGTATCAATATATCAAAAAAAGTGGACAGTCACTTGGAACAGAGATGTTGGGCAGCCAAAGGATGCTCTTCCACATCCAGCAAAGCAGTTGGGTGAAAACAGAGTATAAGTTATGGTGCTTGTTTTTTTAGATATGTAAGGGTTAGCCCAAGTTCCCTCCCTGGCATCTCTGTTAGGGATGTTCTCTTCTAATGGCTCATTTTGCAGAGTTTTGTAATTGGTGTCATTTTGGGCCTCAKCTTTTCAAGTGTATTTTTCTGTAGTGTTTACCACTGTTTTCATCCCTCGTGCACAACACAGAATCTCACAAAACAACAGATCTTTGCAAAGGCATCGCTCCTCAGGCATAACGTTTCAGCTTGCCTCAG
>NW_020454694.1:888340-893917 GCF_003342845.1 Nothoprocta perdicaria | reverse complement strand
CAGAATCTCACAAAACAACAGATCTTTGCAAAGGCATCGCTCCTCAGGCATAACGTTTCAGCTTGCCTCAGACCAACAAACGCTGGACCTCCTCAGAACTCTGATTCTCACAACATTGCAGAAAATGGCAAAAATATATCTTTAACCTCATTTTTTGTGCTCCTTTCCCTCAAACATGGCGTTGTGCCATCAATGGCTTCCGCGATTCTGAGGAATTCAGTTCTCTGAAAGGCATCTGCTTCAGATATGCTTTGTAATGCCAGGACCCTATGGATTTCTATAGCTTTTCCCTGCTGAATCCAGAGCCTCTGCCACCGTTAGCCTCAGAGCTGCCAACACTGATAATGCTGCTGCTGGCAAATCTCTCTACAATCTGGAGTTACCAACTTGCAGGCAGAGAAAACTTGCTGTCATTAAAGCCTGGCTTCCAGTGAAGGCGCTCCTCTTATGAGTCATGAGGCTTGCTCCTCATGCAAAAACTCCACAGCCCTGCTATTAAACACACAGCTCTTCCAAAGAATGTATTTTTGCTCCAGAAATGCTAGTGAATGCTTGGGGGTAAACTGGAAAGTGCAGCCTCTGTGAAATCCCCAAGACCACCACGTGTGTCTATCCGTGCTCTCTGGAACTGCTTCTGTAGTGAAAGGGTTTTTGCATTTGGTTGGTGGCTTTTGCTTGCTTTGTTTATTTATTTATTTATTTATTTTTAATCTGAGAAGGCTGGTGTGTATTTGGTTTTGTGGGCATGAAATGCTTCACCATTTGCCACACCACCCATGCTGGAGAACCTCTTCACTGCTGTTGAATGTTCATGTACACAATGAGCAGCAAAAGGTACTGAGAGAGTTGATGTTATGGAAAGAGAAGCTATTTGATGAGGTACCACAGATGAAACCTGAGAAGCGTTCCACTTTGGACAGTGAGGATGATATGAGGTATGCTGCTGCTGACCATGTCAATGTCTAAATTTTGTGATATGTAGCATATTTATGAGTAAACGCAGTTTAAAGAGAAATAAATGCACCATGGGCTAGGTCACGGTAGTCCTTCTTGGCTAGTAACCTTCTCTCCTGAAATGGCTTCACCCAATGTCCTTAAACTTAGGCTGAGTTTCACAAGTCTCACATCTCTGTGATTCAGCAGTGACTACTTGCCAAATGTCTAACATCACTGAGCCAGCAGGCTAGTCCATGAGGAAAAAGAGAAAAAAAAATCGAGGTGTTCTGAGCAAGGCATAGGTTTTAAGACAAAACATGAAGGACTCTGTGTGTGTGTGTGTGTGTGTGTGTGTGTGTGTGTGCGCGCGCGTGTGCACGTGCACGCATGTGCATGTGCATAATGAGAGAATCATGTAATGAATGCTTTGATTACAGTCTTTGTAAGAAATGTGAATCAGAAGAGAGATAAAGGGTGGAGTAAAATAGCAGAGTTGTAAAAGAAGGCTTACAGGCAGTTGATGGACTGTATTTTGAAAGAAGGGATGCTGCTGCTTTGCTCTTGGAAAAGAGAAGAATCCATTGAAGRGAATCAAGGAGTTGAAGTAGTGGAAAAGAGGAGTCATGTTTTTTTGGTGGTGGTGATAGTGTATGTGTGTTGGGGGGGGAATTGTTTGTTTTCTGTTTTAGTCATGTATTTTACAGCATATAGTTAGGAAAACTTGAAGTGCAAGGTGATCAGAAGACTATTAAGTCTACAAGGAAAACCAGCAAATTCTTCTTAAAGCACTTAGGATAACATTTAGGTTGGTATGGTTTAGGTTGGTATGGCAGATATACCTTTAAAAAAAAAAAAAAAAGGAGGTTGGAAAGTAGTGCTAAGCAGAATAAAGGTTGAAGTACAGGCAGCAGAGAGGCAGTTCAAGCTGTGAAAGTCAATAAGTCAATAAATTATGAGAAAGTGAAGGTAAAGAGCGCAGAGAAAAAGGGGAAGAGAAAACTTGAGACTTTATTGGAGTCTGAAATGAGCACTCAAGCAGGTTGGGAGAAAAACAGAAATATGCAAAGTTGAAGCTAGTTTCAATAGTGCCAAACATCAGAAAAAAAAAAAAAAGTTTATTTTTCAGGAAGTAATGAAACTGCTTTGGTGTTCAGTTAAGCATGCCTTTGCAATAGAAGTGTTTTCCTCTAAGGATCTAATTCAGATAGAGTTCGTATACTTCCAAGTTATTAATGAGGACCCATATAAAACCAGGAACTTGGACCTAGACTTCTGTAAACTGCTTTCCAGAACTCTCTTTCAGTTTGCCTTGATTGTATCATGCATTTTTTTCCTGTCCTGTGACTATGCTCACTTAAGCAAGTCAGAAAAGTAGGTAAAAAATCACTTACTCTTGCAAAACTCTCCCAACTAATACTAAGCAACATTAAAAAAATCATACACATTTGGTATTGCAAGAGACATAATTGCTTTGGCTGAATCTTTAATGCTTCATGTGGCCGTTCTCTGCTCTCGAAGCCAAAGCCAAGCACAAGGTGGGCAAAGTGCAGGGTAGCCCTACCCTGAAGGCTGGGTTAGGCCAGAGCGCTGTTCTGCTCCGCAGCGCAAAGGAAAAGCGACGTGCCAAGATTCGTCGGCACAGATAAGGCTRTTCTAGCCTAAGGATTTAGGTGGTTTTCCGGGATCCCTGCTAGCTTCTGCGCTGTTGTGAGAAGGAGACGAGGCCAATCACGCTGATTGCAAAGGTTTACTTAAATGTAGGTCGATAGTCACGTGGATTTGCTTGAGTTTGGGGCTTTTCTTTGTTTTCTAAATCCAAGCAAGCACATGAAGAGAACCTCCAAGAAAGAGGTAGCTTGGGCTGCAGCTCAAGGTGCTAGCTGAGTTGAAGGAGCAACTGAAGTGCGCTAAAACAGGGCAAAAATAGGCTCTAATGAGCCCAGTTGCTGCAGACAGCTGCCTTAAAACTATTGGTGTGAAGGGCAGAAAGATTAAGTAAAAATGCTTTTATGTGCAAGAATTATAGTCTTTTTCCAGCAAAATATTGAACAGATATATACCTTATTGGGCTCTAAAGTGAGGATCTTTTGTTTCCCTGTTAGGCGTGTGCTTGATCTCAACCCAAGGCTTTATTATTACGGAATTTCCCAAGTGCTTCAGACAATAGTAGGCAGTGAACTCTATGCAGTGCTTTCAGCTGTCACACTATAAAAGATGATTGTCCATGTAGAAATAGGCTTTCACCTTATAAAAATCTGTCTTTAGTCCAGTGCTCACTTGTGAAAAGAGTTTAAATCATGAGCATGATGAATTCACTGGATTTGCTTTGATGATTGGGCTCACAGGGCACTGATAGTATATTGACTAGAGTAGGAAGGGTGAAGGGCATAATTTTCCTCTAGTATGACTAGGCTAATCTATTGAAAAAGCATTAAATGTATCAATGCCATGATTTTGCCAAATAAAAGGAAACAACTCTTTATTTCAGATGTGTAGGAAACTGGTTTTACCTGATTTGTCATTATGCAAATCCTTAATTTTGATATGGAATTATTGGTGATGCTTTGTGGAACAAATGACGCACAGAGAAAGGAGAACTGCTCATATGAGACTCTCTGCAGTACATAGACTCTTAAAGTAATACAAAGAATATAGAGATGATAAACTTTCTTTATGCCTCTTGCTAAAAGCAGTCAGACCCAGGAAATACTTGCTCTGAATGGCTTTAGTAATATGATGCACCAGCACTTAAATTCACTTAGACTCCTGGCAGGTTTGCATAACAGTAGCACACTGGCTTCTACGGGGAAAAAATAACCATGTTTATYGTGTGCTTTGTCAGCAAGCAGCTTCTGGCATTCTCCCACCCTGCTCGCAACCTCAGAGAGGTATCGCGGTGATCTCCCAACACCCCCACTCCTGTGTTCCTGCATTCTCTTTAAACCCTTCTGCACACCAAGCAAAAGGCATTTTTCTTTCCTCCTAGAAAAGGGAATGTGGTTGTGTTTCCTAGTCACGGGAACTATAAAAGAGAACAGCCCAGAGAATCAGCTCTAATCATGCCTTGGCAGCTTCGAAACATCTTTATGAGGCTGGGGCAATTCTAAGCAAAGCAGGTTTTTATAAAGGGACTAAGCATGACGAAGAAGTTGCACACAGGACAGATTTAGCACACTTGATRCCTCACAAGTATTTTATTGGGTTTCCTCTTAACTAAATTGCTGATAGGAGAAAATAACACAAACTCACTTTTAACAAGGCTYTAGCCACTTTGCAGGTCATAAACACTAGCAATGACCAAGCAATTTTCTAACAGGAGAGAAGAAGCCTTTCTTTGCACTGTGTCTATGTCTTCTTGCATGAATCACTAAATCTTGTCCCTAACCTGCTGCCTTACCTAAGAGAAAAGATGATTTATTCCATCACCTGCAGGTTTTTGAAAGCCTGTAATTGTTCTTTCCTCTCTCACTTAACCATTCTGTAAATTCCAGTAGGTCGATAGCCTACAGATTAATGTTAACCCATACAAAAGCTGTTATTAGCCTTTGTTAATTTTCAGTCACAGCACGGCTTGAGTTGCAATATCTCACTGTAATCGTATCAATACCATTGATGATCAATACCAATGGTCTATTTGACTAAACACAGAAACATATAAACAGCATTTTGGTGGCCCTATCATCCTTGCATCGGCCACGGGTTCTTTGGGTCTTTTTCTATAGGTCACTTCTCCRTCCATACCCCTCAAGACTGTGTGTTCATTTCTGCTTGCTGCACGTGTCCTGGGCCCTGGTTTTTAACCTGGTCCCTGGAGAGCCATCCCCTTCCTGCTGTCCCTGTGTCGTGGTGCATAAGATGTGTGCAAGGAGACATGGCCACCATGTGTGTGCCTGGAGAGTCTTGTCCCAGGTCAGGCTCGTTGGATACTTGCTTGTGCTGTGCTTGTTCAGAGCAAAACACAGTTGATCCCATGGGTGCTACCATGTGAAATAAAATTTTATTAAATGGCGTCCTTTATAAGGGCATCTCTGACAAGATGGAGCTGGCTACAAGATAGTCTAGAGCTGTAGTTTATTGTGTGTGGGGCAGGGGGATGTCTTTTGTGGCTGAAATAAGCTTTACCATGTAATATAGCTCCCTGTACAGGAAAACTAGAGAGGTCTCTTTTTACTGAACTTATTTTCTCAGGTGATATGTTTTATGTCTTTTGGTGCAGAACCTCTTRAATTGCTTTGATTTCTCTGTGTCAGTAACTTGCTATTCTCCTTTACAACAGYGTGCACAAGGGTATTGCTTAATTTATTTTTTTTTCTTTTCACATAGAGTGTCAATTCTCAGAGCTTTATAGTGGCACCTTGTAATGTTATGTCCTCTTATGTTTACTTTTCTTCCCACCCACCAAGACGGCTCAGTAGGTAACCCTGGAGGAGGGCAGCCATGCCAAGGCCCGCTCCATGGGGCTGCCGTGCTCCCTGCCGGGCCGCGGCGGGGCCCCGGGCCGGGCAGGCCGCGTCGCCCTGGCAACGCCGCCCCGGAAGCGCCGCCATTACCGCTGACCCCCCCCGCGCCAGGAAGTGCGAGGCGCCCGCGCCGCCATCACCGCGAGACGCGACGTGACGGGCGCGGGGCGGGGGAGGGGCG
>NW_020454694.1:878203-888153 GCF_003342845.1 Nothoprocta perdicaria | reverse complement strand
GGACCGGGCCGCGGGGCCCCGCCGCGCAGGGTAAGGGCAGCGGGCGGCCGGGCACGGCCTCAGCCCCGGCTGCGGAGGGAGGAGGAGGCGGCGGCGCGGCCCGGCTCCCATCGCTTCATCGCGCGGCGCGGCGCGGCCCGGCATGGAGTGAGCGGGCGCCGCGGCCCGCAGGCGCCTCCTCCGTGTCGCGGGAGGCCGCGCGCGGCCCCATGTGAGGCGGCGCGGAGGGAGCGAGGGGGAGCGAGCGAGGCCCCGCGCCGCGTCTCCATGGCGCCCGCGGCGCCCTGAGGGCGGCGGCGGCGGCGGAACCCCCTAGGCCGCGTCCTCGGCCTTGAGCGAGCCCCATGCCGAGCACGTCGGAGGCGGCGGCGGGCGGGAGCGGGGGCAGCCGGGGCTGGGCGAGCGGCGGCGGGAGCAGCAGCAGCTCGGCCGTGGAGGCGGCGGCGGCGGCGGCCGACAAGAAGCGGCTGCACCACCGGCGGCGGAAGCGCTTCGCGGCCCAGCCGCAGCCGCCGCCGCCGGCCCCTCACCCGCTGCTCTTCCCGCTCCTGCAGCCGCCCCTCCTGCAGCCGCCGCTCCTGCAGCCGCCGCTGCCGCCGCAGTCCCTGCTCTTCCTGGCGGCCACCGGCGCCTCCTCGTGCTGCGGGGACGGGGGGGAGCGGAAGCGGCCGCGGGGCAAGCGGCGCTCGGGCTCCCGCCACAAGCGGCGGCGGGGCCGCGGGGGCGGCGGCGGCGGCGGCGCGACCCAGGAGGCCGAGAAGCGGCGCGCAGGCGGGGGGCTCAGCACCCTCGTGGAGGAGTACGACGACGTGAGCTCCCAGTCCGAGGGGCTGGTGGGCAGCGGCGCGGCCGGCACCGGCGGCGCGGGCAGCGGCGGCGGCAGCCCRGCCTCCTCCTCGGGCGGCGGCGGGAGCCAGCAGCAGCGGGGCGACTCGGAGCGCGGCAGCCGCTCCCGGCGCGAGCACCGCGGCGGCAGCCGCCGCTCCAAGGAGCGGCACCGCGAGCACCGCCGGCGCGGCGAGGAGAAGCCGGCGGCGCACGACGGGCCGGCGGGCAGGGGGGCGGCCGAGGCCTCCTCGTCCTCCAAGTCGCGCAGCCGCCACAACCACAGCGGGGGCCAGGACCGTGAGGGACTCAAGAGCAGCAGCAGTGAGGGCCGCAGGAAGGGCTCCCTCTCCTCCCCCAGCAGCGGCAGGAAAGAGCGGGAGAGCAAAGCGCACCGCAGCCGGACGAAAGCGGCCAAGGAGCCGCCCTCGGCCTACAAGGAGCCGCCGAAGGCCTACCGCGATGAGAAGCCCGAGCCCAAGGCGTACCGGCGGCAGCGCTCCTCGCCCAGCCCYGGCCGCGACGACAGCCCCCCGCTGCACCGCTCCTCGCAGAGCCAGCGGAGCCGCAAGTCGCTGAGCCCCGTGGGCGGCCGCTCGCCCCTCAGCCCCTACAGCCGCCGCCGCTCGCCCAGCTACAGCCGGCACAGCAGCTACGAGCGCGGCGGGGACGTGTCGCCCAGCCCCTACAGCAGCTGGCGGCGCTCGCGGAGCCCCTACAGCCCCGTCATCCGGTGAGTGCCGCGGGGAGCCCCGGGGGAGGGTGTGGGGTGGGATCCTCGGCCGCCTTCCTGGTCCACTTAGAGGAGAGGCTCCCATGGAGCAGCTCCCGTGTAGCCCTCCCTCTTGCTGCCAGAGGCCTGGGGTGGCGGTGGCGGGGAGGGAGGGAGGGAGGGAAGAGGTCAGGGACACATTCAGAGGTCTTCCTGCCTTGTCTGGGGACAAGGGAAGAYATGAGGCTCTTTTGCAGCTATTCCTCTGCCTCAGAGACCCTGAAGCTTGAAAAAATGTTTTTAAAAGCATTAAAGAGCATGAGAATGTTTCCAGGCAAGCGTGTTACCAGGAATGGAAAGCAACCCTGGGAGGCTAAGGCCTTTGAAGGGACCATGTTGTTCTTTGTTTATAAAGTGTGGAGATTGCCAGGTACATTTTTACATACCTTCTGGAAGAAGGTGTCTGTTGAATACTTCGGTACTTGCTTTAATTCCCCTCTAACCTAAAGAGGAATGAAATTGAGAGACAATTCATGGTACTAGTGTTTCTTGTTCTTTGGAGGTTTATAGAAATATCTAAATTTTCTATTTTGCGTGGAAAAGGAGCTCTTGTCAAGTTTTTTGTTAAATTTGCACATTTACCTACTTTACACAACCTAGAAAAGCATATTCAAGCTCTCTTCCAGTAAAGAGTATCATGATAGCATGTATTGTACGTGTTACATTTGACATGTGTTTGCAAATAGCTTTGTTACTGTTAATGGGAAGTCAGAATGTAAAGGTCAGCACTACCGTGACATTTTTAGGGTTTATACAGAGTAAACAATGTGGACTGTATCCCTATAACTGACACAAACAGTGGTGCAGAATTAAAACGCTTGAAAATGTGAAAACACTTGAAAATATTTTAACTTAGATTTCTTATTTTTTTATATATATGGTCACTTTGTGTTTATAATGCGRGATTTCTCTTTTCCCTGCTGTAATCTGACTGTTGCCACATTGTTTACAGGCTTACTTGTAAACTGAAATTCACCTGTGAACTTGAATGTTAAATTTTTAAGGTGCTTTGTCATTCCATTGGCAGGAATAGATTTAAAAGTCATTACCTGGTAGGTTGTATGAGAACTGTTGTCTGGTGTTTCTAATTTTGCATCAGTTGCACTGTGTGACACCACAAATGGCATCCAGTGGGAGGGCTGGAGCCGTTTCTGTGTCTCGCTGTCTGTCAGTCAAATCTGCAGCGTTGGGTGTGCGGCAAATGCTCCTCAAAGAGAGAGAAGTAACAAAACTGCGGCCTACTTTGTTCAGAGGGAGAGAACAAAGGTGCCTTTGCGAGAAATGGTGATCGTTTTGAGGTACAGTTGTATAGAATAAGTTTGTAGACAATGGAGTGCTTCAAGCAGAAAATACTGCAAGTTGTCTGAAAAAAAGAGCAATTTTGTTATTGTTTTTCCATGAGAGCCTGATRTAAGCAGCCAACGGTCCTCTTTTTTCGAGATGATTTGAGTAGTAAAATAGCAGGAATGTTATGGGAATGTTTTGACAAAACAGCCTGATTTCCAGCATGTTTTCTGTAAAACCTTTTGTCTTGGAATAGGCCTGCTCATGATGACAAGCAAAGCGATAATGTGAGGTTTGCACTTAAGAATAGCCACGTTAGTTAGGCTGTGGTCCAGTTAATCTAGGATCCTATCCTAAATGGTGGGTAATAGTGGTAATCGTCTTGCACTAGAAGGTGCAGAGGATTCTGTAGTGGATAACTACAGAACAAAGTGCAGGAAGTGTTTTCTTTCCTGTCCGTAGTGGGGCTGTGATTTGAAGCTTTTTTTAAAAATCCTTTCTAAACCTTTCGTGAGTTGCAAATCCGCTTCTAGGAGTTAGTGTTGTGACCTCACTTCTTCCTTCCTCCAGTTAAACTCAAATTTGCATCCAGTCTCCTACTGGATACAGATAAATTATTCTGTTAACGAATGCAGATTGTCAGGTTACTGGAGAGGAATTGGCRTGGCTGAGGGAAAGAAGAGGTTGCTGTAGAAATCAAGGTCAGTCTGTCCTAATGTGTGGTTAATTCTGGAAATGAATAAGGGATTTTTATCTTTGTCCTGACCATCCTGCATCCTTTTCTTTTTTTACAGAAAAAGAAAGTGAAGGTGAATGTTATTCCTAATGTTTGCCTTTTTTTATTTTTTTTCTTTTTACTCACACCCATGTGGCTATTATACCTTCTTTTTTTTCCCTTTGGTGGTGTTTAGGGGGAAATAACCTTAAAATGGAAGGTTATTGTGTGGTTGTTATTCAAAGCTGTGTTGTAATTGCTCGTTTGGTGCTTGACTTGGTGGCAGCATCCCATCAAATCTGTGGATTCTGGCTGTGCAGTTTGGGTGGTGATATTGCAACCATAGACCCGACAGAACGTCATGGTTTCACAAGGGCAACAGCTTCTTGCAGCACCTGTCTTCTTGAGCTGGTGATTTAAAGACTTAATTCTGGGCTTGTATCCAGGTATAATGGCGTCCGGACGGAGCTGTGTATGCTGCTGGCTGCAAGGCTGACTGTTGTTCTCATTTTCTGTTTTGTGTATGAATCTGCAAGAATTACAGATTAATTATCTAGTTATTTTGGGTTGTAGCTAATGAGAATGAAGGGGTTCCCGTGAGCTTGGCAAAAAACATGTATCTAGAATCCCTACCTTTTCCTTTAGGTCTCTGAAGCTCAGTGAGAAGCTTCTAGTAAACACTAGAAGAGAAACAAGTGAAGTCAGCTTCGCTCCTTTGAATCTGTGTTTTGTTCTTCTTAAGCAGCAGTAGCAGAGCAAAACCAATGCGAGTTAGATAGAGCCTCTGATTAGCCACCTGGATCACGATAGAGCCTCTAGTTAGTGACCTCCGATAGTGTTGCCTGGCGATAGCTCCTGGATGGAAGCAAAGGCACTAGATGTGTTTTGTGCTTGGAAGGTTATCCTTGAATGGCCAACTACTTGCCTTTGCCTTTCTGCTAGCTCTGTCTCTTTCTTTTCTTGTTAAAACCCATTGTGTACACTGTTCCTATGCATTAGACGAAGCTTTTCCCTTGGCCACTGGTGGAATTATAATCCTGTGTTGTAAGAATCAGTTTAAATATTACTTTATGAATGAGAACTGACTGTGCTGCCTGTAATGAACAGTATGCCTTGTGTTTTCTTGTGAGTGGTTACACGGTTGTTCTGAAGTAGCAAATGTACATTTTCAGAATGGAAATTCTTCTGTGATACCAAAAATACCACAAAAGCAGGAGGTATTTACTCCTCTACCCATAAACTGACTGGATTTTTTAAAAGCTCACGACACTTAAAATATATATTGATACATATGCATGCACACACATCTAGAAATATAGATGTCTATCTCGGCATCACTGGTGAAACAAGCAGGCAGAGTCTTACTTTGGCAACCAACTTGAAATTAAATTGTAGGCAGAAAGAGATGTTTCTCATAAATTCAGGCGGGTCATATGCTCTGTGATCGCACGTTTAATTTGGTTAGCTGTATATACAAGTAATCACACTTTGCTAAAGTGGGATACACCTACCCACATGGCTGCATAAAAGTAAGTAGGCAGAGCACCCTTAGCATAGTACTAGCGTATGCGTAAATGTTCCTAGRAAAAATAAGAGATTTAATTTCTTACTGGTTCTTGCTTAGTAAGTATTTCTTACTACAGAGCCATCTTGTGCTGCAGCAGCAGTTGGCCCACAGCAGTGTAGCTTTGGGAATGACATACCCCTTGAGARACTGGAGCAAGCATCAGGAAAATGGTAAAATATGCATTCAAGTAATAAATGCTGACTTCGTGGGAGAAGCCATGGCCTCATCTGCTGATAAAAAAGAGATGAGACCAATAATTCTGCTTTTGGATTTGAAGGAGTTGGAGAGATTTTTTGAGACCTTTTCTGTGATGAAAAGAGGCTTTTTTATAGAACTCTTTATTCTTGCTTAGTAAAACTCTATTTTGCAAAATTTTAAATGTGAAAATGTACATTTTCATTGTTGAAAAATAAATCCAGTGTATATTTAAGCTCTTCCAGTAGCACATTTTCTGAATTTATTGAGATTTGTTTTCCTAGTTGATAATGAACTTTGCCTTTTGCCCAATCACTGTAACATGCCTTTCCCCTTCCTCTTTTCCTTTCCTTATTGTGGGAATACACTTGGTTTAAAAATGAAAATGTTAATATATTTAGAAAGCAGAATTTGAGTTGACTTCCATTCTTGCTGGTTGATCTTTTTGTAGGCASAGTTCTCAGTGGAGAATGCAGCGCTATAAAGCAGATTTAAGAGAAAAATGAAAGTTTAGCACTTTTCAGTATTATTRCAGTACGTGTATTAGATAACCCTGTAACGATTTGTGTTTTGAGTCTGTGAGACTAGTTACATAGTCGTTGTACAGAAAGCATGCTAACCAAATGGGTGGGTTCTTGCACAGCTGCTTAGTTTAGAGCCCTGAGCTAGGAAGTAGAGAAAATAACCACAGTATCCAGTGAGCGAACACTTACTGTTGTGGATTAAAGGAGTGAATTGTATGTTTGTCTGCTAGTGCATCATGGAAAAACTATACTATGGTTCTGAACTAGAATGTCTTGTCAAGGTGGTTTCAGTTACTGGGTGATTATAAATGTCTTGGAGGATCTGTGGGAAAGCCAATTGATTAAATTTAGGTCTGCCTTTTCAAATATGCTATGACCTTGCGATGCACTGCAAGATGGCAGTGCTTGCAAAGTGTTGCAGCATTTGCTGGGAGTCAGTGGTAGTATTGGGTCATAGCCTATGTTTTAACTTCCTTTTATTCAGTTTCTTATTATTCTATTCTTATTCGGATGAATTCTTTTGTGTTCAGTTTTGTCTGCAGAGCCTGGGGTGTTCTGCACGTAATGCGGTTTGCTCAGGAACGCTGGCCACCAGCGCTTAGGATTCAGTTCACTCTTAAAGCAGTTAAGAGGAAAGGAGGTTTTCAAATCTACAAACAGGAGAAGATAATGCATGTTTGTTCTGATTTGCTTTTTTATGTTAAAAGTGTGTGTGRGGAGGGCGGGAAGGGGACTGAGAAGCTGGCAGAACAGTGTGGCAAGAAATAACATTTATGTTAAGTGAGACCTGTATTCCTGAAAATCTGTGTTTAACAAGGTTATTCTTTGTTTCCATCTATATATATTTTATACTGTCAAGTATCAAGATAGTAAGCTGTAGTGCTCTTGAGTTGTTATTTCATTCTGTGCTTGAGAATATAAGTGAGGTTATTAATAGTCATTTACTCTTCATAATAATCTGATGATACAATTGGTATGTTAACAAATGAAGTATAGTAAAATGTTGCATGGAGAGGAGGAGGAACTTTTTGAGATACTTTAACACTGATGTCTTGGAGGAGGCTTTTGTACCATGGATAAGAGCATTGCATGAACGAAGCAGAGAAAAATGAATAGTCTGTTTTAGGAAATATAAAAATATGTTTATATATAGGCAAAAGAATTATAAAGAAAAAGCATTGCATCCTAAAATGAGAACAAAAATTCTTTATTTACAAAAACAAAACTATTTTTTGTTGCCCCAAAAATGGGGAAGAGGGAGAAGGAATACAGAATTTTGGTTTTGGAACAAATTACTTGCTCTTAGAGCTTTTATCCCTTATCAATTTCTTTAATCTGCTTCCCATATATGTTTTGTAGTTAATGTCTTCATTTTTGTTCTTTCTGATTTCATTCAATAGCTAGGCYTAGTGCTATGTAATTATTTCAGGCTTCTTCTCAGATAATCTAATTGTGCTCCTGGTTTCTTTTGTTGSCATCCATAGGAAAGAAAAAACATAGTTTTATGACAACAGAACTCAGTTCTAAAGCCAACTAATCCTATTGATACTTAGGTTTATAGGCAAATTGGTTGTTTTTCCTYCCCCCCCCCCCCTCACATATGCATATTGAAATATGTACATGTTTCAGAAGTAGTTTTATAAATGTCCTGAAGTGTGTTCTGTGTCGCATTGCAAACCTACGTGAACCATGGTAGTGCAGCAGTGCAGAATACTTGCTGTTCACGGGACTCATGGAAAGCAGTTGGCAGCTAAACATGGCCGGGGTGCTGGTGAAAGAGGCAGAGTTTTGGATGCAAGAAGAAAGAAGCATTGCAAAAGATTTATCTGAGATAGTGACTTTTTAGTGCTGTGTATCTCCAGAAGTTATCACAAATGCTTTTGGTTGGGAGAATTGGATATGGCTCTTTACATTTGTATATCCCCTAACCCCTCAAGACTTGGGCACRAAAACTTTGTTTGTTTAATTTTGTTTGGTTTAGGTCCTGTTTGCCATGGAATTTTGTGGTTTTCAGCAACTATTGTTTTGTTATACTCCTATTTACTGTGTTAAAAAGTACTTAACTGGAGATAAAGTAAGTTTGGGGCAAATAAATGTCAAGTAAACAATTAAGTGATATGTGCATGTGTAAACACGAGCACACGCACGTATATTCAAGAGAGATCTGTTGAAGGATTTGGGGAGTGTATTTTGTGCTGGTATTTTTCAGGGTTAATGTCTGTTATTTTGGCAGACATAGGCTGTTCAGTGAGCTCATTTCTGTGTTGTTGTAACCGTATTTTATTTTAAAGAAGTATTAGTTCTGAATATTGTTACTTGGTTGGCTTCACATATAGAGCAAATTCCTCTCCCAACTTGGATGTGACTTCAGGAGTACACACTTCTGTGGGAAAAYTTACGCATTGCCATAGGTTTGGTTTTGTGCTGTTCTATAAAGAAGGGTGCTTGTACATAAGTTGCATGTAGGCTGAAAGTCTCTCTCTTGACTTTTGAATTAGCATTTGTAGAAGAAAGTAAAAAAGTATTTGAAAGAGTAGAAAGGTGTTAGATGGCTGAAAACTTTTGTTTTTAATAATTATTCTTGTCATTTGAATGAGTCGCATTTTCACAAACTGCCTTTTACGTGAGATTCAGCATCTGTGTGTTCAGTTAACAATGCCACTGTGTTTTCCAGAGCTCTCCTGCCCCTGGCCTTCTGGGCAGTGTATGGCCTGGGATTCTTGCAAGGTTCTTTGATACATCTGTGGCAAATGTGCGTGGTTAGCTCAGGCATACGTGGCCCAATGAAGCATACTTTTTGCTGCTGTAAAATTAAATATTAAGCACCCAGTGTTATGATCAGGCATAATGTCTCAGCTGACAGCAGTGTTTTAAGTTGTTGCAGTTCTTTTCAAGTGAGTGTGGAATTATGCCCCTATCTCTGTGTGTGACAGATGTATTTTCTTTATATTAGGCAACTTTTTAAGGAGCAGATTTCTAAACAATGTAAGGCTTATTTTGAAAGCTCTAGGGCATGTTCTAAGCCTAAAAATGCAGTATAGACTAGGCCTGGTCCAAACAGGTCCTTGAGATGGAGTTTTTTTTCCACAGCTTTCAGTTCAAAATAGCTAATCCAGAATCTCAAAATTCACAAGCAAATGTTTTCAAAGACAAGCTGGTGATGATGCTCATAAATGATGCACTGTTTGTAGCTTGTTGAGGACTAATGGGGCTTTTACTTGATGCTGGAGAAATACAATTATGGGAACTTGGCACTCAGTGCAGATCTGCAAGCAATGTCCCTCTGCTTAAGGTAATAATCCCTCTCGGAAAGAGGGATGACGGTGCAGAGCGCGCTATGGTCTGGCCTTTGTGCTTTATATACTGCTGGGGTGATCTCAGACCTCCCCTTTCTTCCTATTTCCCCAACATAAATCAGCATTATGGAATCTTACATGGCTTTTATTTCTGTCTCGCTTAGCCTCTTGGTCTTTTTTAATAAAGTCCAAAATGTGGGATTTAATCTTTGGACTTGCGAAATTACGACAAGAAAAAGAACTTAAGTGACATGTTTCATAAGGGGGTAGAAATAAATTTTCAAGGGAATTTTTCATGCCAGTATTATATTTCTGTTTGGCTTTTGATGGACAGGAACATGAGTATGTCTTTACAGAAGTGTAATTTACTTAACAAGGCCTAAATACTGGCTTAATATTTAGAAATAAAAAGGAAACAAAAGAATACGGACCTTCCTTCATTAAAACCTGTACCAAGCCCTTTATTCTTTTTATTTTCCTTTTCCTTTTTAATTTTGAACTAAAACCTTGTATTTTAGTTGAGAGATTTTTCTGTTGTTGTTGTATTGTTTTGTTTTTATTTGTGTCTTCTGACTTTATTATGGTGTTGTGCTGGGAAATTCTTTTAAAGCTGCTTCCTGGCAGGGAATTGAACTATGTTAGAGCATCAATTTCCAGTATTTATCTTAGTGAGAGATTTTTACTTTACTTTTACTTTACTTTTACTTTACTTTTACTTTACTTTTACTTTACTTTTACTTTACTTTTACTTTACTTTTACTTTACTTTTACT
>NW_020454694.1:855466-877973 GCF_003342845.1 Nothoprocta perdicaria | reverse complement strand
TTCTTCCTTCTAGGTGTCCTTAGATCTGTTCGGATTGATTTCAGTTTTATTTATAGTATTTTGACGCTTATGATATAATATATATTCTTCATACTGTTTCAATCCCTCCTACGTAATCTTCCTATTACTTAACTTTTTATTTTGCTCTGAAAAATCTCTTTTATAACACAGGAAAAGTTATAAACTTGGAAATTGACAAACAGGGCTGTCAAATAGAAATATTTCATTTTTTTGTAGTGTATGAACAAATAGTTATTCAGTCAAAAAATTGAAATGTAATTGCTTATGTTGGTGGTTAGAACTGTATGAATTCAATTGTTGCTAACATTAAGTGTGACATAATGGTGGATAGTCCTGACTGAAATGATTGTGGTTGGCTATTATTTTCTTTAAACTCTTACCTATTTTTGTATCTTGGTGCTATCTCATGAACATTGAAGTTCCCCTCTTTTGTGAAAATTTTGTATTTCCAATTGGTTGGAGTCCTTGTTGTTGTTGGCAAGCTAATAGATATGTGTGTGTGTGTATACATATGTATATTATATATATATGTATATGTATATTATAGATATATATAAATAAAATCCTGAAGTCATTTTTTTCCCTGCAAGTGACAAGAAATGTTTTTTTTCTCAAGAAAATAGTCTTTCACCAAACTTGAATAAATATAGTACTTATAAATCTAGCAAATATCCTTGCTATTTGTAATATGGCAACATGGATGTAAACAAATAATTATTTCATACGGTTAAACATGATAGTAGGTTAGTCTATTTGTCCTGCCTTGATATTGGGGCTTTTCTAGCCCTTCATATTAATTATAGCTTCTTTTCACTTGCTCTTAATGCAGAACAAAAAACTCCTGAGCAAATCAGGATATCCCTCTGAAAGAAGTGAATAGAGATTAATTCGTATTAATGGATTTTTTTAAAACAGTTGTCATTTGTAGCTGTTAAGTATCTTTCTCCTCTTCCTTTATTTTAGGCTGTTTTTGTCCTACAATTCTGTAGACGACTTTTCCTTTCTATTTAATCAGTCTTTTAATGCAAGCGTAGTACCATAATGCTACTTGTGGATTGTATTTGTTTATCAGTGGATGTGAAGAGTAAATGCAGGGAACTCTTTTAAATGGAAAAAGAGCTCTTTTTAGTTAAATTTTAAAACGAAAACTGAAGTTTAAGACTGTTACAGTCTTTTAGTATTGAGTATTATTTCTCAGATAATTAAGGATAATTGTCAAGTAAAACTTGACAAGTTTTTATGCTTACTAATTCAGTATTGTATTTACTTTTGTCACATTGGAACACTTTCATTTTTGTTGAATGCTGGTTGTGTGGTCAACTTAATATTTCTTAATTTTAACAGATCAATGTGGCATATATTAAAGGAAGTTATATAAGTAGCTTATTATCAGATATKCCTTAAAATAAAAACATTTCTAGGTAAGGAAAGAGGAACACTTCTCTGCTTTCTTTTCTTCTATATGCAGTTGTTTAATGGGATAAAATTTCAAAACGTGGACAGCTTTTTTTTTTTTCTAACAGTCTATTCAGGTATGGGATCTTAATTTCCACCCCCCCCCCAAGCCCCCATCATTCTCATTTCATAGGCTTTGTTTTCATCCTATATACATGTTGATAATGGGAAAAAAAAAAAAAAAAAAAAAGTCAAAGAGGCAGATAAACTGAGAAACTGGGATATTTTTAACTGGTTGAATCTTTACTGTTTTGAATCAGGAGGTCAGCAAAATCGCGAAGCAGAAGTCCATATTCCTCAAGGCACTCGAGGTCTCGTAGCAGACACAGGTTATCTAGGTCCAGAAGTCGTCATTCGAGTATTTCGCCGAGTACCCTGACCCTGAAGAGCAGCCTGGCTGCCGAGTTGAACAAAAACAAGAAAGCAAGAGCTGCTGAGGCAGCCAAAGCCAGCGCGAAAGCTTCCAACGCTTCCACACCTACCAAGGGGAACGCGGACGCCGCTGTCAGCGCGCCTCAAGTGAACAATGTGAAGGACCTGAAGAAAATAAAAGTTGAGCAGACACCTTCTCCAACAAGCAGTGCAAATTTGAAAAACGATAAGGCGAAAGCGAAGGTTTCCCTTCCCGAGACGAAAGGGGAGAATAATTTAATTGCAGAGAAAGTTCCAAAGCAGAAGGCGGTGGCGGCGGCAGCGGTGAAAGAGAGTAAACCAGCTGCTGTGAAGCAGCAACCAGCCGTTGCTGTGAAAGAGAAGAGCAAACCGAGCGCGCCCGCTGTAACCACCAAGGAGAAGGAGCGAAATGTTGCACTACCAACCTCCACACTGCCGCCCTTGCCTTTGCCTCCCACGCTGCCTGAAGATAAAGAGACCGAGAGGTGAGTTGTGGCATYGGCTTGTTTTGGGGGCTTGGTTGCTGGTTTATTCTAGGAGGAAGCTTTCCATGAAAATGCGGCTGAACGGTTGTTTTCAAGTTGCAGGTACTTGGCAGCTTTGGAAATACTGCTCACACAATTGGAGATAGCGAGTTGAGCGCAAAGGTACATGCTGGTGAGGGAAAAGATGAATTCAATAGCGTTATCTGAAAAAGGTTTAATTGGCTGGGATTTCAGGCAAGGATGCTCTTTCCTTTGAATGACAAGTGGTTTTTCAGCTGTGTGTTATTTTATTGTAACTTGTTTTGGATATCAGTATTTTTTTTTTTTAATGTATTCTCATATAACAAAAAAGAGGTTCATGGCTTGTTGCTCATCTTCACTTATACAGCATAAACATTTGCCTGCAGCGAAAACTTCATGCGTGTACTTCAAGTGCCATCTGATTTTAGACTGCATTAAGACTCTCCATAGCCCTGATGGAGAATATTTGTTATTACTTGTGTTGGAAACTTAGGCAAATGAGCAGTAATTTTACCATTTGTATTTTGGGTTTGATGGTGAYGTTTAGAAAAAATCCCCCTTGATATTAATTGTATTTTGTATGTCTCGAATACATGAGAGATCATCATCTCWCAACATGTAAAGCAATTTCTCAGCACCAAAGTAGGAACTCCTAGTGTGACACAGCTGTGTAGAAAGTGAAGCTGTAAAAGAGAAATTCCAAACCTTAGAAATACCTTATTTCATATTTCATATCTGTGAAACTAGTTTCTTATCTCCTGTTCTTTGAAAAGTATCTAGTATATGTCAGTAAAAGTTGTTAGAAACAGTTATAAACAATTCTCTGTGTATTTACTAACAGCCTAATGCAGACAAGGTGTTGGACAATTTTTTTTTAGCGATGAAAGGGAAATTGCTTCTCGCCTCCAGCAAATGTCATTCCAATCGTTCAGAATTACAGATGTACAGATGCATTCATTACAAAGCCATCCTCTAAAGATAAATGGCATTTCTGATTATTTGGCTATTATTTGATAACAAGATTCACTGCCTTAACTAAAAGCTAAGTTACCATGTGTGGCCTGTATGTGGTGACCGGCTCTGCAGTGTTGTGGTAGTGTGAAATTTTGTCCTCAGAATGGCTATTGGTTCTATTGATTAATAGCTTTTAAATCTAAGAACTGTTTTAACTACTGTTAAACCACATGTGAGATTGTGCAGAAAGCTTAATGGCTGTGAACAGCTGCTTTGGGAAGATGAATGGTGAGAGTATAGAGTGTCAGTAGTGCTTTGCTCTGCCTRTCTGAAGTTCTGGACTTTGAATCAGAACCTGATAAACCTGAAGTCATCCAAGAAAAATGATCTGGTTTTGGAAGGGGAAGGGGGACAGCAGTGGTGTTTACTTTGGACTCATGGTTACTGCAGGGCAATTGTGTCTGCAAAGGAAGCTTGATGCTCTGCAGAACTGGCTGGCCTCATATGCAGTTCAGTAGGTATCTAATAAWCTCGTAAATAAGCTGTCTATAGGAGCAGCCGTGTTGCAAACCCSCTGCATAGGTTAGCTGAAAGGGGGAACTGTGCTGGTGGTCAGCGGGGTGTGATTTAGCAGACTTGCAAAAGGGCTTTTCTTGGCTGCTTCTGTTTTCATGTAGTTGTTTCGAAACCTGCTTCAGAACCTCTAGTGTATTGTGCTCTCCCTAATGCARAGAGCTGGCTGGCAGAACTGCTAGCCTGGAGCAGGTATTTGAACTTCCAAATTGAGACTTTTTCTTTGCCGTGCTGAATCCTTGCTCTGTTGGAAGGTGGCTGCTTTACAGCCCACCACCCATTCTGCCTGGGATGAGGACAGTGCGTGCATCCTTGAAGTTCCTCTTTGAATTCAGGCAGTGGCAGCTTGAGAAATGCAAGTCATTCCAGTGTTCTGTTTTTGTGATGAAACGTAGATGGAAGGCACTGGAAACATTGGAATGCTTTACTCATAATTATTGCAGTTAGTAATCTACAGATATTTAAGAAAGAATGTGTGTTCTTCATGATGCAAGATAGGAAGTTCTTTGTAAGTAGATGAGAAGTTTTAGGAAAAGCTCCATAAAAGGTTCCCAGAGGAAGAGGATGACAGTAGGATAGCATGATCTGAAGTGTTTCAGTGAATATATGAGATTGATGGAGTCTGAATCACATGGTGTGGATAACTCCATAATAACCTGCAGGTTTCGTGACCGTGTTAGTTATCTTTGGAGAGCAACGTTACAGGGCATTGGATCAGTATAATATTTTTTTGTGTGGGAAGTCAGCTGGACTACAGATTCCACCTCTGTGCTCCTGAGACCTGGGGGCAACGGGGCCCTAGATGCTCTTGATAACTCAGGCTGGGAGCTTGGAAAAGAACCTCATGTGGCAGCAGAAATCTGGGCTGGAAGCCCCGGGCACTTTGTTGCTCTGGCAGGGGAGGTTTGCTGTGTCATCCGACTGGCTCTCTCACCAGGCATGCGAGGTCTTAAAATCTGATTTCACAATTTCTGTAGAATTTCAGTAGTTATCTGTGCATCTTTCACAGCACTGTTTGCTATTTGTAAAGTGTAAATCCAAGTCCTGCAGATTTTGAGTACAGAGGTTTCAATTTTCTGTGCACAAAGAAGCCCGGAATATACTGAAGAATATAGTAATCCCAATGGGTTTTCCTGCATGTATTTTAATCCCATTGCACTGTGTTCAACATGCTAGTAAACCTGTCATCTTTTTACTAGTTTACGAGAGAATATTTCAGTGAAGTCGGTTAAAGAAGCAGAGAAGAAGCTTCGCCATCTGCTCGCRGACCTGCCGCTGCCACCCGAGCTGCCCGGAGCACCCGAGTTATCTAAAAGTCCTGAGGAGAAGAAACCGGTGGTTCAGTTACACRCCAAGAGGCGACCCAAGTATGTTTGCTAGCCTTTGTGAGGGAATTGCTCCAGCAAAAATGATGGTTACTTTCAGACGTGCTCTGCAAACGTTTACCATGTTTTGTTGCTTAACGTTCCTGAGGTGTGAATCAAAGTGCACGGTTTATTGCCACTTATTGTATGAAGCTGCTTACCTAATAAGGTCTTAATTTTGAGTTTTATTCAGGTTTGCAGCAGTCCTTAGGTATGTTACCAGTGCCAGAGGTTAGGGGATTGATAATTCTACTTTGTGTGACTTGTACAAACGCTGATAAAATCTCATCCCTTGTTTATATCTCTGTTGTTACCGCTGTAGGTCTCCTTTTTTTGTTGCTCTTGCTTGTTTTCAGTTCTGTACAGCGCAGCGATAAGCAAGTGAACAGAAGTGGCAGACAGAATAGTCAGTTGGGGGGCAGCCTSTTGATGGTTGAGCTGTACAGTTCCATGTTGTATATCAAGTGTAAAAACTTCCCTGGCAATCCGTGGCCTTACTATAAAATCCAGTGCAAACTGTTKAAAGTATATTTCACTTCTGCAATGTTCACAGTTCGTGTTGTAACAACAGAGCTGCAACATCTGCACAGCAAGGAGAACCGAGTTGAAAGCTTTTACAAAAAGTATTTGTGTCAAAACCAACATTAACAAGTTGAATTTTGAAAGCTCCCTTACTTAAGTTTTTAAAGTCTTTTATGTGTGAAGAAGCCATGACACAAAAAGGACATTCTTTTTTTAAATTTCAAAGTTTATAGAGGCTTTTTTTAAGGCTGTGTTCTTAGATATGCTTATTGTTTTCTAGAATATGTGGACCACGACACGGTGAAACGAAAGAAAAAGAAATAGACTGGGGAAAGCGCTGTGTGGATAAATTTGACATCATTGGGATTATCGGTGAAGGCACTTATGGGCAGGTTTACAAAGCCAGAGATAAAGACACAGGTAGGCTCAAAAGTCTAAATGTAATGCTGCAACTTGAAAAATTCAACGGTTGTTTATTTTTTGTATATTGAGTAAAATTTGTGGTATTCTGCTCGTTACACTCGTTACACATGGGTGTTTGGAAATGTTTGTTTTGTCTGAATTGTAAGTTATCTTTTGAGTCTTGGAAAATCATTTACCTGTAGAGTTGTGACTGGAAGCTTAAGTAGTTGAGGAGTCCTGATCCTTTTTTTTTTCCTCTCTTTAAGCTTTGATGTTCTGCACACAATTAACGGAGTGAAGAGAGTGGAGTCGGGGTGGGGGGAAGCTGTGTGGAAACTAAATGGCCCTCTAGACAGTTTGCAGAGGGACACAGGGGTGAAAGACCATCTTCACTAGACTTAACTGTTTTTCTCCTTCATACTCAATAGCTACTGTCTGGTACTTGGGAGAGAATCTTCCTCTCTTCCATGCTGCTTTGAAAAATTGGTTACTTGTCTTTTTTTTTTTTTTTTTTGGCAGTATATCATGTAACTAACTTTACAATAGTTTTTTTTTTGTGTTACTTTGTTTTAATTTCATGTAGTTAAACAGCATGTTGCTCAAATGAGCAAGTGTGAAACACTGCAGTATGTGAAAACGTTATCACTGCATCTGAACAGAAAATACAATGAAGTGGATTTTTGTTACATGCTGTACTTGGCTTGATCATTTGATGTTCAAGTGGGAGTTCTCTCTGTGACTGCTTTCCCTTTTGGCTTATTTGTGCACACCTTGAACCTGGATGATTTTCTGCTTTAACAGTACCTGAAGCCCAGAGGATCACATAGCAGCTTCATTTYTGTGGTGTGCAGAAGAACAAGTGCTGTGACTGTGCCTGCTTCTGAGCAATTCGCCTCCGCTTGTCTGAGCTCACAAACTTTATTTCTTACCTTAAGTACAAGTGTCACAGATTTTAGTTTTACCGCTTACCATGGAGCCACTGCAAGTCAGTGTTTGGAGCGGCTTCTAGSGCTCCTGTAATGCTGTTCTTGGTGCATTTAACTTTGTGACACATTTGTAACCACATTGGCCTCTTTGGTAACTTTGAGAGTATTTGTGGCAGTCATTTTTTATCCTGCAGTTGAAGTTGTTGCTCTATGTGTTGAACAGCAAGTGTTGTATTGGCTTGGGCATTCAGATCTTGCCCTGAAAGATCTGCCCTTGTGCCCTTCAAGCYGTGTTGTAACAGCCTCTGCGTTGGGCTTGCAAAGCAGTGGCATTGAAGAGGGAAGGCAAAGATGTTGCATCAGCTCCAGACTGGTCTCTGAAACCGCGCCTTGGGAATGTGGCTTTTGAGAATGGGAGTTGTTCAGATTTGTGGTCTGCTTTTAGTGGGTCCTTCCAGCTCCAGAGGAACAGAACTCACGTTTTTGTGTAATGGCACCTGTCTGGAGACTCTTGGGCTGTCACAACCACTGATGAATCTCATCAGAGCACTAGCACGTCTGCTGGGCTGGCAGTAGTTGCTCCTTGCACRGGTGGCCTGCTTGGATGAAGGATATGTCAGAGGCTGCTTTTCTGCCCTCTACTGTCTCTGATGTTGCAGTAGGAGCAGGTTCTTTGCTGTCTGCACCATTGCCTCCTTTGGAGTGGTTGTTAAGAGGGCCTAGAAAGTTGGACAATGATCCTTGTATATATGCAGAAGATATCTTTATATCCTGTGTTATTCCAGTTTGTGTTGTAGCTTGATGCATCATCTTTGAGGTATGATCTGGGAGGCATTATCTTCTGGGGTTAAGAACTGGTCTCACTGCATCAGTGACATACTCCTCTGAGACTGCAACGTTAGGATTTCCTTCATTCCTTCCTCCTTACTGCAACCTTTGCTTTTGGTCCTGTCTGCTTTATGGGTAACTTGCTCTGCTTTGCCTGACAGATCACCATAGAAGCTATTAAATGTTAGTGGAGCTCACAACAACATCTTGGCATCCTGCGTTCCACTGCTAGCACCTCTTTCTGACCAACACTGGCTGAAGGGAAGGACTTGTCTGCGTGTTTACTGCTTTTGAGCCCTCTCCATAACGTTTCCCTCGCAACAGCCCTGTGACCTCGAGTGCTTACTTCTATGTGTCAGTGTAGTTACATTGCTTCCTTCCAGGGATGCCACAAAGCATTAGCCCTGCTGACTCTTGTTCTGTTACTTCAGTGTTAGTTCCCAATCTGTGTGGCACGCCGCAGTGCAATGTATTGTATGTGCATCATATACGCTGCTGCAAGATATGCCTGTGCTTTCATTGAACTTCTCACTAAAGGAAGTGGATAAGTTGGCATACAGGTTCTMGATAGCCTCCATCAGGAGGAGATGGTGTTGCTGCCATTTTGCACTGTAGCTTTATCCAGCCCAGCCTGCAGTAAAATAAATGAAGAAAACTTCCTCACAGGATGTATGGATGAGACGTACTCTTTATTAACAGAAGATTGAGCCTCCTGGAAGGCTTTTTGCCTTAATTAGGGAATTGGCTCAACAAATGAGGTTCTCCTAGAGGTTGTTTCTTCCTCGAGTCAGTCAGACCGCAGCAAAGGTGGTTGTGGCTTTGAGCTGCTGTCCGTGACCTCCTTGTAGCACGTGCCTGTTGCCAAGACCAGCCATGGAGCTTTTCTCGTGCTCTCTGATCTCTGAAGGAGGACCCTTCAGAGCAGTCCTCCCAGCCAGGAACTCCAGCTCCTTGTCATTCAGGTGTTTTGTGTGCAACGTTGTTTGGAGTTGCTTGTAACATTAATGTACTCATAGCTACGTGAAAGAAAGGTTACCTGYCTGCAACTGTTCTTTAATGTGTTTTGTCTGTACAAATGTATGTTGGCAAACCTTATTCTTCCAGGTCTGTGCAGGACTTTGGGGGGTTCTGAGGCAAGGATGGCCTTTTCCCTTGTAAGAGGTTTGTGAGAGACATGCAGACCAGGAGAGGAGGTTCCTGCAAGTGCTGCATTCAAATGAAGCTTTCATTAAAATGTTAACATTTGCATTCATGTGACTTTCAGTGCTTGTGGGAGAAACCTTGGGCTTAATTGTGTTTGTTAGATAGGCTACACCTGAGAAGAACAATAAGCTTTCTGGTCTTCATAAAACACACCTTCCTCATTGGAGGGCAGGAGGAGGAGAATCTTTCTTTGCATTCTGACCTGTGATGTTAAGAGTAAGAAATTTATAGCASACATAGGCACCTGACTGTAAAGCTACTGCTGAGCATTGATGGTAGATGTGGTTTTATAGATGTAGATGTGTGTGRACTCAGTGTGGAAAATCAGATCACAGGTAAGTGAGGCTTAATAGATGTCAGCTGACAACTCTCGTATCCGGTGTCATTTTCTCTATGTGACTGTTTCCCCAAATTGCCCTAGTTAAATTTCCCGTCAGCATAGCACTGGTACTTGTTTGCTATTCTTAGCTTGTTTGCTATTTTTAATGTTTTACGTTGAAATTTTCTCATAGGAGAAATGGTGGCACTAAAGAAAGTACGTCTAGATAATGAAAAGGAAGGATTTCCTATTACTGCTATTCGGGAGATTAAGATTCTTCGACAGCTTAATCACCAAAGCATTATCAACATGAAGGAAATAGTGACGGATAAGGAAGATGCTTTGGACTTCAAGAAGGACAAAGGTATGTTCACTACCACGGGGGTTTGTTATTTGTGGCCATGGTCTGCGCTGCAGGGACTGAACGGATTTTGTTAAAAATGTTTGTAAATTGTGACCTTTAGCAAGGGGATATAGTGGGATTTGGTTGCTGTTGGAAGTCCTTTACTTGACTCGGTGCTGCGTTCTGTTTATACAGACTTTTTTTTGTGAATATTCTATGGAGTAAAAGGTTTCTTTCTGTTGCTTGATGATATTTTTTAGAGAAGAACAGAACAGATGTTTGACTTCTTGTCACACGCAGCTTAGGAGGGCAGTGACAAGGGGAAGATCTTACACGGGAGGTTTTTAGCCTTTTGCTGCTTTTGTAATCTTTTATCATAACATGTGAAGAGACATTTTTTATTACAGGCCTCGTTTTTGTCGGAGCGGTGTTTCAGCTTTTCAGAGCTGGAGTGTGTGTGCCTTGAAGGCTGGAAGGGTGAATGAAAGCAAAATTTGTGCTCTTTTTGTTCCTGCAGTGTTAAGCCTGGCGGCTGTGAGTTGCAGCAGCCTCTTCAGCTAGAGAATCAAGTGCACAGGAGGGAAGTTGCTCAGTGTGGCTGCTTGCTGCCTTTGATATTGGAGTGATCACTTGGTCTTCGGAGGCTGTTTCCTTGTAATTAYAAGTCTTATAAATGGATAATTTCATGGCATTTTAGTGTCCTGTGGACGATCTTGRTGAGTGATTGGGCTGAGGAGCGTGTTTGGAATGTGCCAGCCCTGCTGCTTCCCTGTTCTCCCTTCCCCAGTTACTGCAGGGAATGCCCAGCAAAAACCTGCGTACAAAACTGCATCTGTACTGCYGAGTCAGCAGAAACATCAGCTGACACCGTGAGTCAGAAGATGACAGTCAAAGTTAGGCAGGAATCGGGTGYGTTTTCCAGCATCTTTTAGAAGGTAAAAAACCCTGAAGAGTTTGCAGCGCTGACCTGCTTGGGAAGGAGGGGAGTTTATCGGCAGGTTGGAGTAGGAATATTGATCAAAACAGTTTCCTAGGTGTGTGCAGGTGCAGTGGTGAGCAGCGGCTTTGTATAGAGTTTTCATTAGATCTAAGCTGCCGGGCTAATGAGATCCCCTTGAGCCTTGACTTCGGATTTAATGTCTTACTAATAGACGGTCTCCCTTTCAGTGTGCTGCTATATCGAGAATTGAATTGAAAGGGTTTTGGGGGTTTTGATATTGCTTTCAATTTATTTACACATTCATATTTAACAGCTTATTAAATATGTCTTTAGTAAGCCCTGTAAAGGAGGGAACTTTGCTAAAGGTCCTAGAATAAAACTTGCTTCTGGTAGTCTTGAAAGCAGTAGCAAGAAAATGGGGCTGCGCTGCTGTGATTTGGCTGCAAAAAGATAGTTTGGGTTTCCTTGCTTTGTTTTCAGGATGCTGCATTCTGTACTTCTCCAAGAAAAGTAGCTCATTATAAGGTGGGCCTTTTAGATAAGAAGTTGTGGCCAATTTCTAGTCTATGCAAGGAAGAATGCAAGCAGGAAATGCAATCATGTTCACAGTCAGCTACTTCAAGCTCAATAGGAAGACGCTTGGGCTAAGAAGGGACAAGCTGCAAAGATGACAGTGGTATTTCTTATTCAAGCACAGCTCCCAGTGAAAGCATAGTGTTTTGCTCTCATTAATGTTTTTGGTTCATTTATGTTCTTTGCTTAATTTCCCTGTGGGATATAGTTCTTATAAAACACTGCTGAAGTCCTGTATGCAGAAGTTGGGTATGAGAACATTTCTTCTCATCTCTGTTCCTCTAGCTCAGAGAAGTAAAGCTGACTTTCTGTCTAAGGTTGCTTCTCATATCCACACCCATTACTAATCTGCTCATTCACTCCAAGATTCTTTTGATGGTATCTTAATAAAGTATAGCAAATGTAATATTCTGAGAGTTAAGTAAGTGTTGGGAATGTTCTGTGTTTAAAACCTTTTTTGAAGTTGCTTTATAAGATCTTTATAAGATCTTTCTCTTCTGGAGATCTTCCAAACCCGCCTGGATGCCACCCTGTGCTGCATGCGCTAGGTGTCCCTTCCTGAGCAGGGCGGTTGGACTCGATGATCTCTAGGGGTCCCTTCCGACCTCGACCATTCTGTGATTCTGCGAGGTGGTAACACGCAAACCAGAAGTAGCTTGCTTTTGTACCACTTTGTCCCCATAGTCTTAGTCCTTCAATTATGTAGTCTTAGGTCTTTCTCATTTTTGAGCATCGACTTGTCTCAGAAATTTTAACAGCACTGTCTTTAAATAAAGTGAAAGAAAAACATATCCTGACCATTTGGGGATGTAACCTCAAAAATACCAATGACACCAATAGAAAGGATAAGATTTATTTTTCCAGGGCCATTCATTAGAAAAACGTACTGCACACACTGCAAACAGGGAAGTTTCCAGTGCCGCCTCGCGGGCAGCTTGCGTGGATTTGGGGTGTGCGTGGGGCCATCGCACCGAGCTCCTGCACTCCCCACCTGTGCAGCCTGCACAGGACTGTGCAGGTACAGTATGTATTTGCTTAGTAGTTGTGGGGGGAAGAAACTATTGAATGTGCTGTAAAAACTTGCTGATTTACATTTATTTAAAACGCCCTATCCCAGTGAGATGGCACAGGGCTGATTGTGGATGTGTGTGTGTGGCTGTAGCAGGCGCGAGCTGAAAAGGTTGGTGCTTGTGGCCAGGTCTGCTCTCAGCAGCTTTACTTGATAGTGGTGCCAATGAATTGGTGCTCACCTTCTGGAAGGAGCCTCAGGAGCTGGGGTAGTGGATCAGGAGTGGGAAACGGGGCACTTTGTGGAAGCCATCGTTTCTTCACAACGTTTTTGTGTGAGATTGCCAGTGCCATGGTAATCGAAGGAAACAAGATTTGCTTTAAAGCAGAAATTATTTGAAAACAAAGGGCAATTTGGTAGATATATTCCAATTTGCATATCTTGTAGGCAAAGTTAATCAAGCCATTTTATCGGTGGCAGGAAAAATCTTTGGAAAAAAGGCCTTGTTTTTAATATGCTTTCATCAGCTGTTTCTTCTCTTTGTTGTGTCTTGATTTTTTTTTTTTCATTGTGAAAAGCCATTTTTTTTCTTTTTTTCTTTAACCACTGTATTTCTTTTTGCTTGGGTACTTGAGATGCTCTTTTGGTTCTCCTCTGGTTCTCCCCTGCCTCTTTAATAGCTGCTTGCCATTGGCAAGTGCTTAATGGACTACATGTGGAACTGCTGTTAATAATAATAATAATAATAATAATAATAATGTTTAAACTCAACACAGAGGTTTGACCTGATTTTGTTCCCTTAGCTTATTACTGCTACAAAAACTAGTGTCTGGTGCATCTTTTGCTGCTCTGAACGTAAGGCGGGAGGTGACCTGCCTGACCTGTCTTACTCCTTTCAGCTGCAAGAGGCATTTTCAGCCCCTAGCCCAAGGGAGAATATCAGGWTCTGCATGGGAGACTTTAGTAAGAAAAATCTGGCTAACATCACTRTTAAAATATATGTGCATGTGTGTGGATTTCCTTTGAATTGTGGAGAGTTTTTTTAGGCGTTTGCAGTTCATTTTAAGATCTACATTTACTTCAGCTTTGTATTCAGCTTTGGGTTGACTTGCAGAGCAAAATTAAAGCAAGCCCTGTAGGCATGAAGTCAGTCTGTGTTCTGCAGTACACTTATCACGAGGCCTCTGGCTCTGTGGCACAAAGTTGTACAACTCTCTAGTTACTGTCTCACAGCCCTCAAGGAGCTCTTAATGTGTCTGGAAATCTGTGCTTTGGAAGGGGTCCGTGGCAGCAATGACGCTGTTGTCAGGGAGTGCTTCACTCCAGGGCTCTTCATTCCTACTGCAGGTGGTTTTATCCAGGTTTCCCGGGAAGTCTACTAGGAGATGCAAAATGAAGTGAATCTGCACTGCTTGGAGTCTTTCAGGAGGGGCAAGAAAAGCAGAATTTAATTTCCTGTGGTGCTTGGGGTTGAACTGAATGACAGATGCAGTATGGACCTGGAGAGATGACCAAATGCTTTTCATTTTGTTGTCTTGTGTGTGCTTTCTATGAAGCTGGGTGAGTGCTGACCCACCTGTGGAAGGTACCTGCTAAGGTAACACATGAGGAGAGAGACAGCTCTCGAGAAAAGGATGGTCTGTCGTGTAGCCCCTGTCCTTGGGCAAGAGGGCAAGGGCTGCTTTTTTTCGAACTGATGGATTATGCTCAACTTCAGGCACCCATTCTGATGTGGTGGATTTCTTGTAAGATGGAGAGCATCTTGTGGTGAATGCAGGATTTTTGCATCTTCCTTATTGTTAAATTAGAGGATTTGCCACTGTATTTCAGTAGATTTGCTGGCGTAATAGGCTGTAGATGGGTTMTGTTTCCATGCTGCTTTCTCCCCCAGCTGAAGCAAGCTCTGAGCCTTTGGTCTGCAAAGTTACCTGTTGCACTTGGTCTCCCACAASCAGCACAAACAAAACCAGACTGTTCTGAATTTCATAACACTCAAACATACAGCTTGCCTTGCTGTTCCCCAAATTGCTGCTGGCCTCTTCTTGCCTAAATAGTCTTCTTACTCTAGTTAAGTTATCAGGAGTAGTGTGAGTGCTTGTGTGGTACCTGGCACACTGTGTGTTTTAGAGCCTCTGGCTTCGGAGGAGTGCAGGCCTAGTTGTGTGGCTGCTCATCTTGATCCATGTTGGGGCAACAAGAGAGGAACAGTCAGATTTATTAAACAAAATCCTGATTTCCTTTTCTGACTTTTCCTCCACTTTGTCTTGTCATTTTTTTTTCTCCTCTCCCATTTCTCAGCAATGCTTCCTGGCCCAAGTGTTCCCTTGGAGGTTTCCTGCACCTTTTTCAGAGCATGGGTATCCATGTGCTCGCCGTTCGGGTTGCATTTGCTTCAAGAGAAATGCAAGTGAAGTTGCTGTGAGGCACTAACACTGTCATTAAGGAAAATCTTAATGCTGAGTGAAAATGTAAAGAAAGGAAAAATTCTTTTGTTAGGGACTAAGTTTGGCTGAAAACATCTTATAAGAGATGAAAGATAAAATGATTATGGCACTCTTGCTTTCTTTGCAGATAAGGTGGTGAATTTAGAGGCTGAGTCTTGTCTTGGTCTTTCTCAAGTTAGAAAACAGATTTGTAAGAGTTGAATGGAAAGAAAGTAGCTGGTTTCCCTAAAGTGCAGGAACCTTAAGGAATTGCTGGACAGTCACTTTCTTTTAAAATTTAAAGCTTTGAGTTTGTTAAAATTCTGTGTTCAAGAACTGCCATGGGAAACAGTGTGTCATGAGTCCTTGAAAAGAAGAGTTGAGGATGTGGAAGAGTAAATGTAATGCAATTATCTCTAATCAGTCAAACAGAAGTAAGTATCTGTGAATTGCATAGAAGAAACTGGGAGACTTATTAGCAAAATRAGAATCCAGAGAACTCCTTAAGAGTTTCCTGGAACGGGGAAGCAAAAACCAGGGAAAAGCCAAGATAGGAAAAGGGCTGAGAACACCGAGAACATGGGGTCATGACCCCATGGCCTGCAGGAACCTTTGTGCTGCTTGGAGCCAGGGGTGAAATTCCAGGAGACATCAAGGGTTTGTGAAACCCGCTGCCGTAGTGTCAGCTGCTTTGGTGCTTTTTGTGTGATAGAGAGGAGCCTTCTCATGCTCTGGTTCTCGCAGAATCACAGAATGGCTGAGGTTAGAAAGGGACCTCTAGAGACCATCTAGTCCAACCTTCCTGCTCCAGCAGGGACACYCAGAGCACGGGGCACAGGGCGGCATCCAGGCGGGTTTAGAAGACCTCCAGAGAAGGAGACTCCACAGCCTCCCTGGGCAGCCTGTGCCAGGGCTCTGTCATTCTCGCAGTGAAGAAGCTCTTCATATGGAAATGGAACTGCCTGTGCTTAAAAGATGTTCTAGATGTTCCAGCCACAGTTTTTGGCTGAAAGCTGTTTGCTTGTTTGTTTGTATTAGTAAAAAATGCGCAGTAGCCATAAGTATGAAATGCTTTATTTGTGGAAACTGCAGAATGCAGTGGCTGATCTTTCACCTACCCCTTTTTATTTATTTTTTTTAATGCTGAGGAAGCCACTTTAGCCAGTTGCTACTGAGATGCCAGTTAATAGAGAGATCCCTGGGTTTGAGGCTGCCTGGCCCAAAGGGGCATTTCGGTTTGCTAAGGTTCTGAGCCCTGGCTGCAGATGATGTTTGTAAGACTTGTGTTAAAGCATGAATTTGAAAACAGTGAAATAACTTGGAAAAACTGACCACCAAGCATCTCAGGTGGAGCTTAGAGGATCCGAACACTGATCTGTGTTTAATTGGAWGTTTTGAGAAGTCAGAAACAGTTTCTTTACAAAGTTGTGTCTGAGAAGCATTAACTTAAACTATCATCTGTWTAAGCTCTTGGATCCTCTCCTGACCTCTAACCCCAAGCACTTTTACCTTGCTTTGAGAGCAAACGCATAACTTGGTGTCCTGCTTCACTGGGCAGTTCTGGGTGATTGAGTKACAGTGCCAAAAAAAGCAGAACCTTTCTGCATCACCAGAACACCACGTGTGTTTTGGTGTTTTCTTCAGCCCCAGGAAGATGCTCCTGCGTTGGGCTTTGTGGCCACCTCGTGTGCCGCCCGGGCACCTGCCTAGCGCTGGAGAGTCCAACCATGGGTGTGGGAGCTGGAGAAGGGCACGTGCTTATTCCTGAGCTATTCTAAACCAGTGTCTCACTTTTTAACCCTTATATACTGTCATAATAACCCAAAAGGTGATTTCTTTCTAAATGCAAAAAAAAAGGGGTGAGGTTAGGATTATTTACAGCATTGGAGTGAGTCTCCTTGATTTATCATGTACCTCCCTGATAGATTCAKCTGCGAACCCCCATCCTGTATTCAACACTAGGCAATATTGCTGCTATGCAGCTGCTCCAGCTGCTGCTGCCCCATCAGCGTGCAGTGACACTGAGAAATCTCGTGATCTCAGGTGAAGATGCAGAGAAGAGCTACGTGGTATTAGCAAAGAAAAGCGGGCAGAGACATAACGCACTATTGATGCGCTCTTGCTGAGCTCATCAATAATGGAAAATGGACTCTAGGTGCTTAATTAATCAAGCAGTGCAGATCTTTAACATAACAGCAGTAAGATGAATAAGATAAAAGTCATGTAAGTAATTGTGAGTTGATTTGTATTGCGTGTTGAGGACAGTAGCACTGCTGTCAGTGCTATTATTGACAGTCCCTTCAGAAATCTGGGTACTGGGGGAAGCTGRCTAGAAAAATGAGTCATTTTAAAACATTATCTCCATCGTGGTTCCATAAAGGAAAGAATGCTTCTTTTTGTCTGTTGTCTTTTTTCCCTTTCAAGAAGAAAATATTTGTGTGGCCTTTGTTTAGGTTAAACTGAAGGGTGATGAGTTTAAGGTAAACCTGAACTCGCTTCTGCCTATGCGTGGCTTGTGAAGTCTTCCTGAGTGCCTGTAATTGCCTTCCATATTAGGAAGGCTCAAATTCCCTGATCTAATGAAAGCTAAGGGTGATTTGAAATGGTCAGATGGAATAATGTAAATTCGGTTGACTGAACCTGCAGACATCTATCRAAGGTGCCCTCATTCATTCATCCTAAAATAAACTTGCAGGTTGCACTTCAGTTTGCCTAGTAACTTCTTTGCAACTATGTTTACTTCCAATTCCAGCTTAAGTAAGTGCTAAAAATAAAAGCATAATGGTGAGGCTGTCAAGGCTAGTAGGCAAGTTTTAATACTTCCTCATTACTCAGAAAGACTCTCCTTTGACAATTTTTTTTAAAACCTTCACCTCTAGCAATGTATAYATAATATGTAGGCAGTAATGCACAGATATAATGACGATGTTTGCTCTGATACGGAAGGAGCCTTTGGCATTTCGACCTGTCGCTCTGGTGTATGTTTAGTACAGAGAGTACTAAAGTACTAAAGACTGCAGAGAACATAAAGAATTGGGTGTCATTGACTGGGTGCTCTACCCTGTTTCTGAATCTTCTCCCTTGGTGTCAGCTTCCCRTCCTGCGTGAGGGTGGCGCTTGCGGTGGCTGCTTATGAATCACGAAGACTTATGAATATGAAGACTGCCCTGAGCAGGAAATTGCTCRAGGCTGGGGCTGCTTTGCACCTAAAGGAGAAGTCTGGGTTCAGCTAAAGCTCCAAAATCCCATGGGCTCTTCCCTGTGTACCTGTGAGCTAGTGCTCTCTGTATTTTGTTTCTAGATTTCTCCACCAACTTTAGGTAGGGAATACTAACCCAGTGCAATTTTCCTTAAGTAAAATGATACTGTGATGGAGAGCCACAGGGTGAGTACATGTCAATACTCGCTGGTCGAATTTTGTTTTCTCAAATACTTGTCGACTAGAAAAATTGTTTACATGGAAAAACAATGTTAGAAAAACATTTTATAGCACTGTATTTTGTTGTTGTTGTTATTGGAAATGGGATATAGCTATAAATACTGAAAAAATGTAAATAGTTATATGTGAAAAATACTTCCTACTCTCTGAAGTAGAGAGCTGCAGCATTTTGCACTGCATTTAATCGGTCTTTTTCTCTCCTCTCTCTTTCCCTTTTACTGCTTCTTTTCTTAGGTGCATTTTATTTGGTGTTTGAATATATGGACCATGACTTGATGGGACTGCTGGAATCTGGTTTGGTTCATTTTAATGAAAATCACATAAAATCATTTATGAGACAGCTGATGGAAGGCTTGGCCTATTGCCATAAGAAGAACTTTTTGCACAGAGATATCAAATGTTCAAATATTCTACTAAATAATAGGTATGAATATTACTTCATGGATGTAAAAAGTTGTGTGTTAAGAACATCTTAAATCTTTCATTTAATCTTCTGAGTTCACCTGCTGCTTTAGGCCACTGGCAACCCCTCTTTTTTTTTTTTTTTTGCCTGGTTTCTTTACCTGCTTGTAAAATATTAATCTGATTTTACAGTTTAACACTGGATCCTGCAATTATTTGTTAAACTTCATCTGTGTTGGAGTAGCAGGATTAAAACTTAAATCCATTAGGTGACACTGAAAAAATATCTGAGTGCAAATACATTAAAACAGAATTTTAGGAAAGAAGTGTTTCATGTGTGTTCTTTTTGCTGTCCCATTTCAAAATGCCATGTCACTAGGCTGGTTCATTGCACTGTAATTCTGAGATCACCATCAGTCTGCCTAATGTTTTAGAAGAATGTTTGACCACACATGTTCAAAGTAAATTCTGTTCTTTTGGCTTGAAGTTATAGCCAGGTATCAAATGGGGCCAAGTATTTCTCACTTTTTAACTAGTTGTGCTTACAACGCAAGTTGGTAAACACACTTTCATTAGAAAAAAAAATCATAATGAACCCAAGCTGCTGTTCACCATCAGGAAGGATATTGAGAACAAGACAACATTTGGCTGCTTTATGAAGTTCAGCGCCTGTATCTTGAATTCTGTGTGCAGTTCTGATCCCTGTATTTCCAAGTAGCCCAAGGAGAACTAGAGCAGTAGAGAGAAGGACAGCTAAGGGGATGGAAGGAGACAGGAGATAAAAGCAGGGAGAGCTCCTAGTTGTGGAGAGGAGCTGGGGCCTGCAAAATCATTGTAGATGGCTCTCATGCAGAATTGTTATTCACCGAAGCCAGCAATTCTAAAATCAGGGTGCAGTTTTGGAGCTTCTTAAGAGTCTTAAGAGTATAGATTTAAAACAGACAAGAGTACCCTGACAAGAACAGGTAGCTTCCAGAATCTCTTACCAGAGAAGTCTGTCAAGRCGGTGTCAAGAGATGCAGAAAGGGACGAGACAGGTTTATGAGCAACACTATTAAGAGATGCTATAGGGAATAGCTGGGAATATGTGCTCTAGCACCCCTAATCCAAAGGTTATGGGTCAAGCATGAGGAAAAGCAGCCTTAAAGTGATCAGGTTCCCGTGTTCTCCCTGTTTATCAGCATCTGCTGCTGTTGGATACAGAATACTGGGCAGTGTGGATCAGTGGTCTCACTTGGGAGGAAGACCCAGCTTTGTCCCAGGTTTAGCCCAAGTTCAGTTTTTCCTTTCTTCCTGCTGCTTTTTTTTTATTATTTTTTTTAACCATGACCTAATCTTAGGCTGTCCTCAGTTGTGGCTCCCACGTAGTGTTCCCAGGTGCTGAGACACGAGCCCTTGCACAGGTGTACACAGCTCTGCAGCGCTCGCCTTGCCCTTGCTCTGCCCCTTTATTCCCCAGCTTATGCACTCATCTCTGGTGTTGATGCTGATGCTGGGCACATCCWGGGAGCTCGGGAGATAAGATAAAACCTGGTGGTGGAGCAGGGCTCTTTACAGCAGGGGCAAGACTTTCTCTAGGACCATGCTCTCCCCACTTCAGAACATGCAGAGCTTTCTCTCGGATATTTTCTGACCATCCCTAGAGGTTTCCACTGGAGGAAGAAAAAGTTGGTCAAAATAATTTTACACCAATATTCCAAACCAATATTACTTAAATTCCATTCCCAGTTACAGTCTGAAGCCAAACACATGCATTTCTTGTTGTTTAGCTATGCAACCTAAAGCATCTTTGGTCAATAGTCATTGGTCATCCAGAAATACGATATCTGAGCAACAGGCATATGAACTTGTAGGATGTGTTTCTTTGCTTCTGGGAAACCTCTATAAAGTGTAAAAGCAGCTCCAAACACACATCTGCAGTGTGTGCAATGGAAAACACAGTGGGATCTGGATGTTTTATATCACAAAATAGTATTTCCCACCCTATTTTGATGAACTAAGCTGAAAGTGACAGGAGTTTTAAACGCTCATTCATTTCATGTGTTAGAAGTGTGCAGGTAACTTTCTGCACATGATATCCAGACTTTCCAGGGGATGGGGCACCTGTTTATCAGGTGGTTTGTGCAGTCCCTTTCAGCCAGGGAAAAAGCCAGGCCAGACCTCAGTGTGGTTCTTCCCCTCCTCACCTCAGGGAAAGCTGAAGAGGGGCTTGGGGGCAGTGTCATTCAGCATGTAGGCAACCACAGCAAAAATAAAAGCCTTCATCTGGCCAGGCACCCTGATTTAGAGGCCAAACGAGCACTTTTTCAAGAGCCAAACGAGACATTGACACCTTCTTACAAGGAAGCAGGACTGCTCATGGACATTTGCTGTACAGGTGCTTGTGCTGGCATTACATTAACTCCTAAGCATAGAAAATAGCAGGTTTCTCCCGCAGATTTTTACTGCAGTGTAGCTGATTTTAATGCTTTAGAGTTGTAAGCCCAGACCTTACGTATCCTGTGATAAAGATGCCATTTTATTTTGCTTATCTTACTCTGATATTGTCATTTAGCATGCTTGCTAATTGAAGAGGTGCAGAGATTGCAAGATATTTCCTCATCATTGACGTGAATTACGAGTTCCAGTAATGTGAATTTCAGATAGTTGCAGCTGCCTGAAAATCTGAAACTTAACCCCCTTTGGGGGAGGACACCTTAACCACTGAGTAATTCTTTGCTTTTTCCACCAGAGGGCAGATAAAGCTTGCAGATTTTGGCCTTGCTCGGCTGTACAACTCAGAAGAAAGGTAAGATGATACCACTATGTGAAAACGCATTCAGGRGCTTGATTTCTTATGTAATTCTCAGTATTAGGAGGGCCGGAGAATGTGATTTGTTTTTCTTAGAAATGTTATGATACTGCAATGTAAATGATTGCTTAAGAGAATGAAAAAATGAGAAAAATGTGTGTGTCCTGTAATGTATTAAGACATAGATACCTCTCTTTGTAAATATATTGCCTTTCCAAATGTTCTAGATAAATAATTTTAGAGAAGAGACATGAATAGATTGGAAATGAGGGGTTGCAGTTCTAAGTAGGCTGGTTGCATCAGGGTGCAGGTTTTACTTAATATTGGTTTATGGTCCTGTAACCCTAACATATGAATTCCGTATTGTTAACTTGGAAAAGGTGTACTTAGGAAGAGGAAAGTGAAATTCTTATGCCTCTGGGATTAATATGGACAAGAATCGGCATACAGCCTCTTTCTAAAAAGGCATTGATTTGTGTAAGACTTAACCTTAATTTTGAAGAGATTAGTTTTATTCTTTAAACAGTCAGTCATGTTGAAATTGCTGGAACCAGATGAGTTTAAATAAAAAAAAAAATCTGAAACTTCCTGTGACTTCTCTTGTTATTGGCTTCAGTGTATTTGAACTTAAGAAATAGGTGCACAGTTGATACGACTCAGAACTCCCTAAATGTTGCTTGTAATCTCTTACAYTTGTCACTTGTGTAAGTGGTAATATATAGAAGTGCTTAATTTCCCAAACTGAGTGTGTGTATCTTTTGCACCGCTGCATACACCAGGCGATTGCACACAGGGAATATTAGTGAATTAGAGAATATTATTCTCTAATATTAGAGAATATTAGAACTTGATTCCTGCGGGCCTGAGTGGGGAGCGGCACCGCTGACATTGCTCTTGCGAGTCTGTCATCTCCTCGCAGAGCTTTGAGCTTGCTGCTGCTGGCGCTGGCAGCAGCTTCATCATCTCCTGCACTGTTATTTCAGGAATGGACAGTAATGGAAACTGTTGAGCATAGTAGCAGGATAGGATCATCTTAGCAGCTGGTGGGCAGTGCAGTTTCTCTGTGGAGGTATTTGTAGTAAAATGCCACCCAATCCCACTGTTGTAATATGCAGCAAACC
>NW_020454694.1:850391-855296 GCF_003342845.1 Nothoprocta perdicaria | reverse complement strand
TTCTTTCTTTCTTTCTTTCTTTCTTTCTTTCTTTCTTTCTTTCTTTCTTTCTTTCTTTCTTTCTTTCTTTCTTTCTTTCTTTCTTTCTTTCTTTCCATATTTATTTCAATTTCTTTATTTCAATTTTGATTGTAAAAGGAAGCATTCATTCAAAGCTGCAGGATTTCAAGTTCAGTGTCTTTAGAGTATGAATGACAGAGGCTCCTTCTCCTGTATCTAAAACCAGCAATATTATGACCCCCCATTTATCCATCAGTGAAGCAAAAATTAAAATATACTTAAGCTAACAGAAGTTCCTGTTAAGCTCGGGATGAAAATTAAGATTTAATCAGTAGATTTTGACAATCCTTTTGCCTCTGACCTGCAGGAACAGCTGCAATTTAGCATACACCAACAACTGTGTAATAGCTGCTGTTTATATATTTTTGAATTCGTTTGACTGTTTAGAACTATATGTTGATCAAAAGGATACAGAATTTAGTCCAAGCATAATAAAGTTTTAATTAAAAGTAACTTCCAGTTGGTTATAGTTGTGCTCCTTTAAATATTATTCCGTGGATTCAATGTRTTTGAAATAAGGGATATGACAGATTGTGTAAGAAAGCGTCTGTTCTCACAAAACACCCTTCAAAGTAGTGTATATACAATTGATGTCCCTATAAAGCAAGCCCATRCCATGCAAACCCTTTGTGGAGGAATGCCTAGTTCAGAGGGGAATATGATAAATTACTGCATTTTCAAAAGTGAATCAGGGAGTTTCTTCCAGAAGAAAAGACTTGGGTGCTTTTCTGGAAGCGATAACACTGAGCACATTGCGGGAGCTCATTAGGCTTTTATACTGGGCTTATTCAAATGCCTCTTGTCAAGTTCCCTTGCTTTCTATTTGGGCTTACTTTGTACTGATAAGGGTGAATTATTAAAACAGACCGAGCTTTTGGATCACTTTTAAGACATCCTGTTTGGAAAGAAGAGATAAACTAGTGTCTGTTTTAAGGCTCCCACCCGGAACAGTTCCCGGTGTTTCCTGGCCTCTCCATGAGAGCTTTGCCCGAGATAGGGGAATCTCTGCCTCAGTGTTGGGGTGGAAAGATTATTCACAATGGCCACAACTTCCCACTAGGGATTTAAAGATGTTGAAATATAGGAAGATATTGGAGGTGTTACATCTTGGAAATCAAAATTGTTGAATATTGTGCAAGAGACGGGCTCAATCTCTTTTGCGTCTATTTACAAGAGGAGAGCGACTCTTTTTTCTCCTTTTTATATGCTGTAGAGAGCCTGTGTTCATTATTCTAATAACCCATAGCTGCCCAGAAGTTACTGATTTTATCCAGTTGTGCCCTTCTGTAGAACTGATTATCAGTGTAACAAATAAATAGTATTGTTAATTAAATAATAATCAACATACAGGATTGACCGAGCATTAAGAGGCTCTGTGTTTTGTTTATGCCTTTGGGGTCTGTTTCAGGCTGCCTTTTAAACCATCCTGGGCAGACATGGTTTGTTTTTGTACAATTGCAGCACTCAAGTTAGGAAAAGGGGACTGGAAGACTGTAATGTTCTTAAACAGCAACACAGAAGTAAACTCCTCAAAATACCTTTCACCAGTGAGATCATAGTAAAATGATAGTCCTCTTTTTTTTTGTTTTTCCTCCCCCCAACAGCCGACCATATACCAACAAAGTTATTACATTATGGTATCGGCCTCCTGAGCTTCTGCTTGGAGAAGAAAGATACACGCCAGCTATCGATGTCTGGAGCTGTGGGTAAGAATGTGATACGGAAGGGTAGCGAGCGTAACAGCAAGCCAAGAGAAATGGTAGATGTTCTTGTCAATGTGTTGAAGCCCAAATGATGGAACTGTGCAAAACTGTTTTACAGCTGCATCCTGGGTGAACTTTTTACAAAAAAGCCAATATTTCAAGCAAATCAAGAACTTGCTCAGCTGGAACTTATAAGGTAACTTGCAGGCACTACCAACTGGTAGGTGCCTCAAACTGTCTTTTGTAAGTTTTGTAGATTTTTGAATTGGAGAGAACACACTGGTAACATTTAGGAACGGTCAGTTAAATATTTATTACACAAGGTGAGGAGGAGAGTGATTTTTCAGGGACATGTAAAGTGACTTACAATGAGACATGGAGGCGATTTCATGTAAGTATTCAGTGGCCATCATGTGGAACAGCCAGGTTTTCATAGCGTGGCTGGAGCTGCCTTTTACTGGGATTGTAAATCAGAGGCCCGTTCTTTCCCAATAGCTTCTTCCTTGCAGCAAATCAAAGGGAGAACATGGAGGATAATAAAGATGAGAAGTTGTTTGGGAGGAGCAGGTTCAGTGCATGTTGCTGGCCTTGAGCTCTTCCTTCGCTCTTCCACAGTTACCTACCTAGGCTTTGTTTGTGGTGGGAATATTTTTCTTCCCTTATAAACTGCCAGGCACTTTATGGAGTTAAACTTGCCTTCCTCAGCCTGATAAATCCTTGCATAATACTGACATTACTCAGTGGAAACAGAGCTTTTTTTTTTTTTCTTTATTCAGCAAATAAAAAAATTTGCTATTGGCTCAAATATCCGAATTGACTTTGCAGTGGGGAGAGGCCCTCTCTCTAGAAGCAAGGGGGAAAGAGGGCGAGACCCATAATAGTACGTGGAGAATTCTGAAGAATAAATGGTCAAAATTACTGACCTTATTTATTCTTTTTATTTTTTAAAGGAAGTTAAATGCTGAGACATTTTTTAACACAGATTAAGCAGCTATATATGCATATGAAATATATTTTTAGCTGGTCTTGAAAACCAAAGGTTTTTAGCAGATGCAAAGCATTTTAGTGGTCATTCATCTCTTAAGAGAAGAAAGCTAGTGTTCCGCGTTGGCACTTTTCTGCTTTTTACCACTAGATGGCAGGGAAATGTTGGCATTTGGGGTCTTCTGTGGGTGCGTTGCAAGCCAGCAAACTAAAATTTGAGGTTTCCTTCCCCTGCGGGAAGGGACTGCAGTCCCTTCCATTTGATAGTATATTGTATACTATTGTATTGTGATAGTATATTGTATACTAGTATACTATACTATACTAGTATATTGATAGTATATCAATTGTCTTTTATCACGATCTCTACTGCTGTCATGTTACAGTCAACAATTTTGCATTTCTCCTGTCCTAACTTTAAAGTTCAGAGTTTCCTGATAGAAAAATCTAACTTTATTTTTAGCTTTTTATTATTATAAATCTATCGTTAAGTGTTTTGCACTAACCTTTTAAATGAATGGAGAGGGTGATCTGGGGGACTGTATTTGCAAGCTGCAGCCTTTATGAGTGGCTAAAGCATGGAGTTTTAAACCTTGCGCAGTGTGATGAACGCCAGCCCCAGTTTGCTGTTGATCAACTCATTCTGACCACCCTGGGCTGGGCAGAAGAGCTGGGTCTGAGGTGAAAGGACTGAGGTTAAGGCAGCTCCAGCTGCGGGCATGCCCTGGGGCATAAAACGTAGGACTGAAATAAAAGCGTGGAGATTCCACACCCCTCTTGCCCAGGACTACTTTTATGGCACCTACATTCTCTTCCCTCTTAAGCTTGTCAGTGAAAAGTGCTCTCCAGGCATTTGCCATCTGTCTCCCGTAAACATGGGAGCTAACAGCATTAATATACATCAGAACTTTAAACCTGGTATATCTCATTCTCTGAGTAAAACATTCATACTGTCCATATCTAGTTGGTTAAGTTTTGGGATTTTACAAATAGTCTTTTTTTATTATTATTATTATTATTATTATTATTATTATGGCAGAAGTCTTCTTCAGGGCAGGGTGGTAAGAGTAAGAAACACAATGGACTTCTAAAAGTAAGCTTGGTCTGTGGAGGATTGTGGTCTTTCCTACACAGTTCATGATTATTTAAGGAATTGTAGAGAAATAGTAGCTAAATGACAYTGAACATTAAAATTGCTGTTTATGTTTGTAGTCATTGTACCTGTTAGTATTAAAATGGCAGCTGTGCTCGCTTGTGTTTTTGGATCTCATACCTTTTTTTCCCCCTCTTTTTGGTACAGCCGGATTTGTGGGAGTCCCTGTCCAGCAGTGTGGCCTGACGTTATAAAATTAGCTTATTTCAACACAATGAAACCAAAGAAGCAGTATCGTCGAAAACTGAGAGAAGAGTTTGCTTTGTAAGGATGAAGAATTAGTTGAGCCAACTATCATAGCATTACATTTTCGTGGAATACCCACCATTTTCACTGTTTTCTAGAGGCTGACTGAACCTAACTAGAGTGTAAAGGAAAAGTCGCATAAAGTTCTTATCCTTCCCACGTTATCCACAGAGCTCTAATTAATCCCTCTTTAATGRGGAACTTCAGGAAAGAATGCCCTAAAAATTCAGCTACCTGTCAGCTTTACCTAAAGAAACATTTGCTTTCCATGACTGGTGCACCTGCTTTTTGTCCTTGTCTGAAAAACAGCTTGGATTACTTAATTGCTTTTTATTAGGACAACTGGCTCCAATTAAATATGTAATCTGGTAAACATTACTGTCTTTTTGGTCATAAATTCATTCAGCAAAAAAGAAGAGTTATTTGAGTCATGTATTYTAGAAAGGTGCCAATGGGCTCGTTTTGTGCAAGTATTAAATCTGAAAGTTATGGAAAGCAGCTGTAGGTTTATTTTAAAGGACTTTTTTTCCCCCTTCTGCTGCTGCTTTGGGGTTTAAGAGAAATGTATCATCCTATCTCTACTAATGGGGCTTATGTTTCTAAAGCAGCAGAAGTATTATCTATAGACCAATCAAAACTTAATTTCTACTCTGCTAAATTCCAAAGTATAGAGTAACAAAAGACTCTTGGTTGAAAAGGTGGGGTTTTTTTCTTTTTCTTTTTTTGTGGGTTTCTTTCTCTCTCTCTTTTTTTTTTTTT
>NW_020454694.1:663240-850343 GCF_003342845.1 Nothoprocta perdicaria | reverse complement strand
CAAACCCAAAGCTAAAGAAATTAAAGAAATACCATTGCCTAGCACTGTGCTTTCCTAAGGATTGCTCAAGAAAATCCCATCCCCACCCCTCTCAACCCCCAGTAACACTTGCACTGGTACTAAAAGGTGAAGTTTCTGTCAACTTTGGCATGTTCTCGCCTTTTATGCAGCTCAAGCTGTGTGGGTTTTATTAAGATCCAGGTATCCAGGTTAGCTGAGGAATGATATGTGTGTGTGTGTGTGTGTGTGTGTACACATTTTTTTTTATCTCCCCTTTCAATGAGCAGTGTGGAGGTGGGTGGGCGTAGGTGGTAGAAGGTTGCGGGAAGGCACGAGGTCTCAAACGCTCACGTGGCCCTTCTGCCAACGTTGCTGTTGCTGTTGTTGTTGCAGCATCCCACCAGCTGCCCTGGACCTCTTYGATTACATGCTCGCCTTGGACCCCAGCAAGCGCTGCACGGCCGAGCAAGCTCTGCAGTGCGAGTTCTTGCGGGACGTGGAGCCGGCCAAGATGCCTCCCCCGGAGTGAGTACCTTCCTTTTTGGTGGAGCGTCTGCATCTTGCCTCTGCAGAATGAGAGCCCAGCTTGCTGGGGCACAGCAGGAACCTCAGTGCGTTTAATGACCATTGCAGGAAATGGGTAACRAGGGTTCTTCCCCAAAAGGACTGCTGCAGTTTAGTGGCTCTKGAATCATGTTAGCAGTGGCTACGAGTGTCTGTTTGAGACCTGTTTGATGGTTTGCTTTCTTTCCCAGAATTTGTGACTTTCCTTTTACCTTGTGAAAAGGAAATTTATTTGTGACTTTACCTTTTTCCTTTTACAATTTTACCTTGCTAGTACCATTAAAAAAACCCAAAAGTCTATATGAACTTCTTCAGGGTTGAAAAAAGTCCTTTTTTCTTTCCCCTAAAGTGCAGCATGTTGCAGTTTGCAGTGACTAAATCATTCAATCTGTGCAAATCCTGTTTGAACAGCCTCTGAGAATCATATGGAAAAGCACTAAAGAATCTGTGGGTTTAGTTCTTCCCTCAGTGTAATTATCAAGACATAACACACTTAAAGACATAGTCTTTGAGTAAATGGGAGGCACCTTATAAAAGTGAATGAAACAACTGGTGACTCTTCGATTTGTTGTCAACAGGGAAAATTATTTGAGTTTTCTCTGAAAATTTTATTAAAAGCTGTTGTGATTTGTGTTAGAGAAGATTGTTCTTAATAGCCCTGATGCATTACCTGAATTTTCATTACCACAGAGGCGTTTTCCTTGCCTGAATATCACTATATATTATCACCATTGAAATATCAGCAATCTGAAAAATAGGCTGTTCATTAACATCTCAGAATCACCTGTACTTCATATAGCACATAAGCAGTTTGCCATCAGTGAAGAAGATGAAATTTATTTTTCAGGAGCTTTACAGTGGGTCTGTTTCTGAAGTTGGTTGTTATCCTGACTGAATCACCCTGCTCTCAGCAAAGAAATAGAGCTGTTCTGGTAAAGAAAGCACCAGTGCTCATTGCAAGGACTGTAGGATACTTGGAGCTACAAGTTTCCCACTTGCTGTTGACCAGGAACCCAGCCCATCTGTGAGCTGGYGTGTGGAAGGAGGGAACACATGAAGCAGTGTGTGTAATTTCCAGTAGCCTTCCTTTTCCACATTGCTGGRTGAGGAGGAATGTCCGCCCAGGCAGTTTTTAGTGTGTAGTGTGAGAAGAGGAGGGCTCTGCTTCGCTGCCTTTCCCTGTGAGGCAGGGCTCTGTGTTCCTCGAATGAGAATGGGGATGATCCCCCACCTTGTTATTAATTTAAGGAGGGTAGTAAAGGAATCTACTTGACTATACTGTAAGATTATGAAGACTTGTCCTTTACTGTGGACAAGCGGCAGCAGAAGTGGTGCTTTTACAAGAGGACACAGGAACTGATCTCCCTTGCTGTCTTCCCCAAATCTTCCATTTTGGCAGGTTTGYTACTATCTGTTACTCTACAAATACAATCAAGTTGAATTGCTGTCTTTAGGCTTGTCTTGAAGAATATTGTTCTCTTAAATAAATTTGTTTGCAGTTTCTAACAGCTCTGATGGGAATTATCAGAAGAACACTTTTTAGTGGTAACTGAACGTGCTTTCAGCAGCTGTGTTAAGCAACTAGTAGTTTCATAATTTTATTCACATTCTGAGTAGATTCTGTTTTATGCAATGGCTAATGGAGGATTTTTACTTCAAAGCACTACTTTCTGATATTATCATTTTAACTAGAGATTTAATAAGGAATTTTTCTATCTCAGCATTTTAACCTGGTTGTATATTAATGCTGTACTGACTTTTTATGCAACCAGGTTACAATTTTGTCACACAAGAGTTACGAGCCTCTGCTTTTTGACTTTCAAGTCACTGCTGATGAGTGCAGCAGTAAAGTTGAACATAGACCCAGAAACAACCTTCTGCACAGCTTTTTTATGCTTTGGAAGTCAAGAAGCATTTGGTCTCTTTAAGATCCTCTGACAGTCTATTTTAATGGCTTGCTCTCAGTGCTGGGGAAATGAGCTGGCTCAGATCTCAGCAACATGAGGTCACGTAATATGTTTGGGCTTTGGCCTTTAGATGATGAAGAGCTCAGTTCGTTACTGGTTTGTAGGACTCAAATTTATGATACTATTATGCATGAGCTCTTAATGCTGCAATTTCTTCATTTGCTTAGATAGCGACTTTCACTATTCTGTTTTACAGCAAGCATGCAGCATTTGTTTGTTAGATTACAAGTTGCCTAAGTTAGAAAAATCGTTTTCTTTTTCATAAGTAAGAATTGAATTGCAAGAAGGTAATGTTGATTATCATTGCAAGATAAATGTTCCCTTTATCTGCTGAAGGGAACATATGCTTGTGAAATGGGCAAAGAGTTTTCATGCAGAAAAGCACTTTGGAGATTGTCCTGGCCTTGGATATCGTTTTAATGTATTTACAAGTACCAGGAGCTCATCTTTGCAGAATTTATATTATGTRTAATTTGAGTGTTTCTTTTACTATGGCTGAAAAGCATCCCTGGCCAAACTTAACATTCTTGTCATTATCATCAAACTTATCATCTCTTTATCATTCTTTGCAGCCTTCCTTTGTGGCAAGACTGCCATGAGCTGTGGAGCAAGAAGCGCCGGAGACAGAAGCAGATGGGCATGACCGATGAGACGGCAGCAGCCAAAGTCCCCAGGAAGGACCTGTCTCTAGGCATGGACGAGAGCAGAACCAACACCCCACAAGGCATGCAAACTTCTTCCCAACTCAAAACTCAGGGCAACTCTAGTGTAGCACTTGGTCAGTAATATTTTTGGGTTTTATAATTGCCTACTACTTGGATTGCACATCTAGAAAATTTAGATGTTGTTTTCAGAGTATTGAAGTCTTCTGGAAGGAGAAACAATCTTGTAAGTTAAAAAAAAAAATCATCTTTGTTTCAGAAGATTTGCCTTTGCTTTGGAAACCAGGTAGTTCATTTTAGATTTTACCTAATTTTTCAAGCTGGGCAGTGCCAAGGTTCTTAACTACCTTGCTCTGTATTTTCTGGGGATATTATTCTTTATTTACATAGGGTTTTTTTCGTTTGTTTTTACTGATTTTGTGATTGCACAGGTCAGCTGCTATTCTTAAGGTCATCACAGTCTCCATAGGCTGAAAGGATTTTATTGGTAACGATCAACTGACCAGAAAGCAGATTTATAGAATCATTGCTCCAAATAAAATGGATGCCTTCAGCATGTTGTCTTAGTCTTCAGCTTTCCAAGTTGTTGGGGCTGAACTTTTAACTTAAAAATTACTGCTATAACAAGAAGCAGCTACCTCTATAATTTGCACAGCTATTAAAAGTATAAACTCAATCCAAGTGGCTTGCTTGGAGACCAGTTTTATGAAACAATAAGAAGTGAAGATAAAGCCATTTTATTATGCAGGCATCACCAACCTGCTAAGCGTTCTCAGCAGGCTTGTTTTCTAGCTTGCAGTCTGAAGCACACTTATACTGTTCYTCAGTAGCCTGTAAGGCATACAGAACAGCAACACCTGTTGAGTTTAATTTAGAGCATTTTTTTTTTGTGCTCAGTGATGTAAAATCCGCTGTCATGGATGCACGAGCCCAGCTRAAAACAATGAATGAAATCTCTGGGCGTGCGAGTTCCCTAATAGTAACCACCTTAAATCCGCTCTTCAGTTAGCAGTAGGCCAGATTTCCAAATGCTCTCTACAAAGTGTGTTCTTCTGACCACTGAAGTTTATTACCTCTTGCTCCTGTCCCTCCTGTTTCTCACCCTAACCCAGGTGTGGGCTTCTGGCCCTCTTTGTATTGATGCTAAAGYGTTTTCAGTCATTGCTTTCAGTAGCCCTTGGATTTTTTTTCCTCACAAGTGCAACTGTGTAGAAGTTCAGAGACCCTGACGTGGGGAGCAGCTATTTTCCCTGGTAGTTTTACAACCAACAGTCTCTTAACAGACTGCTAACCTTCCTAATCATTAATACTAAGCATGCACAGCAAACTAACCAACTAGTGAATGAATCAGCAAGAGCAATACTGCACATCTGTATGTAGAAAAGGAGGAACTTAATGTACAATGGAGGTCAGWCTGGCTGGCATAGACATGCTTTCTGTATTAGCCAAAGCAGTTCTTGAAATCCTGAATATAGTTTATTTAAAATCTTTCATGAGGCTCACTAGAGAGGTGAATGGTTTAATCAAAATCATTGTGTTTATTTCTGAGCCCAAGCAAAAAATTGGGCCAGTTGCAGATGTTCTGATCCATGAATGTGAGATCTCTGCTTATTATATTCTACAGATTAGCAGGAGCTCTGTGGAGCTCCGAAATTGTGGTGTGGTAGAAACCACCCAGCTCCCTGGCACACAAATTGCTCACAAAATGGGCATGAAACTAACCAAAGAGTAGGAAGGGAGTGAGTAGATGGTGTGGGGTGGGTTTTTTTTCCCCTATTGAATTTTCACTTTGAGGTTCTAAGAAAAGTCTCTATCAACAGTCACAGTCAGCTGTGCACCTGACACCTGATCAAAAGTCAGAAGTACAAAATATTAGAAATAACTTTTTTTTCTGTTTTGCCAAATAGGAGGTTTTTGTGTAAGGTCTGGGGATGTTTTTGTTAATGCTTTGTAAATCCCTGCAATCCTTGGAAGCCACCTCAGTGGGCTGTGGCCACCTCCCAGCGCTTCAAGAACTCGGAGTATTTTGTGGGTTTTGCAGTGCCTTGTTTCCAGCTGTGCTCCTCTTAGTCCTGCAGGGCAGAGAGGTCTGTGTTGTGTGTGCATGGGCAAAGGAGGGGTTGCTTCTTCTGCCCCTTTCTGCAATTCACTAGTTCTTGATAAAAGCTGTAGTCTGGGGCAGCATGCTGTTCACATCTGGTGCCCAGTACTGAGATGAGAGAAGCTGTTTGGTAGATTTATTTATTTTTTTTCCTGTTAATATCCCATATTTCTATTATTATGTACATTTTTTTTTTCTGTTTTAATCACACTGGTTTATTTCACAATTTTTTCCTCCTTTGGCGGAAGAGTAATTGAAATTTGAATGCCATGAAATTTTGCTGTTGCATTTTCAGTTTGGCAGCCAATCTTTTGTCTCCATGACCATTTTCCAGCTTGGCTTTGGCTGTGCCATAAGCGAATGTAGGGACAATAGCAGAAAGGCAGGTGCAGGAGGGTAGAGGGAGGCGCTCACAGGTTGCAGGCGGTCAGAAATCCAGAGCTCTGCCYGCAGTCACACACAGCCACCCTTTAACTTTCCTCCCTCCTCCAAGTCTTCTCCTCGTGGGGCATGTTAAAATCCATGCTGCTGCTTCTCCTCTTCTAAAATAAACTAACACACTGGCTGYTTGAAAATAAGAAAACGCTTTGATATTCTGACTCCCTTATTCATGTTCCACCCCCTCCGCCTCACCACCATCTCCCATCTCTGGGGCAAATAAACTCATTTTCTTGTGCCTGATCACAAACCTGCATTTCCCTGCTGCTCCGTGACTGAATTCCTGTCCTTCAGCCTTGGCACCTCCCAGCAGTTTTGCATCTATGCCACTAACCTGGGGGTCACCMCGAGCCCGCTCAGTGGAGCAGCTGTTAGAAACCAGGTGCTGACCTGGAATGGGCCAGTGTGTGCCTGCAAATGTGTTGTGCAGATGGCCACGCGTTAGCAGAGGGAGGCGATGCATCCAAGGCAGGGAATTTTGTGGGGAATTCCAATCCTAGAGCTGCCTAAAGCAGGTGGCCTTAAGCCCCAGCTTAGACGTATTGTAGAGAAGTGAGCCCTGGCTTCATGTTTCTCATCTGTCCCAGTGTGTGCGCGCAGCCCTTGCAAGTCATCTTCTTTGTATCGGATCTCACTTTTCCATTTCCTAGAGCTACTCCCCCCAGGCAACAAGTCTGTCAGAACGCTCCATTTCCATGTCGTCCAAAGCCATGCTTTGCCCGTGATATCAGCCGTGCTAGATTAGTCGTAATTTTGCGTTTCTGAAATATGACAGTTCTAAATAATACTTAAAAAAAACCCTTTTTTGTCTTTAGCTAAAACAAGCACTGGACAGCAGTTAAACCAGAATGAAGTGGCAATCCTGCTAAACCTGCTACAGTCTAAAACAAGTGTTAGTTTGGCGCAGTTTGCCCAAGTGTTGAATATTAAGGTAAACCCAGAGACTCAGCAGCAACTAAATAAAATAAATCTTCCTGCTGGAATTTTGTCAGCAGGTGAAAAACAGTCAGAACAGCAGCAGCCGCCGCCGCCGCCGCCGCCGGAGCAGGAGCCTCTCAAACAGCCGCCCGTCGCGCAGCCGCCGGCGCCGGCCGCGCAGCCCAAAGCCGAGACTGACGCCGCGCAGGCGGCCGTGCAGAGCGCGTTTGCTGTTCTCTTGTCCCAGTTAATAAAGGCCCAGCAGGCGAAGCAGAAGGAGTTCGCGCCGGAGGAGAAGGAGAACGGCTCCGGGAGCGAGGCGGCGCTGCAGCCGCGGCCGCCTCCCGAGCCCGGCACGCCGGCCTCCGCCGGCCGCGACGACGCGGAGTCTCCGGCGCCCGTTTTCCCAACGCTCGGCAAGGCGGCCTATGCGCCCGCAGGTACGGGGAGCGCGCGGAGACGAGCGGAGCCGTGGGAGCCGCTTCCCTGACGCCAGGGTGTGCGGATGCCCCCCGGGATGGGTGCGTTGTCCATGGATATCGGTGCCGGATGCCCACCGGGATGGGCGCGTTGTCCGAACCGGGTCATCCGTGCTGCAGGAGGGGCCTGGCGCTTCCCTGGGGAAAAGGGGGATTGATCGGCATCGCTGTTGTTGCTGTTGCTGTGGGGATGGTGTTGATGGACAAGCCTGGCTTCTCTAGAAGTTTCCTTGATCCAATTTACCATTTTTGACTCCGATTTTGGATAAAGCCCGTTTTGGCACAGGGCGTTTTATGCTTTCAGAAATTTGGGCCTTTTGATTTTCTTGGGCTGCTTATCTTTTGCACGCTGTTGTTTGTAGCTGTTGACTATTTTGAAGTGGATTTGGGTGTTTTGTTTTAGTGTGGTTTTGTTTGTTTTTATTTTGTTTTTAGGGATGTGTTTGGGTGTGATCCGGAGGGGTTTGTTAGATTGCTTTGTTTGTAACCTTGATTTTGGGTGTTCCCTGGTAGAGTGACCACCAGTCCCCTTCTTGGGACCTTTCCAAGTGGGGGGTGCTGTTCTCCATATCCCTCTGTTCCCTCTTTGAACTTCCTAGTGTGCCTGTTGCTCCAGTAGTTCCGTTATAGGGACTGTGACGTGTGACTGCCTGGGTCATGGTATTTGAAGGAGAAGCCGGCCTCGCTTTCCCGGGACTAAAGCAAAGGCTGTTGCCTGCTCCTCAGTAACCTGCCCGGCTGCCTCCGAGCTTAACTAATTAGCTGCCTGCAAGCAGACATGTGGGGAAAGAGTCCGCTCCGTTCTGGGCTCCATATGGAGGGTTTCTACTCCGGAGCCACGGTTTTTATCCCGGAGCTGCTCAGGGGYTTTTATCCCGGAGTTGCTCAGGGGTTTCTATCCCGGAGCTGCTGGGGGTTTCTATCCTGGAGCCTCTCGGGGTTTCTGTCCCGGAGCTGCTCGGGGTTTATTCCAGAGCCTCTCTCCCTGTGTGTAGGTGCAGAGGAGCTGGCGAGGCCGCCCGAGATGAGGCTCGTGAGCCGCACGCCCGAGCAGGAGCGCCCGCGCATCCTGCCTCCGGACCAGCGGCCGCCGGAGCCGCCGGAGCCTCCCCCTCTCACCGACGAGGACCTTGATTATCGGACAGAGAACCAGCATTTGCCTCTCAGTAACTCTTCAGGAACAGACCCTCACGCGGGAGTGAAGGCAGCTCTTCTGCAGCTGCTCGCTCAGCACCAAGCTCAGGCCACGGCCGAGGAGCCGGCGCCGGCCACTGTGGATTACGCGGCCAGAGACGCCTACGGGGCAGGCCCAGACTACAAGGAGAGCTTCGGATCCTCTTCCTTCTCCTCCGCCCGCTACGGCAGCAGCGACGGGATAGGGAGCGGATCGTCGGGAGCGCTGGAAAGGAGGAGCTTCCTGGGGAGCTCGGATATCCAGCCCTTGGAGAACTACAGTACTGCTTCATCTCACGCGGGCGGCGCGGCGCCGCCGGCGGCCGCCTTCGCCGAGTCCTTCCCGGGCTCGCTCCCCGCTTACGGAGACGTTTACCTCAACGCGGCGCCCCTGCTCTTCAGCGGCGACAAGGACCACAGGTTCGAGTACAGCCACGGCCCCATCCCGGTGCTGGGCAGCGGCGACGCCGCCGGCGGCCCCGACGGCGCCCGCTCCCTGCCCGCCAAGGTGCACAACTACAGCTACGGCAGCAGCCTGCCCGACGGCGCCGCCGGCCTCGGCCACGGCCACGGCCACGCGTGGACCTCGCCCGCGCCGGCGCCCGGCTTCCCCCAGGGATACCGGGGCCACCTGAGCACCCCGGCGGCGGCCACGGCGAGGGGSCGAGGCAGAGGATTGCCCTATTGAGTATCTGTTTTTCCTCAGGCACATCGTTTTTATCTGGAAAAACTTTTTGTTTGTTCGTTCGTTTTTTTTTTTTTTCCTAGCTGCAGTTTCAAGCGGCGCTTCGACAGACTTGAATAATGTTAATTCAACAGCTTTATTTTTATGTGGAAAAGGGTCTTGCATACAGTAGGAAAAAATTAAAGATGCTTCAAACTCATGCTGTCTGGAAACTAGATGAATTGATTGTACATGTTCACAAACTAGTTCTGAATTTTATTTTGTATTTCGGCAGTTTTAAGTGGATGCTAAATTTAGGGACATCAGCTTTTTATGGCACTCTTTCAGATCTTCTGAACTATGCACATTTGTGCTTTTTTTGTAAGTTTGGACCAACTTTTATGTAAAGAAAAATTTTACAACAATCAAAGCAGGGCACTGATTTATTTGGTATTTTTCTTTTTACAGAACTACCTTTAGTCAAAGGTCACTGTCAGTCTTTGCACTGCTTTCAGTGTTATTGTGGAAGGTGTACTTTGTGCTCATTTCAGATAATAAAACACAACCTTTCTCTTGATGCAAAATTTTATAAATATTTGGTCAATGTTATTTTCCTTTTCTTTCAAAAAGATGGAAAAAAAAAAAAAAAAGAATGGATGTTCTGGTAAAATGTTCTCTCCATCGCCCARGCTTGTTTATATAGAAACTGTTTTACTTGAATGGTAAGTGCCTTAACATGTAAGCTTAAGGTCTGCAAAACTTTGGAAGTACTTCATAGGTTGATGTGAAAATTAATACCTAAAACTAGGTAGTTAACCTGAAAATTCAAATAATAGTAGGCAACTCCAGTAGGTCGTAACCTCATGCTGTTGGCTTCAGGGGGGCCGGTGATTTCGAGACCGAATCTTGTCCTGATGAAATGCCAGTTTCCAAACCAAAACTTCCTAAGAAACCAGGAAAGTGAGGAGAGACATGAAGAGATGAGTCCTGTCCTCGGCTCCCTCCCGGAGCTGCTCTAGTTGCTCGGCCAAATGAGCTATACTTCCTGTGCCCTTACCAAGCGATGAAATAGTTTGGTTTGTGCTTTTCTTCTTTTTCCCTTCTCCGATGTCAGCGGCAGTAGCTGCGTGACCGTGCGCGAGGCGCTGACGCTGTCGTCCTTTTAGCACAGCGAGACGGAAAGGAACCAAAGGAAACGTGACCAGTATTGAAAAGCAACCGCAAAACATTTCACAGTAGCGACAGCTCTCTGTAAACTGTGATTGTGCCAACTAACCGTTTTGATACCTGCTGTTCCCCAGAAAGCTCTAATTTCGGAATTGAGGCTCTTGGAGCAGCAGATAAAATGACTGTAGTCAAAACTCTCAACCAGGAACCACTCCTCGTATTAATCGTAACTTCCAGCATGTTTTTTCTTTTTTTTTCCTCTTTTTTTTTTTCCCTTTGACAAGAAGTGGTCTCTCTCCTGCAGAGAGGAGGTATGGTTATATTTTGCATGTACGTAAAAGAATGTTTTAAAGCCCATATTGGAAACAATTTTCCAACTGATTATCCAGTTGACAAATCGGTACCTTATGTAACTGAGTGTTTTAACTATTACTTTTTAAAAAGTAAAATTTCTACTTACACTATTACCACTGTAGTCTTGTCAGTGACTTCTGGGACTTTGAGCATAGAAGCCAAAGCTGTTGGGGTTCCCTTTTTGTCGCAGTTGGTTGTCGCTCCGGGCCAGCCGCCCCGCGACGGAGCCGGGAAGCTCCCGGAGAGGAAGGAGCTCCCGCCGCCGGACGCTTCCCGGCTGTGGTGCCCGCGAGGGAAGCGCGGGGCGGAATCCCGCTCCCAACCTCCAGGAAAGCTCGGGAGCGGAGCAGCCGGCCCCAAGGAGATTGACGCGTCGGCCGCGTGCCGAGGGGCTCTTCTCCAGTAAGGACAACTTGGATTTCTTTTTCTTTTTTTTTTTTCTGATGGTGAAAGTTGTTGTTAGTGTCACGTAGGGACAGTGTCAGCCATAGGGAAAGAAAAAGTAATTCAGATAAACAAAATATGGATTTGCAGATCTAGCGGAGGCCCCTCAAAGCCCGTAGGGTTGTTGCCACTGAAAGGTGCAGTCTGATGTTACTCTGCTGCACTGCACGTGTCAGTGCAGGTGAAGCTTCATTAAGAAGGCAGGTAAGTCCAGATTAAGAAGCAGGTCCCTAAGACTGAGGACCAAATGACTTGACTTGCAGGACAGAGCGTAAGGAGGGCAGGACGACTTCTGTTGGCCTCCCTTTTGGGGGTAAACATCCCGATGGTTTAGGTCGCCTCATTTCGTGCAGAGACACCGATCTCCTGCTCCGAGCGTGTGGAAGCCGTCCCGGTCACGGCCGCGCGCTGCTGTTGTGGACTGAGGGGCCTCTGGTGCCGCGAGGCGTGCGGGGAGCGCACGCAGGCTGCCTTCGGGGTTAGCCCGGGGATTCCTGCTGCCCTTTCCCGTGGGAAACCCTCAGCCTGCGGCAGTGGCACCGTCTGTGGGGAGAGGAGACGCAGATTTCCTGGCGAGGGGCAGCCCGGGGCTGAGGTGGGCACAGGGCTCGTGCTGCCCGCAGGCCCTGTGCTCCCTTGGATCCACGGATCCAAGCGCACTCCAAGGCCCTTGGGTCAGCTCAGAGCTTTCCCCTCTGGTCATTCCTGAACAAATCCCGCTGGGCAGAGCGGCTCCGTGCCGGCCTGGCGCTTCCCACCGCGTGGCCGCCGCGTTTCCCTCCCGCATCCCGGCCTCTAGTCGCTGCCGCCCCTTCCCTGCTCCGCGGGTTTGGCGCTCCCTGCGCTGCGCTTCCCAAGCGCGCTGCCGAGACCTGGACGCTGCTTCCCAAAAGTAAGTGTCGTGTGCTTGTGTTTCCACTTAACCATAGCTAAATACTGTAATCATGGACTGTCGAGTGTTTCCTTATTTATATGGCGTGATCCTTAGCCATACCGAGAGGAASAAAATGAACCCAGGTGGACTGGTGTGACCATGACTTAAAACATTTAGGCTACCTACAATATTCCTACAGTTATACCTACAATTCAGCCAAAGGACAAGGAAAGAGCTTTTATCCTGGATCTCTAATAATCACCGTTGTCTTGAACAGAAGGAATGGCGGGAATGGGTGTAAAAATACCTGTGTCTTTAAAGGTTAATATAATTTCTTCAAAGAGAATTTTAAAATGGCAAACTTTTTTATTATGTTTCCATAAAACATGGTCTCTGTTGAATTTCCTTCTTACCACGGTAGCGTAAGACGCTTTCTATAAGCAGAGGTGACAAGTGCTGTAATGCAGGTTCCTGAGGTCTTGGGCACTCCTTTTGTTGGTACCTGTGACTGGAGCCAGTTTTGCTTCGGATCGAGTTGTAGTTGGATCAGTTGAATTGGTAATTGTGCAGTAAAAAAAAAAAAAAAAAATGAAGTATTGAAATAACATAGGATACCTCTTTTTCTGCAGGCAAATTAGATCTCAGACCATGAATTCTGTTTCTAATAGAGAAAATCTCCGATGTGCTTCTCGCGCTCCAGAGTTAACGTTAGGCGCTCACGTGGGTCGCACGCGTTTCTCTGTTCTGTTTCACCGTTTTGTACACGGGGACATATCGGCTGTTTCACTCTCTGATCTGTTGGAAATGTTCCTCAGACCCAGAGGGGTGTCAGGAAGGAAAAGAATTACCAGAAAACTGGTCTGATTCTGTATTTAGAAATCAAATGACCTTGACCTTAAAATCAAGCTAACTTTGCTTATCAGGGTGAAGCATACATTATTGCAGGAGTTCTTTCAAGACAACCTAATTTAAAGTAATCAAAACTGTTACGCTTCGGCTTGCTTACTCTTTGTTATTTTAAGCCATTTGTATATAAAATGTATTGTGCAGCCTGTAAATAAAATGCCATGAAAACTCCATGTCCATCGTTGTTTTCCCTCTCTGGATGCGGAGGCCGCAGGCGAGGAGGGTGAGAGGAGCAGAATTTCTTGGCGACAGCTACAAGGAGAGCCTGGATTTTTGTGTTTGGTTTTGGATGCATGACTTGATCTGTGCTGCCTGGAACGGTGACGCTGAAGTGTGGAACGGTTTCCAGTTGGCTGTTCCCCTTTTCTCCCCAAAACTGCTGTAGCATCCAGTGCCTTACCCTGATCCGGGGTGCTGTGCGAGGGCAGTGGTTGGGGAGCTGCGTGGTGGCCGGTCCGTTCAGCCACCGCTGCCCTTTGGTCCCCGAGATGCTCCCACATGGATAGGCCAGCCAGGCAGTGTTCCTGCTTGGATCTGCATGTGAATCAATATCCATCCTAGTGGAGGGAGAATTTTATGTGATAAACAAGGGGAGCTCTTTCTTTTTCCAGTCACCTGTACTCACGTTCGCAAAGCCCGAGGGTTTTATTTCCAAAGCTCACGTCAGTTTGTTTGTTTGTTTCACTTGCCATGGTGGGAGCTTGTTGGCAGCTGGGGCTTTCACTCGGGGTGTGCTTGGCAGCTGGAGCCCTCCCTAAGGCTTCATTTCCTTCAGGTGTGGGGCTCTTGGGGCTTGTTGATAGGCCGGCCTGCTGACCCTTCCTCACAGAAGGGCCTCCATGGGGCTGCAATGGGGTGATCCCTCTGTGTGTGCATTTGGGTGTCCTGCTGTGGCTGCACACTGCAGTGAGTGCTTCTCTGGTAGGGCTTCTTCCAAAGAGGCTTTGGGGAGATGGGTTTTTCCCCTCGATTTTAAAACGTGTGGTGTGAAAGATGCGTAGCTGGGCAAAGAAATGTGAGCAGAAGCGTGAGCTTCGCAGCAGTCGACCAGGGAGCTGTTTAGTTTTACCAATCTGTAAAACATGTTAAATGCTTTCTCCTCCATATCAGGATGTGCTACTTCCAGAGGGTACTTCTATGGATAGAGAAAATCTGTGTGTTTTATTTTTCCCTGGATGGTGGCCTGGGCTTTGCRTGCCCTTGGCTTGAACGTGAAAGTGCCCTGCCCTGCTCTGCTCTGCCCGGAGGTTTCTCTGCCGTCGGCTCCCCAAGGGCTGGCCCTTTTCTCTTCCATCTGTATGGGGAGAGGGACAGGGGCTGTGTGGGACCAGCTGGACACCGGTCCCATGAGTGTGGAGGGGACTGTCCCCTTGCAGGAGGYGGGGGCACTGCCTCTGTGCCCCGCGAGGCTGCTGTATCTTCCTTCTCCTTCAGCTTCCCTTGCAAAAGGGTTTCGCAGGAGTGGATTCAAGGCAGGCCCTGGGTTAAGGAGGGTGAGGTCTGGTCTGTTGCTGTTTTTGTCCTTTTGTGTTTTCCTCCTTGATGGCTTTGTTGCTGGTGTGATCCTTCAGGGAGCCTGTGGCCTCTGGAGATGGCTGTGGGAGCTGCGCGGGGTGAGCTGGACGCGGGTGCTTCCTCTCCCAGCGGTGCTGTTTAATGAACAGCCCATGTCAGAGGACCTCGGGGGAGCCCCTTTTTGCTTCCGAACATTGTGGCCTGCAACCTAAGAGCAGGTGGGAAAACGCCTCCCACACGGGTACGTGGTTTTGTTTAAGGAGTTAGAGACCAAAAAAAGATCACACACCGAGGACTTTGCTGACCCAGCCATCTCTTGGGCTGCTTCTCTAAGTTAAGAATAATAATTATTGTGCCAAAAAATGCCTTTGGCCTCAATAAATCACCAGGAATGGCAGGCCCCTGTGATAAGGTTTCCTTTCACGCTACATCTGCTCCTTTAAGTTTAATTTCTTTCCATTTCACCAAGATTAGTGAGTAGATGTGTTGATGCTCTAGAAAGACTGTGGGCAACTTTTTTTCTATCYTTCCTTTCAAATTCTCTGATGAGCCAGGCTACAGGAAAGAAAGTGCAGGTAACGGGTAGTAGCGTCTAAAGGCAAGCTCCCTCCTTTGATCAGCACTTGAATTGACAGGGATGAGGGAAGCCAAATATCTCGCCCATCCCTCAGGACTCAGCCCGGAGGGCAATGCACTCACTGGCATGGCGTGGGAGATGCACTGTTATCCCTAGCTGGGGGATGCATTTCCTTCTGAAAAGCTCAGAATATCTGTGTCTTGGGTAAAATGCAAGGGAGGCATCTTAGTTCCCCATTTCTGAAGGCAAAGAGCCCAYGCTCTTCAGTTTCAGAAGATAAAATCATTTACCAGCTTTTTTCTATGCTGTTTCTRCTGTGACCCGCTTTGGCCTCTCAGCGCACAAAGCACCAGCTCTGGGCCTTCATCCAGCTTGAACATCTCTCGYGTTTTCCTAGTGGTTTTCTTTCTTGCCAGAGTGTGCCCCAACCTGCCCTGCAGATCCCTCTGCTAGGGAGAAGAAAGGCAGATCTTGTATTCTGGTGTGAGACACTTAAATGGGAACTTGGAATGAACTCAAAAGATGATCTTGCTGAGCTGCCAAACATCATCTTTATGTTTCTGTTAGCAGTGCTGCTACTTCTTACAACGCAAGGTRAAAAGAGCACCTAAAGAAATCCTCTCTGTTCTCTTCCATGCTCAGCAATTCCCGCTGCTGGCTGCAGCCTGCCAGCATGAAGCCGTGGGGCTGCCATGGGGCCGAGAAGCGTTGACACATTTGATCCCCAAGCGTCCTTGAGCACAGCACAAGGGCACAGGGCAAGTGTACCAAGAGGAGACAGTGTACTGCTGCACCGGGGTCTCCAAAAAGTATTCTGYATCTACATGTGTTTGTTTTGTCACTTCATTCCTAGCTGGAAGCGTCTCTTGCCTCCTGGAGCCCCTGAACTGGTGTAACTGGTGGAACACAAAGACCGTTTCCCACAAGCTGCTGGTCATCTGCAGCAAGCGGCATGAGGGCAGAGCCAGAGCCCATCAGCCCTCCCTGCTGTGTGACAGGGGAATAGCTGCCAAGTGTCACCTTTCTTTTCATGTTACCTTTGCARGGGGCTAGAAGGAGGCTGTCCTTCAGACGGGAAACTGAGGAAGGGAGTTGTCTGGGGCCCTGCAGGAAACCTGTAGCACAGCGAGGAACCGAACACGAGCGCCTCGTGTTGGCTTCGCCTGGGCTGAACGCTGAGCACAGAGATCAGAAGTTGCCGGTGTCCTGGGTTGTGCTGAAGATAGTCTGGCCTCATCCTCTTGACACCCTTCCCGAGGGTACTTGTACACAGTGATCAGATCGGCTCTCGGCCTTCCCTTCTTCAGGCTAAGCTGTCCCCTCTCTCAGCCCCAGCTCCTGAGAGAGATGCTCCAGCCCCCTAGCCTTCTTCATAGCCCTGTGCTGGACTCTGCCCAGCAGCTCCATGTCCCTCTTGTACTGGGGAGCCCAGAACTGGACACAGTTTCCAGATGTGGCCTCTCCAGGACTGAGTATGGTGGCAGGGGGAGGTTTAACCTCTAAGGTACCACCTAGTCCAAGATACCATTGGCCTTCTTGGCCACRGGGGCACCTTGCAGCCTCACGGTCAGTCTGTCGTTCACCAGGACTGCAGAGCTGCTCTGCAGCAGGTCCAGCCTTCAGCCTCAGTACTGCCCCTGAGGGACACCGCTGGCTCCAGGCCTCCAGCTAGGCTCTGTGCCCTGATCCCAACCTTCTGAGCGCTGCCAGCCAGCCAGTTCTCAGTCTACCTCTCTGTTCACTCATCCAACCTGCACTTCCTGAGCTTGTTTATAGGGATGTTAGGGTAGACAGTGTCAAAAGCCTTCCTGAAGTCAGGGTAGACAAAATCCACTGCTCTCCGCTCACCTACCCAGCTAGTCCTTCCATCATAGAAGGCTATCAGGCTGCTTAAGCCTGATTTACCCTTGATGAATTCRTGCTGACTACTCCTAGTCGCCGCCTTCTCCTCCATGTACTTAGGGATGAGATGCAGGATGAGATGTTCCATTGCCTTTCCAGGGACGGAGGTGAAGCTGACTGGCCTGCAGTTGCCTGGGTCCTCATCCTTTTTGAAGAGTTGGGTAACATTGGCTTTCTTCTAGTCCTCAGGCACCTCCCCTGTTCTCCAGGACCTTTTGAAGATGATGGAGAGCAGCTTAGCAAGAACATTTACCAACTCCTGCTGCACTCTTGCATCTCATCAGGAGCCATGGGTTTGTGGGTGTCAGCTTTGCCTAAACGATCTCTGATACCATGATCCTCAACCAAGGGCAGGTCCTCTTTCTCCAGACTTCCTCTTTTGTCTCCAGGGTCTGGGATTGCAGAGTGCTGGCCTTAGTAACACTGAAGCAAAGGAGGATTTCAGTAACTCTACSTTCTCTGTATCTTTTGTAAGCAGGCCACTCACCCCGTTCAGCAGTGGCCACACATTTTTTCATGTTCCTTTTTCTTCTGAGGTATTTGAAGAAGGCCACCTTGTTGTCCTTGATGTTCCTTGCCAGTTTTARTCTGCAATGCACCTTAGCCTTCCTCACGGCATGTCCACGTTTCCCGACAACATTCCTCCCAAGCGGCCTGTCCCTTTCCCCACATGCTGTCTACTTCCCTCTCCTATCTGAGTTTTGCCAGGGGCTCCTTGCTCATCCCTGAAGATCTCCTGCCCCTTTGCCAGCTTCTTACTCATGAGGATGCTCTGATCTTGAGCTGGGAGGAAGTGATGCTTGCATAYTGACCAGCTCTTTGGGATCCACCTCCCTACTAGGGCCTTAACCCTACATTCAACCTATGTCAGTGTTTAGTTGCTAGACCATAATCTGTATATCCGCAGTTACCACTGACCCAACGGGAGCACTTCAGATACTTCTGCTAAAGGCACCAGCGCGGTGGAAAAGCCACTTCTGTCTCGTCTGCCACCTGGGATGGGAAAGAGGCAAGTGGGAAAGGGCAGACCTGCGCAGGGAGTGACGTCTGGATCGCTCTGCTCTTATTTGAAGGTTTCTGCTGAGGAAGGGTTTCCTCAGGTGGGGAAGGGAAGGGTTTCTCCTCTCGGCCCAGGGGAGCTGCAGCAGAGAAAGGGAGGTGCAGGAGGGAGGGCTGCTCCGGCTGGAGGCTCCGAGCGCCACGGCCGGATCTGCTGCCTCCTTCCCGCTTCCTTCCCTGCCACTACAGAGCACCTGGAGCCAGTTYGTTTGCTATTTATGTTGTGAATACTCTTTATTATTTAAAGAGGAAAAAAAAAAAAGAGCATAGACTAAAAACTACAGACAAAATAGTAAGTGAACAGAACTCTAGTAATGAAGTGTGGGAGAAGAGGATAGTAAATAATAACAAGGACCTTATCTGCAGATGGTCTGGTGATTCGGCATCAGGAAAGCATTACTTTAAACCTGCCAGCCAGTGCTAGGAACCGTGTGTGTTTTCCTCTCGAGATCGCCCCTCGTTATGGGCTGCAGACCCTGCTGGGCCCCCAGGCACGCACGCGCAATGACGCAAGGCACCCAGAGAAGACACGCAGGTAGCAGGAATATTGTTTTATTTGCCAACTGTGCTTGCAATTACAGCATTGCCTTTGGGGAGCAATAGCAAAAAAAAAAGCAAACAGAAGATTTTGCTTTCAGCTGAGCTCACGGGAGGCTCTGTTTTGGTTTTTGGATTTTTTTTCCCCTCTACGTGCAACATTTAAGTCTTAAGCTTAAGACAAACTCCTTTTTTAAGCTGAACACAAACTCCTTTTTGGCATTCASGTAAATTTTTGCTTGCTTTACTGAAGCACGGATCATTTGTTGTGAATAGCAAATATTCTCTTTTCCCTTGTAGCTTCTTGCCACCTCTTTTTCATTTCTCAAATCCTGTTTTTTATGGTTTTGGAATTATAGAGCTTTTGTATTCTGAAAGCTACTACCTCAGGCACTTCATTATGGGAAGTACTAAATCAAAGCATGACTTTGAATCTGAAATCCTGTGTTCTCTGGGTTTATTTAAATTGCAGATATCTGGCCAGATACAGTATGATGAAAATGAGGTGTTCCTGTCTTTGCAGAAAGGACATGCTAATATGAACTATGTGACAGGAAATTAATTTTTAGCTGTCTCATTTTAGTGTGGTCACAATGGGTACCCACATGTGTGCAATTTACATGAAATGGTAATTTCACAGAATTTGTTTAAATAGGCATTCACGTGTATGCAATTTACTGGGAAAAAAAGTATCAGCACCACCATTATCTTGTAACAGGTAGTAACTGGGAGCCAGGCAAATAACTGGTTCTTTTTGATGCCTGTTTTGAAGCAATGCTTATTTAAAAGCATGTGTTATTTTCTTTGAAATATCAATCAAAAACTTCTGTCAAGTCTAAAAATATGTAATTGCTTGAGATGTAGTCCCGTTATAAGGTAACCTCCTATCTCAATTAAAAAGTGTTCCTGTCTAAATATTTGCCTTGCTATGACATCGATTGTGTTGGCAGGAGCAGAAGCGGGGGGTAGGCAACAATCAACAGAATTAAATATACAGTCCAGAACAAAATAAGAAAGCTGGTAATTTGAAGCACTTTAAGTGAGGTATTGTCTTTGTGGAAATGTCATATTCAGAAGAAAAAAGTAATGATCAAGAAGGGGATTCTCAACTGCTTGGTAGATAAAATGGTAAATCTGTATAATTCAGTGTACAATTGTGCAGCTGCTGCAGGAATGCAAAAAAAAAAAAACTTTCTCTCTGCAAGAGAGGCTGCAGATAACATGAGGTCCAAATTTCATACTCAGATTATAGTGTAAATCTAAGACATTTTCCTGACACTATTTCAATTTGACAGGTTCCAATTATAATTGTACTTTAAAGTGAGATCGATCCTGAAAATGGCTTCACTTATTGAAAAAAACGATAAATTCCAACTTTCTATATAACGCCCAGAGGAAACAGTTTAATATGACATGATCAACACAAACAACACCAAGACATGTTCTGCAATTGATAGTTGTTTAACAGGACACTCGCTCATTTGCTGTTCCAACAAGCTATCAACTGTTTGCAGGTTTGACAATCTGTGTGATCCTGTTGCAGGACGTCACAGGACAGGAGAGGACAGCGTTAGGCCTCACACTAACAGCAACTATTCCTCTGGACACCAACGTTGTTACATTAACAAACACATAAACACCAGGCTCGACAACTTGGATTAGATGTCTTATCAGGAGGATTTCTCTAAGGTGTGTTTTTCAACGTGTGCTGGAAGAGCTGGCAGTTGCTATTTTCCTGAAAAGCAGTTCTAAAAATGTTTGTAAGTGGGAAGGAGAAAAATCTGCTCAGTTGACATTAAAAGCACTGCAGCTAGTCACAAAAAGCAAGAAATTAGGCTTCTAACAGTTGTACTACCCTGTGTTTTGTGAGACATTTTTACATCATGCAATATATTACAGGCTATGGCAATAATAATGTTTGCACTTTCAGAATTTAAACTCTACTAAGGCTGCATTAACATTTCCAGGTTTGATTTTCTGTATCTTTTTAATATAAAATGCATGAAAAAATATTATTATGTTCATAGTGTTTGACTCTAGAACGAGATTAAGTAACTTTMGGTAAAGCTGCTGTCTTGGAAAAGGTAAGTTTGCTTTGTGTAGTTCCKCACTGGTTGCTCATAAACTCGTGTGAAATGTGTGTTCTGGTGTAAACCCAGATGAAAAACAAATAGCTGGGAACATCAGACCTGCGGATCTGCAACCCCAACTCTGCAAGTGGAACTCTGCTTTATTTTTCCGTCCTGTAATATGAAGTGCAGAAATTTATTGCAGTGCATTTTAGAATACAGTCACAGTTTGCTTTCGTATTAATGTAAAGCAGGACCATATTTGTGTCGGGGAGACAAGAGAGCAGCTGCTTGGCCCGACGATGCATCTATCACTTGTTAAAGGACTTGGTCATGAAAAGGGGGGAAGCAGAGGGGGAGCATCCTCAAATTAATGGTTAAGAGAGGTAATGCCTGGCCTACCCTCTGATAACTGCCTGAGACTCTTCCTCTGGAAATGGCTGTATTTGTATTGATTATAGCCTAAATCATTTCCATATGCACTGAAATTCAATACTACCAGGATTCCTGTCTGGGTCTTTTTTTGAGCTTGCAGCCTTAACTTCTCTAGTGTAGTACATGAAAACTTAATTAGACTATTAGTTTGAAATTGTTCCTGCTGCTATTGCACGTTTCAGGTCAGATAAAGGATGGAATCCAAACTGCTGTTAACTTCACTATGAAACTTTATTTAATGAATCAGTAAACAAATTTCTCTTTTGGTAGAATTTTTTTTTCTGGTAAAATTACCTTCTAGGAAGTATATTTATCTATATCGGCATGTTTATTTTGGGCATATGAGACTTGAAAAGCTGTTAAGTGCAGCTCCTTCTCTGCTGGCTTCCTCTCCTCCTCACAGGGCATTTAAAATTTGCTCGGGATGTTTTACAGACAAACCAGATTTTGCTGGAGCAGAAGATGCCCAGAAAGCCCTTGTTGGGTTCTCTCCTGTCAAGAATGAAGGGAGAACCAGGAGATTTCTGTGTCTGTSTAACCTGCACAGAACTCGCACCCAACAGGGTTCCTGAACTGAGAGGAAAGGACAATTCCGAGGAAAAGCTGGTAACTGYTTAAACTCCTTTTTCCTGCAAGACTATTGCAGACGCTCATTTTCAAGATAYAAAGACACCAGGGATATGGTAGCTAGTGTCTAAAATGAAGGGAGGTTGATCACACTCCCATTTGGGATATTCCAGGAGCTTTTATTCTYAGGTTCTAGTAGGTTTTATTCATTACGCTAAGAGACGTGGGACCAAACAAGCACCACGTTGAAACACCGGTACATACCTTAATATCTTACCGTGGTGAAATTAAGATCCCATTAATATCACATGATGAATGGTGTTAGGCACATTCAGAAAACAAAAACACACACACAAAAAGGAATGAAGTGACAGAGAAAAAGTCCGACTGTTGCCTTTCAGTGTGAGGTGATCTAAGGGTTAATACAACCTATAGATACGTAAGCTGAGGAATATTAGTGAGAGGAGGATTTTAGTGTATGATTTTAAGGATATCACTAGTATAAAACTTACTAGAAAAGCTTTGGAAAAGATCTTTGGAAATAATTCCAGACATAGCGGGGAAAAAAAAGCCCCAATGTGGTTTTAATGGCTGGGTTTAGATGGTTAAGAGAAATTCAAATGTGTTTTGATAACCCACTTGAATAGCATTATGATATATGACTCTTTAACAGAGAATRAAATGTAAAATCCAATGTTTGAAAGCTGATGCTAAGCAGAAACCCGTCTAGACAGAAAGCAGATTTTTGAAGCAACAATGATTAAGCTTGGGATCAACTTCAACAGAGAGATGGTGCAATGTCTGTCATCTGAAATGTTTGAACATTYGATAACTTGTATGATTTTCTTGTATGTTCTGGTTCAAGGAGAAGTGGTTATTTTGATGTGGAAGTCTGTAGGTGATGGTTAGAGCTAACGTGYAGGGCATAGGGATTCATACTTCTCTCGGACACTGACTGCAAGACAGTGTGATACGGGATTTGACAAAATCTATGTACAGCTTACTAGGAAAAATTAAATATTTCACATATTGTGTTGATTCATGGAATACACATTTTACTGGCAAGGTCTGTCTGCCATGTCTCTTAATAAACTAGCATAATTGCAGCTACTCATTTCACCCGCTCTTTGGGACTCAGTGTGGAAGGATTTCACTTGGAACTTGCTTATGCAATTATGATGTSTTTCTCCTTACCTCTTTGATAGATGCTTAGAATTTGGAATGTAAAGAGATGGGACCTCATGACAAAGCTCATAAAGTAGAGTTAGGAGAAAAAAAACAAAAACAAAAGATGATGATGCAGGTCCCTTGTAGATGCAGACACATTTTGCARATCACTTTGTACTTAGAGCAATTAAAGAAATAGAAATGGAATTTTAAAAAATGTAGTATTTTTCTTGATATTTCTTTTGTTTCATTTAAGGCAAGAAGTGCAGCTGAGACTACCATACAGATGCTCAGGTCCTGCAACCACAAGCAACTGAAAATACGCTCAGGTTGAAGCTCAACAGAAACGGTACGATTGGAAGTTGTGGAAGCTGTAGCTGGAGAACCTCCCTGCAGAGGGACAGAAAGAGGTGTCAGAGAGAGCTCTGCTGTGCTGGTGCTCTTCCCAGGTAGGTAAGTCACAGCAGGAATTGGTTWAGGCTTTGGATTCTAGGTAGCACCATTGTAAGCATTAGCAAAGGGGAAGACTTGGATTAGAAGTTTCTGCTGTTCTTCTCTATGCTACATCAATAGACAGCATAGATGGAAATGTGAAACTTCCTTTTTCTTCCTTTTTGGCAAGTCTGCAAGACAGAGAGAAGTTGCTCCGTAGGAGACAGTAGATCTCCTGGCAGTTTGAAAGCTTCCAAAGCAGACCTTAGCATTAAAGTAATTGGAGTTGGATCGAAGCTGAACTGATGGTAAGTGATTAAATATACTGAATAGAAAAAGCTCTCTGTGCACCCAGGCTTTTTATTTTTGCTGCTCATAAAAGTCACTTCTCTCGGAAGTGCACATCTGTTTTCTTGTAGTTCATGACTTAAAAACTCAGGTTTCATGGCTGCTGAAGGGATGGCACCTGATTTTACACTTCCCCAGTGTAGCTGCCCTCTCTGCCCTCTCCTCCCTCGCTCCCTCCCATGCTTAGGCGAGTGTCTACAAGGATATGCTGACTGAAAACAAGAGTGTTTGACATGGGTATGTCAGAAAGCTAACAGGAAGAAATGGAACCAAGGCAACACTGTTCTACCATGCCCTTTCTTTTGTATATATGCTTGTTCTGTTGCCTTCTCACAGCGTGACTTTGCCTTTATTTTTGCAATTCTTAGGCCAGCTTGGACACCCCTTGTCTGCCTGTTCCAAAGAACACGTACTTATTCTGGATGTGGGAAGAGGATGGCAGCTAGAGCGGGGGCCTGCCTCCCTTGCCCAGTGTGCCTACCTGATGAGATACACACCGAGCAGCCAAATGACCCTGTAGGGGAGCAGGGGGGGATTTGTGTGCGTGYTACTGCTGACACAGTCTCACCATCTCCAGCACCACGAACCAAGAGAGCCTGCAGAGGACGGGCTATGCCGGGGGGCTGAGCAGTACCGACCCCACCAAGCGCTTCAGCAGACAGTTACCGCTCGCAGTGCTGAAGGGTGCATCAAGCCTAGTGCACRAGAAGGAGCAGGACTTTTCTCCAGAGGTTTTTCATGGAAATATCCTTATGATACAGTTGGCGCATGGATGGTTGCAAGAGAAACAYGGAGCAGAAAAGACAAGGGAAGACTCGGCAGAAGGGTAAGGGAAGTATTTTCCCTGAGAAATGTTAAAATGTTAAGGTGGGGGAGAGGTTAAAAAAACAAAGTCCCATAGAACAACTCATCTTTATTAGGTCCTTTCAAAACRAAAACACAGAGGTACCCAAAGGTCTGCTGACCTGCTTAGTCATGTACTGGCATCTAGTGCTTTCAAACTGTAAGAAGGTAAATKATAAGAGATGTAGTTAATGGAAACAGAGTTCTGCCATGTGCTTACTGGTGCCAGCTGGTAGCAGACAGAAGTGAAACCATGGACGTTACCAGCTCCACATTTGCAAAGGCTGGAATCTATTTCTTGCCCACCTCCCAAGCAAGGTGGGARCAAGGAATATACTAAGGAAAAGGCAGTGAACAGAAGATCCAGTGATTACTCCAAGAGGAAATTAAATGTCAGAAATTATAACCAGCCGTACTAGAATTATAGGAATATTGTTTGTGATACAGGCCTTCTTTAGATTTAAGATCTGCAATTTGGCAGTTCGTTCATCTGAAAATTGAGTTTTCTGCTGTTTGARCAGAGTTTCTCGACCTGTTGCACAGTGCACGTGCCCCTTTCTTAGCATCTGGAAATGAAAATCCAGGTGGTTTTCCTAAGCATTGTCATTTAATTGCTATGGCAACCAGAAGGCTATTAAAAATTTACAGACAGGGGAAGTACCTGTTGGAAAGAGGAACTGCAAGGAATCTATACATGGATTTTTGATACCTTCCTGCAGTTATCAACCCATGCTGCACGCCTGGCCCCTCTGCTGTATTAATTCTCCCTTTCTGTCCACAGGGATCTTCAAACACAAAATATTTATAGCTTTAAAACTCATGGAATGAGAAAATTACGTAGCGTTTGCAGAGGAGTGGTGAAAAATACACATTCTCCTCTGCATACTCAACTGTAGGAATTGTAACATTTCAGACCCCAGCATCTGTTTATTAAGGTCTATAATCAAAGCCTCCTTTTACATTGATCTAAAAATCTTCATTAAGCCACAGGAGGCAGTGGTTTGATTTTCCAAGTGCTATGCAACTACTGTTTTATAATCCAGTTACTGCTGATACTGTTCCCCAGTTGGCAATCACTGTTTCTAAATGTCATGTTTGCTCTGCATTATTTGTGGTTTTTGCAGTGTAACTTCTGCCACAGAATTTGTCAATTAGCTTAATTCCTTTTCTCTTGCTTCAGCCTTACTTAGCTTAAGTGTGATGCTTGACAAAAAAAAGGGAAATCATTTCCATCACTCTGGAAGAGTTTTTGTTCTTCCACTTTTTTTTTATTATTTATACTGAGTTGTATCAACATCACACTCAGTAGTCCCACTTCAGGAATTTCCCCATGAAAATAAGATTGAAACCCAAAGCAATCACTTGTTGAATCCATGCTAACAGCTTTTAAACTCTCTGCAATTAGACTGGGCAAAAGAAAAACAGATGGCTACCAGAAAGGTTATTTTAATATAGCATCAAGCAGCACAATCTTGGCTGCCCATAAAAATAGTGTAATAGAGGCAGAGAGCTTTCTTTCTTAAAAAAATAAATGCAACCCACCCTAAAATAATGTTAAAAATTTCAGCTTGAAATGATGTTGAAGTCTTTGCCTCCTAGGATGCTGTCAGTAACAAACGGATAAAAGAAAAAATTTAATCCTTTTGTTCTTGATTCCAATAGTGCTGTGGCTCACCCAAGGCTTGGAAAAATGAAGGAGGAGGAAGCGCACTAACATGGTTGGTAAGGTTAACCTGAACTATAGTGACGTCTCTCCTCCCATATTCCATCACGTCCTGTGCACAACGTAATGCCCAGGTAAGGGTCTTCAACTTGAAAAGTTCARCCCTGGCACACAGCTTGGTGACTTAATGATTTCTAATTGAAGGAGCCTGATTGCAATGATGGAGCAGCCCTCAAGCTATGAGGAATTAGACAGTGTTCCTCCAGAAGAAAAATATGAACCAACCAGTTCACAACCAAGCTGCACAGGACTTCTTTTTTTTTGACTATGAAATTATCTTTGTGAAACATTTTTTTCCCATTTTATTAGGGAATGGGATGGTGCTTTTTCCAACATGAGCAGCCTTGGTTTAATTCATTTCCTACTCTTTAATAGCTCTAAGAACTCCACTCTGGGATTTTAYTGGCCCAGCCCTTCTCTCCCTTCCTGCTCCTCTTGCCTCCCCTCCCTTTTTGTCATCTATGAGTTACTTTTTATATACAGATGCCTGCATGTATTGATTAGAAAGGAATGAAGATAATGAATGAAGGCTACTGAAAGTCAGCTGTGACTTTACTGCAGATGAATAAAATGTGCCTGCACTTTAGGGGTTAACCTACACATATGGTAAATTTGTCTRAAAACTGACAAGCTATGTGGTGTATTAGCTGGTATAATACAAAATCCAGCAAAGGTGATGGAAAAGAATGGGTAATTAGTGTTTGGGTTAAAATACCTTCTGGAGCTAAATGGCACCTTGTTGCAATGTTCTGGAGAAGGAGGGTATTTTCCTACCCCTGTTTGGGCACGAAGCATCTCCCCAGCTGTTTTCAGGCTGATACTCCAAGGTTTCGTAGTGCCGGGAAAGTAGTAATGAGGATGAAATAAAGGTCTTACAAGCAACTCTCCAAAGCTTTAAGAAGAAAGCCTAGTGTAGGGAATGCCCAAACTCTAGGCTGAGAAAACGTTCTTAAGCTCTAAATCATCAAATCAGCACCCATTTTAGCAAAAAGGTCAGGTAATGAAACTGATTCAGCTCTTTGTGCATCCTAAGGGCATTCAGTGGAAAGCAAAAGTAGTGTAGGCAAGAAAATGTTTGTGAACTAACAAACAGCTGAATGCTGGAACTAYACTCACGTTGCAGTTGTTAATATAACTTCATGATTTCCCTTCTCCATTTGTGGTAAGAAGTACTTGTCTCAGCAGTGGCAACTTAACAGAAAAGTTAACCTAGAACTAGGACCCACCTTGCGAGTRACTAAAGCCACCAAATGCATTATGAGATTCTTCAGCAAGCAATGCAACCAACCCTCTCTTTTCTTTCTCGATAAAGGAGGTTTGCAAAAGGCAAGTGCCAAAATTTGGAGATGGGAAGACAAACTTTCTACTCCTTAAATATTTAAGGAAATATTTCAAAAAGTTTAATTCAGTTCAAGACAGTCTTGCCTCATACACAAAAGTGTATGAATTTGAATCAGAAAAAAATGCTGTAGTTTACTGAAAAGTTGGTGAAGAAGTGGRAGAGACAAGTGGATGGTGCATTGTTCAAACTTACATCCTGAATACTTACATATCTTGATTGCATGAGTATATAGCCTTTGGTGTCAGTTAGATTAATCACAGGTATAACTCAGCCAAACAGTTTAAAAATCTTCTTTAGGAGGGAGCCTCTAAAGAACAGATATTTGTACACTATCCATATATGCATGTTTCAAATTTTCCCTCCAGATGTACAATCAATCCATTTATATAAACAGAGGGTAAAGACAGACCTTACATGAAAACAAAAGCAACTTGATCACRAAAGTAGTTATCCAATTTGTTTCCTAGGAGCATTTCCTCTTGCAAAGTGTTCCCAGTGTTGACATAAAAAATGTAACTCTCAGTACCTATTTCTTATTAAAAAAAAAAAAAAAATCCTTTTACTGAAGCCTCTGTTCCATATGCATTCYGTCATTTTTCATCAAGACTTGCTTCTTCTTCACTTATTATAAAGGATTTGCATAACTTGTATGGGACAGAAGAGACAGAAACTTTCGGATGTACCCATCCAAAAGCAGAGTTCACTGACTTAAGATGCAAAAATTCTTCTGAGAAAGGATATAGGGTCCGTAGTGTTATCGCATTCAGTGCCAAAGAATCCACTTGTTAACAAGACAGGTATGGTTTAGTTTCATGGGCTCATGAAGAAAGGAGGCATTTGTATTCCTGGGAATATTGTGATTACGAAAAGGCTCCACAAACAAATGAGGAAGTGATGTATTCTATCTCCATTAGAAACACGCATGAAAACAATGTYTGCCACATGAGGAAAAAGGACAAAAGATCAACAGCAAGGAAGTGAGTGTTTAAACTTCCTGGATACTACAGTGTCCCACCAACAACAAAAAAAAAAGCTTAAATTGGCTTTAGGTACATTATATTTATAGTTATGAACATGCGTTCATGCATTTTACAGCTATTCAACAGTGACATTTTATAAAATTTTGACCATCTTACTGCAATTATAGAATTAATCTTAGAAGTAAAAAAAAAGCTGAATTATCTTTAAGCTTGTGGTGCAGTATGGTGAGTTTAGTAAGCTTATCACATCCGTATTTTAATTTCTTGATGATTCTTGACCAAATTACTGGAGTCTTTCAGAGTATGATGTAATTATAAGTGCCAAGTGACATCTTGAAGTGCACAGGAGCAGCAACCTAACAGATGGCATTGTAGAAGGTCTGTACTGATCAAAAAGCGCTTCAGTATTATTCCCTCAATTCTTTCTGGAACATTTAGCTTTGCTGATGTCTGATACCAGGTCCCAGCAGTTATCAGTTATTACTAGAGGTGAGTGGCTTTGCTCCCTGGGTCAACTGGAAAGCCAAAGTGGGAAAATCTATCTTTGTACTGTGCAAAAGCAGCTGATAGTGGCTGCTGTATAAGCAGTCCCACCTCTAACAGTCTCACTTTTGTCATGAATCCTTTTTTTATCCTTTTTTTTTTTTCCCCCTTTCCAAACCCAGTTTCTTCTCCCGTCTAACTGGGAACAGATTATAGCTTTAGTCTCTTAAAGAACGGCAGACACCAACAGATCTGTTTCCCCAAGATCACCAAACACACAAAGTAAACYGCATTAAATTACAAAGGAGAGGACACAATAACTGTAACAGAGAGGACTCAGTCAGGCACCCTGTAACTTCTAGTGAGCTCTACAGCGTCTGTCAAGTTGAAAAAAAAAAAAATCTTACACTTGATACTTTGACCACGTTTCTTGATGACATGCTTAACCGGGTTATCAGTGCTTGTCTACCTACAACTTGCTGTCAAGTCACATCAGTTTTGCTGGTGTGTGCTACAGCTACATAGCAACAGCGATAGCTGCCCCTTTTGATGAAGATTTAAGCATTCTCACCATCAAGCAGGTAATGCCACAAAGSTTGGAAGTATGAAATCATTTATGGCTCACTTCTCTGAGCAGGTATCTGCCCGGAGAGGTAGGATTAACACAAAATCAACTGAGGGATGATGTCTGTGACAAACTTTAGATTAGGGTCATACAAGCAAGAGAGACACAGTTAGCAAACTWCAGCTTCTTCCTTCTTTCAGTTTAAAGTTGTGCCKGGAGGTAGTACTGCAGAGTATACTTATCCTGAAACAGACTTGGAATAAGCACAGGAATAGTGTATCTCATGTTACTAAATATGAAATTTTGATTCCCTGTGCTTTTCAACCTAAGCATAAGTTAGGATCATGAAAAAAAATCTGTGAAATGTAGAAGAAGCTAAAGACAAAACATGTATGTTTGAAAACTGAATTATTATTTTTTTTTAAMTTAGCTTCCACCTGCTGTGTAAAATCCTGGTACTTTCAGAATACTCCTATCTATTGCAGATTTAACATGCCATGTTAAGACTATGTCCTGAGTTCGAACTATTTCTATTTATTCTACAAATATAGTGACCACTGGTGGGTTTAAGAATGGATCTTATGCACATATAGGCAAGTCCTAAAAACAAGAAGCTTTTGTTTTCTTCAACACGCTCAAGTGTGTTACACACATACAACAAGACTCCTCTAGGCAAAGATGCCAGTCACAGGTAAAAGTTAAAAGCAAAATTGAAAATTCCTGATACAAATCAATAAAAATAAGATGCTACACATGTACCACCATCATTTGTTTAACAAAGTTTGATTCATTCTATGCTATTCTAAAAAGTTCAGTCCAGAAAGCACAGTTGCATTTATTTAAATCTGATGTTTTATGTGTTGGTTAAACTTAAAAGAGACTAACACTAAACAGACTTTGTTTTACTCTGGTCAAGATATGTCTACTTCTGTTCCAAATATAATTTTTTTAAAATACAAAACTCAGTAATTACAGAATTATGTTTATGTTTCCAAAKCTGGTTTAACAAATTAAAACTTTCCAAGACAATACATGTGTTTCCTGAGATGGCTTAAAGTCATATTTCACTCGGTTTACACTAGAATTAACAAAAAAAAYACTGTACACGAAAATCAGAACTAGAGCATACAAACACATTTACAGAATTCACCTAATTTCACTAGTACTATTTCTCTTCGAGTACACCTTAACAAAAGTMCTAAAATAATCTTTATACAATACAAAACAAGGATTTACAAAACTTTATTGTATTTCCAAGTTATTTCACTCTAAAAATGTTGAAACATAAAAAAAATACCATTTCCTAAAGAAGTTAACAATAAAAGGCTAACAATCTGGCATGGAAGAGGTAAGTATATGAAAACCTGTTTTAACAGTCACAAATCAGTCGCTGGTGATTAAAGAACACTTTGTTCCTCAAAGCTGGTAGGCACTTCCACGTAGCCAGAAACGTAAGTTATCCTACCACTCCTTTTCCCTTCCCATACATAAAAATATCCGATGAAATAAAAAAAGAGTTGGATAAAAGGGTGGACGTGTGGTCAAATAAAAGCATAAACTGAGGTCTTGATACTGTTCATCTTGTATTAAGTGTAAAGACTTTGTCCCAAAGTTTTCCTGACAAGATGGAGTTATTTGGCCTTAAAAACTGTTAACTGAAATACCTCCCTTTTTTACCAGTATATGTTGCTCGCTCACTGCTGTACTGTTGGTTTATGTCTGTAACAGAAACTGGCTCTAGGCCAGCCCATGGGTCCTCAAGCATTGAAGGTCTGTAATAGTTTTCCACATCATTAGACACTCTTTTCTCTCTGCCATGCGCTGTACCAAATGGAGTAGATGTCCTGGGTGATCCCTTTGGAAGAAAACCATCAGGTAAAGAAACATTCAATAGTCTAATTCAAACTAAAAAAAAAAAAAAAAARAAAGCTTCCTTCTAACGTAGTAGTACTTTGAAGTTTTTCTGTTAATAATTACTACTCCTTGAAAATACCAGCTTTATTATTTTATTATATTGTAAATTATGAATGGTGATGTACCAAGACTAAAGTCTTCTCCAAAATGTCCCTTTAAAAAAAAAAAAAAAAAAGGCAGCGTGATGCTAGTTTTCAAGCTGCCTAAGTCAGCAACATGCCTAACACAAAGATCAACAAAACAGAACACAGAAGCTGAGGGGGAGTTAATATATTTTCCAAGAGCAAAAGCCAGATAAGTAATTATATATAATACTCTGCACTGTATGAATCCAACAGCTACAAATGCCYCAAGTTTATTGGTGAACTTACTGTGAAAATGACGCTGTTTTAACCAAATTAGTATTCTGCAAAATTYGACAGCAGATAATTTTCTTTTGATATGCAAAGCTGGATGGTGCTACCATTGTAATCAATGATTAAGCAGCAATAACATGGAAGGAAAAAAACTTTTACCTGCAGCTTGAATTACTTTGAAGATTTAGAACAACCACAATTGTGTCTACAAACCTGTTGGGATCTTAAGAGGGCCGTGATGTAAATTTCTGTAATCCCTTTCTCCTGTAAGTGTCATCCATTGATCTTTTCCTCTGGTTTGCTACCTCAGCCTTTCAGAGTAGCAGATTTGTTTCTTTTCCTACACCCTACAAGTTTGTAAATACCTAAAATCAAACAGGAGAGAGCTGGAGTAGCTTCAAAAGTTATCCCTTTAAAGCACTTTTTTGGGTCAAGATCCCAAACAGTCTCTAAATAACYAATGCATAGAAAGTCTAAATTGAATATAGGTTTATCTAAGCATGATGTGTAATCTATACCAATGTTCCTGAACTGCTCCATTTAAGTGTTTCTTTGGTAACATGGTAAATAATATCTCTTTTGGCACTCTTAYAGTCTCCTGCATAGGCCAATATAGCTTTGCTGGTTATTCCAAAGTCTTCCTATTCCTCCTTGATCACTAAAGTGATAGTTCCTGAAGGTCATGACATCTTTCAATATATGCAGGAGGTACCCATGCAGAGAAGATACTCCTCCAAGCCAGGAGGCCAAGAATCACACAAGGCTGCACTCATTATACTTTGAAACAAAAAGATCAAAAAAATTATATGTACCATCTCAATGTACCTTGAGATGCAGCTGTGCCTTTAAAAAAAAAAAAAAAGAGCTTTTATATATGTAGAAGAGGAAGTTGTATTTGAGTTGGTTTGTTTCAACCAGTTCAGCATTGGCCTTTATAAAGAAAAGTAAAAACACGGATTAAAGGGTTAATTTTCTGGCTTTTTGGACCAGAGGGCATGGTGTTTGAGTGTGACTAATAAGCCCTGTCAGATTTCTGTATTTAGGCTGATGAGGAAAATACATATATACACACACACATATATGGAAAAACCTAAGAAATGGCCCCATACAGTTAAGGCCCTTACGCTTGGGCAGGCCAGAATTTTTTGCAGACTAACTAATCTTACACCAATTTCTGAAAACCTGCTGCAGCAGGAGCAGTCTAGTCATACGGCCCCAGGAACAGAGGGGCTTGGAACTTCTAAATGCTGATGATAATGGATATACAGCCAAACACAGAAATATCCAAGTCTAATTTACAAGACCTTTGCTTTAATCTTTCTTAGTACAATTAGATAATACCACTAAGATAACAGTTTCAACTGTTAAAAATCACCATCAGGTACTCTGAAGGCATCTAAACCAAAAGGAAAAGATCACAGCATCACCTCAGATTACAYGTAAGAACTTTCCAAGGGACAGGGAGTTCCTAGAGCAAGTCAGTATGCACTTGTTAAAGTCATATTCATGCCCTGAAAGTACTCAGAAGAGTAGTAAAGTACTAAACAGTGCATTATATCTTTAAAAATGTAACTGATTAAAACATCATGTTTAGTAGAGATCCTGTAACTTTTATATAGTAAGACAGCTTGCATGTGGAGTCTTTTTCCCATGTTACATCCAGTTTGAAGCACTCGGAAGAAAGACAACCTGACATAACTGGATTTGCAGTATCCAATGGGAGAAAAAAATAAATCAATGATTATTTTATTTTGGATGGATTTATTTTATAATATTAAATTTCACTATGTATAATGCAGGGCATCAGAAATCCAGATCTATTTGTATACTTGAAATCTAAGAAGTGTATTACTATGCAACTCAAGAATGACTCTTTCCAAATAGCATTAAATTCAGGTATGTTTTAAGTATGGGATATTAATTTCCTTTTTAATTAATTTCTTGATTCATCTTGATAGTGATAGTCATTATATGCCTTTTTTTTTTTTTCCCTTAGGAGAAGAAAAATAATCAAAAGGTGTGCAATTACATCATAGGCCCGTGAAGAAAGGAAACCCATTGCCCTAACTGTGCAGGTAACACTATTTTCAGGAAAAAGAAACCAGTTTGGTGACAGATACATGCTACAAAAACTTTGTATTTTACTGTCACTACAGTTGCTCTAAATCTCTGCTGATGCCAGGGATTTGTCATTGACTTTTCCTTAAAAAAAAAAAAAAAAAAAAAAATCTATTCGCAATACAATATAAATATGTATGTGTATATATGTATATACATGCGTATACAACACAAATGCATACGTTTTCCAGACAGATCTTTCTAAACAGGAAAGGAATTGCCTTCTGTGTTTCTTAACAAATGTGGTAATTTTGCCTTGGCAATGGAAAAACTTCTCTCTTTATAGCTTACTTCAAAGGGTGTCATTTTAGCTGCTCGTGGACACACAAAGATGCAGAAACCCTGGCTCTGACACTGTGCAAGATTTGGTACCTTCTAARCAATGTTTGAACCATCACCATAACTAGCTACTGTTTCACTAGCTGCTCTTCAGTGCAGGATGGGAAATGCCACTTCTACATTAATTTTAAGAAGTGATTATACTCAAGACTTTCAACAAACTTCAAACTTTTCAACATAAAGTTTAGAAGTAGGCAAACGTCTGTGGAAAGAGAAAAAGCTAAGTTAAGTACTGGCCACAAGTTAAAAACAGCCATTTTGAAAAAGTGTTTTTAAGGTATGTTTTTTCCTCTAGGGTACTGGTCCTTGTTAGAAAATCTACAAGCACAAGACTACAAGCAAAATATGAGCACAGAATACTAATGACATGACATAAAACTCCCAAGTAAGTATTAACTGTGCTTTGTGTTTCCTGATAAGAGATTTTAAAGGTTCACTTTGAGATTTTATTCTCCAAGTATTTTAATCTCCAGTATTTTAGTCTTAAAGATAAGAGTAGTGATATAAACTTCATTATATTTCTCTTAAAAATGTAGTCTATAGAAGAAAAAGCAAAAACCAATCTACTGCATCAAACAAATACAAAATTTAGAGTGTGCAATAAAACCCCTCTCACTAAATCTGCTCATGGATTCATGCTCTGGGATTCTCTACCACAATTACTGAAGTCTTTACGAAACAGTTTGTTTCTCTTATCAYGAAGGCCTAATTTTTACAGGACGTGACGGGCATGTCCAGACTGTGACATGYGGCACCTGGAGGTGAGTTGCATTTGCCACCACTAGCTCAAAAGCTCTGACCAAAGTTATACTGACGGAGCTAGACAAGCACTACTTTGTAGGGACGCTGTCTTCCACTGCAATGGAAGGTTTACCTGAAGCTAGCCAGAAAAAGAAAACTTTGATGGTGTCTGCAAAATSTTTGGTAGTGTTGCCCATGCAAAACAGGGAATCGTGTTTTAAGAGATTTCCCCTCCCACTCCATGATGTGTCTGTTCTTCTCCCAGCCAAAACCTTCAATGTGTGTAAGTGTATAAATACATACACATTAGGTGACTTTTGGTGAGGCTGCAAAAATGCGAACATCCTCCTGCTATGGAAAAATAGCACAACTTGGCCAATACCTGTAAACTGCCCATGAAGGCAGGGAGAGGAAAAAGGAAGGTGTTGTGACAGTCTGYGTTAGCCTGTGACTAAATTCAAACCTTCATGTTGCTGCTATATTCCTTAAAGTCAAGGATGGAGACACACAGACTGTCTGCCCYGAGTTTACAAAATAAAATACTCCTGGCTAAAACCACAGGCAAAAAGATTCCTGCATATTCTCTCCATAAGCTTGAGGAAGGCTTTCTAAAAAGCACACTTAAGTGAATAAAGAATGAGCCATCTTCTGCAAGTACATTAGATATCTGTGACTAAAATCCCTCCAAAATGTGTCAAAGCCATTTTAATACAAAAAGGAGGTACTACTGTGGCAGGAACCCCCACATCCTTTGCCCTTTTGAAYAGACATGTAAGTTTAAACAACTTGCATGCCTCTGTGCTGGAAGAACTTAGCGCATTGAAGAAAACGTCTAACTTCCATTATGATTCTCTTCCACCAGTGATGAGATCGCTATCACATTATATATCTTCTGAATTGAAAGGTCAATTTGCATTTTATTAAACTATAGAAAGATTAAGCTTCATTATTACTCTTTCCTTAAAGTATCAGGAAGAGAATCTGGAAATTCTACCACTGTCTGTACTGCAAGCATCATTTCTTACCCCTTTGGTTTAATTTTTTTTTAATATTGCATACAGCCAGTTATGTACATAAGGTTGACATCASCTCAAGAACTGTCATGCTTATCTTCACTGCAAATCACACTCCCCAATGACACCACCTGAAGAGTGAAACAAGTCCCCGAGCTTGTTGTTTATAACTCTTAAGGGAAACTATCTAAATGAAAACCCTCCTAGCAATACTTAAAACTTCAGGTAGATGCTCTATTATCCAACAGATGCTCTTATTTCAGTTTAAAGGAACTTCTGCTTAAGCATCCTTTAGTGGAGCTTTCCTTACTTTTCTCCTATCACGAGGAAGCCTCGTGAGCATACATAGCAGCTTTCATTACCTATGACATCAGAGGCAAAAATTAAAGCATACACCTTCTCCCTGCTATTTGAAAGAGAACTGATCCAAGGGCTGTAAGGGAAAGATGTTTGTTGCAGTTTTGAGCAACACTTGGTATTTTTCTCTCCACCTTGACATATCAGAATATGAAAAGGAGGAAAGCTGCACTTAGCTTGAGGACTCAGACAGGCCTGAGGCCCTGTTTCCCTTCCTGAGCAGCATTTCCCAATTCCAAGTGCCTGACTCAGGGTCTCTTCTCCCTCTCTACGGCTGGGGGAGGCTGCAAATTGTTCTGTGTGCTGCAAGCCTATTTGTCCTATGAAAGCCAAGCTGGAGGCCGGAGCTGATGCTTCCCCTCGCCCACCCCTCCCAGCCCTGTGGAGACGCAGGCCTGTCCCCCTCACSGCTCTCCCCATACCTGGTGGTGCCTCTGGTAGCCCCCGGGCGAACGCCTGTGCTGCTGCGGGTGCTGGGCAGCTCCGGCCGGGGATTTGCCGCCGTAGGGAACCGCGTAGCGGGGGCTGGCGTTCTGCGGCCTGCACGGCGTCTGGCCCCCCGCCGAAGGGCTCCCGAAGCGCCCGCCGCCACGGAAGCCTCGCGGCGAGAGGTGGCCGCCACCACCGTAAGGCCCGGGCCGGGGGCCGAAGGGCGGCGTGTGGTGGGGGCTCCCGTAGCCGCGTGGCGAGGGCGGCACAGGGCCGGCGGGCGGGCTGCGGAAGCCGCCGCCGCCGCCGCTGCTGCCGCCGCTGCCCGCGTACGGCGGCGTGGCCGGGCGGAGGCCCTGCCGGTACATGGGGCCCGCGATGGCGGASCGCGATATAACTGCGCAACGGCCTCGCCTCGCGGCCGCGCCCCGCTTCTATTTGCCCTCCCAGCCCTTCCCCCGGCGCGCGGCCGGGAGGTTCCGCGCTCGCAAGGTTCCGGGGGAAGACGGAGCGGGGAGCACCGCGACCGTTGGTGCCCGCGCGCGGCGCCCAACGGCCGCTGCCAACGTCGCCCCTGCCCAAAAATCAACCGAACGAATCTTCGTTAGACGAATATTTTGTTGAATAAGTAGTCGCCCAACCTTCCGTGGCACCTCGGATGTCTCTATCCACGTGCCGTCTTGAACAGCCTCTGAGGATACAAACCTGCAAATACTGCGCACATCACAGTAACCCCAATTAAAAACACGCACGACAACACGTTTAAAAGAGGAAAAAAATGCAAATGTATTTTTTTTTAAGTTGGTTTGAACTGCCAGCATCTCTAAAGTAGAATGGTGGACCTAGCAATGAGACACATATGAAACTGAGGGGAAACATTCATTTGAAGGAGAACATCATATTTACCAACAGAAGCTTAAACTACATAACTGTTACTAGCTATGTATTCTAGTTCTGCTCTTTGCTATATTAGTGTAAATCCTAAAATACATGGTGAAAAAAAGGAAAGAGATTTTAGGTTTACATTTGTGCAACACAGCACATCCCATTTCTAGCACACACAACAATTTAATGTTAAATAGTGTTTTCAGAACAACTCTTCCAGTAGCATAAGGCACTACATAGGGGAAATGCCCCGCACTGCATTGGAACTCAACACAGGACTTGGCTAATTAGAAATCTAAATAACTAATTAGAAATAGATTCTGTTATTACATACATGTGGGGAAAGTTTTACACATACACACATCCCAAAAAACATATTGGGAAAGTTTTGCCAGTGGGTTTCTTCTTGTAGACAAACGCTAGCTGCTTCTACAGCTATAAGCATCCTCTTTACTACATATAGCAAGTCCAGCCACCAAGAATATATTTCCTAGGTTCTTCCCAGCTTTCAAAGACCTTGGTCACGCAGCATTTTTTTTAAATTCTGTGCTATTTATAATACTTATTTTCAAGCAGTGAGAAGACTTATCTATTCTTGAGATGCAGCCATCATCCTCACAGTGTATTTCTCAAAAACAAATTCTGAATTTTCACAAGGGCTTCTTTATCCCATTACAGAGCAGAAGACACTACAGTTTCCACAGAACGAACCTTCTGCACTATCCTAACACAATCTAAAAACAATGTGAAAGCACTTAGGGAGGAATCACCTAAAACATCCATTGAAGCTAATCCTTCCATTGATACTTATCTGAAAGGAAGAGCATACAGTGCAAATAACGTTGCAACTTAAAGCAAAACTAACACAGATGGTCTATATAGTGCTGGTAACAAATGTTAGTCAATGTAACAACTGGCAGGCGGTGCAGCTCCCTAACTTGTAAACATGGAAAGCTGTTGTGAGGTATTTTGCTTACATCCCATCTTGGCAGTGTTGAGTATTCATGCTATAGCAAACTGGARATACTGGTTTTTATCTATGAAGCATTGATTTGCCCAGAAACTAGTTTCCACAATAAAAAAAAAATATTATTAATAATAAAAACCTCTGTTGTGATTTGTATAAAACCTGATGGTTTAGGTCCCACTTAAATGCTAAGTGGAGTCACTGGTGCAACATCTGCAGCACATTCCCTGCTTATTAAGGCCAGCCACCTGTGTCCTACCCCGTAAGAGGAGCAACAGAAGATCGTTAATAGTTCCTTCAACTATTACAAGAGCCTCTGGTCTCAGGATGGGTTTTCCAGGGTCTATCCTCCTATACTTTTTATSCTGTTGACCGCTTATTCGGGATGACATAGCAGCAAAAGCACAGCTTGCTGCAGCAAAAGGGCTCCCGCACGTTTTGTTTTGCGTGGGACCCGGGACGGGACGGCGCTGCGCGGGGCGCACTGCGCCTGCGCGCTCCCGCCGCCCGGGAACAATTTCGCGCTCCCGCAGAGCGCGGCGGTGGCTGCGGGTCGCGTATGCGCGCTGCGCATCAGCGGGCACCTTTTCGCGACTCTTGCCCCGCTGCGCGGTTCCCCGTCTCAGTGCCCCGTGCCCACCTGCCGCAGGCCGGCGGGCGGCAGGGCTGGCAGCGGCCATGCTGGCAGGCGGGAGCTGCCGCCGCTGCTGCGGCGCGCTGTGGAGGCGCCTCTGCCCCGCGGCTGCCTCGCTGCGCTGCCGCCGAGCGCTGAGCGCCGCCTCGCCTCGGAGCGGCGGCAGCGGCGGCGCCCCCCTGGCAGGTAGCCGCGCCGTGCTCCCCTCCTTCCCTCTCTCCCTCCCTCCGCGGGYGCCTCTCGGCGGGGGCTCACGGTGCCCGCGCCGCCTTGCCCCGCTGCGGCCGTTGGCAGCGGCGCGCGCGCGCGGGGCGACCGTTAACGGCCGCGGGGGAGAGGGGCGGCTGCCGGGGAGCAGCAGCAGCAGGAGGAGGACGGGGCGCCCCGTGCGCTCCGCGGCGAGCGGCAGCGCCTCGTCCCGCGCCCCCGGCCGCCGTCTCGCACCCGAAACGGGACCGCGGGGGCGCCTGGCCGTGCCCGCTCCCGGGAGCGGGGCAAGGAGAGCGCCTSTGCCCGCCGTTAGACCGTTCAAAATCCGTTTGTTTATCCTAATATCACAAAACTAGTGGCTTCAAGCGGTTGTTCAAAGAAGAACAAAAGCAAGCTGCAGTAAAGCCAGTTTCCATCAGTTGGCTGAACAGCAGGTCYGGCTTTCAGATTTTTCCCTGTTTGTAAATAATGAAGAAAAACAGTATCAATTGCCTCGGGGCTGGAGGAAGCTCTGCATTTTCGTCGCTTGACATGAATGTGCCGAGCACATCCCTGGCGCAAGTAAACGGTGAATGCCCCGTGTACTTGTCTGCACTAGTGCTGGGCTTCATCGTTCCTCCCAAGTGTCTGGTTTAAAAACTGCTGGTCATGCGACCAAAGGAGACTTAAAGAGTGATTTTTCCTCTGGAATTGGTAATAGTTGGAGTGGAGATTTTTTTTTTTTTTTTTTTTTTTTTTGCAATTAATTTGCTTTTGTGTGAGAGTACTGAATGTGGAGGATTATTCAGCCTTTTCCCCAGGCTTTGTTTCTGTTATTTGCAAGCAAAAAGGAAAACTTCTTGTTGGAAGGTTATTTGTTCATCTTGTTAAAAGATGGGCTAGCCTTGGGGCACCCCAGTGAGCTAACTAAAGGCTCAAGTCCTCTTCAGAGCATAATCTGGATCTGCTKCAGTCTACTCTCTGCTTCTATTCTTCTGTCTGTTCTCCGCTTCAGCAGAAATGCTTAGCAAAGATACACTTGGATTTCCAGTTTACAACAAAACCAAGAATTAGGGGAATAAATAATTTGTAAATATGGTACAGTTACAAATGGGAGAGTGAGTTTTGTTTCAATCATTAAGTTACTAAAATAATTAAAAGGGAAAAGAGAGAGAAAATACAAGTTTATATTTGTGAGCACTTTGACTATACTGAGCCAGAATAACCAAGCAAACAAACAAACAAAAGACTTCAGAGAAGAATGATTAACTCTGGACGGATGCCCGCTCTGAGGCTATCCTGAAAAAAGAAGAGAAGTAGAGAAGTTRGGGCATTCTCCTGGTGTTTGCTTTCCCCTCTGTGTGGTGGATTGAGAGCACTCCAGTGCTCACGATCAGCAGACCAGAACTGCTGTAGTTTGATAGCCAGAAAACTTTGGATTCTGAAGTTATAAAAGCAGATTTGCTCCCATTACTTCTGGAAAGCAAATTTAAGTCTTAGAACTTTAACACGGATAATCACAAAGCAATTCTAGCTTGAAGAGATTGAGAGGTCTATTTCTTCTCAGATTTCTGCAAGCAAGCCTTGGAGCTCTTTCTTGCATTTATCTATCGTTGTGAATAGCTGCGTTATTTATCACTATTAAAAAAGTCCATTTTTCTCTGAAATATGTTTTCACTGCTGTTGTGCTCCGTGTGTTAGAGTCCCAAGGGTCCCAATGGGGAGATGCTGGATGTTACTGTAATGGGAATTGTGCAATAAGGATTCATCCATCTTAGTTTATGCATAAATGCCTATTTACAGGGAAATCTTCACTTTATAAGCATCTTTGAGGAAAAAGTCTTTATTGATTCCCCAAGTACAGCTAGCCACAGGTGGAGCATCTGGGATGCACAGGTAGTGTATCTGGGAAATGCAAGCAAGGTTAAATACTGAAGAGAATATTCTCCTGAAGAGAATATGGTCTCTAATGAGCCATCGAGTAATCACTTGGAGAGCGTGGCAAGAACACGCATGGCAAGAACAGAGGAGGGTGGAGAAGTCTTTCTATTAACTAGCAGATGGTTTGGGACAGAGCTGCGGTTTTCGGTATGGTTGTTGTTTATATATTTTTTCCTGAACACAAGAGTAATCCCATTGTGAAGCACTAGTCTTTTCCAGTAGTTGAGACCTTCCCAAGGGTGTGATGGTGTTAAGAGAGGTGGCAGGCCGAGCTCTCCATAAGGATGTGAAATGTGCAGTTAAAGACTCGACTTACTTGGGGTAATCAACTTTTAGCAAACCCCATGGTCTAGCTTGCAGGATTGCTTGCTCTGTCTGTGAGATTTATTGCCGCTGCTGCTGCCTTTGAGAATTAGGGGAGCTAAAGCAGCAAGGGATTATGACTCCTCATAGTTATCCTGGAGGTGAATTTACTGTTGAAAGCAAGAACAAATACTTCCTTGCTTCTKCCTTCAGCCTTGTAAACGTCCTTTTGGAATTGTGGAAATTGAGGGCATAGGTCAGCACGTGCCAAACTGCTGCAGAAGATAACTGTTAGCTGTTCTTTTATAGTTCATASGTCATTCTGATGTTGCTTGCTGTGCTCAGGTAAATCTTTGAAAACAATGTAAGTTTGTGTAGTAGTGTATTTAAACACCTTTTTAAAAATAGCTTTATTATATGAATAATATGARTTATTATTGTATTTTATTTAATAATTCTATCTGGCCTCTTTTTCTGTGGTGGCCAGCGATAGGACTAGAGGAAATGGCCAGAAATTGAAGCACCAAAAGTTCTACAGGAACTTGAGGAAAATTTGCTTAACAGTGAGGGTTGCAGAGCCCTGGAACAGGCTGTCCAGAGAGGTTGTGGAGTCTCCTTCGTCGGAGATTTTTTAAACCGGCTTGAAYGCAGTCCTGTGCCACATGCTCTGGGTGGCCCTGTGTGTGCCGAGGAGTTGGACTAGATGACCTCTGGAGGTCCCTTCCAACTTAACATTGAACTTGCTAGATGTTTAGAGCAAATTCTACAATGTTGATCTAAGTTTTTCTAACTTTGAAAGGTGCTASTTGTGTTCTGTAACCCTCAAACCATACCTATGCAGGAAGCTTTACTATCCTAGGGAGGGGAAGGAAGAGGAGGGAGATGACTGAGTGCAAGACATGAGAGCAGTGCTTCAGAGYGCCTGTGAGAAAGGTCTTGGCAGAGGATTCAAGACAAGGGTTAAGTTACTGTTTTCTGTTTCTTGCCAGGTGCTAGTAATGTAAAGCCATTGGATGGTGTGAAAATTCTTGATCTAACAAGGTTTGTGTTTGTTCAGAACAGTCTGTCTAGATGCAAATACTTTGATAAAGCAGTGGAAAAGAAAACACATTCTTTTCTTTTAATATTGCAGGGTGCTTGCAGGGCCTTTTGCCACAATGAATTTAGGAGATCTAGGGGCTGAAGTTATCAAAGTGGAAAGACCAGGTAAGATTGACCTTTCTTTCCTTCATCACCCTTCCCTTTTTCTCCCCACCCTTTTCTAAGTTCAGTAAGAATGAGGGCAAATTTAACAAAAGTTTGGTCATGTTTCTTTTGAAATATTTTACTCATGCTTAATTTTTTTGAGGGATTCTTGGATTTACAATAGTGTCTTGGGCCATGTGCATGGGTTGAGGGTGTAAGATCAAGCATCTTTGAAGATATTTAGAAAGACTATTGCCTACTGTGCTTATTTAGTGATGGTTATTTTTTGGTGATGGTGGCTGGCGTTGTGTTTAGAAATATTTACTTTTGTACATATTTGTATAGGCAATGACTTGTATGTCTGAATCATGTTGACATCATCCACATCTTTGCATCATGTGGCAGAGAACTGGTTATTTGTAAGTTTGCTGAAATATGTATGATCTGGTTGTTTTTATAAGTTTAACATGGTGCTCTGGGTAGATGTGCCTTCAGAAGTAGCCTATATGGATATTTAGCAAAAATAAGGATATGATGAGTTTGAAGTTGTAATGTTTAAGGTTGTAATGGCATTTTTGGAGTTATAAATGGACATAACACTGAGCCATGACCTAATCCTGAAGTACCTTGTTCTGTCACTCAAAAGAAAAAAAAAAATAAGTTGCTTTCTTTAAATTGCTTGGACTCTGCTTAGACTTTAATTTGGTCATGTGAATGTTAATGTGCATGGGGCTTGCTTTATAGTGTAGTGCTAGTGTTGAAGCAGGGTTTTCAAGTAAGTGTGTAGGACACACAAAGTTTGTTTCTATACAGAGAAGTAAAAAAGTAAAAACAATTGCTTTTAAAACACTTGACAAAAGGGTTTGCCAACTCCAGTCAAGATGAGCAGGTCTGCAGCTCATAACTTACTTACAGGATTAGTGTAGTTTTATGTTTATGTCATTTTTACTTTATTTTTTTTTAATTGAGATTTTTTGTTTTTTCATTTTCTTGGTGACCTCACTGGGTTATTGGGGGCTGAAGACTGCAATTTCTTCTTTGTGCTCCATGACTAAATAATATTGCAGTTTGTTTTTTAAAACATACAAAATCATAAACTGAGTTTATATACGCTTACATCATGCTGAGTGGGATTATTTAAAATCCACAATTATTCTGYCACTATTAAAATATTACCAGAACTGAGGTCACCACTGATATTTTGTGATGCTGTAGATTTTACAAGGTGCCTTTTCATATACTTGAAGGCAGTAACTCTCATGCTAGCGCTCAGTACTATCAAATTAAAGACCTCTGCAGGATTTTGTGGCCTTATCTTTTATTTCTCCAGCCTTCTTCTCCAGAGACCATAGGTRCTGTATGAGAATTGCCATTCTTTTAAGTCTGAGGAAGAAAATATCCATCTGTGTTTTCAACCTGCTTAAATCCATTTCATGCCATAGCCATATTAATTGGACATCTGTTGCTTATCAAAACACAAGGCTTCCAGCTGGTCACTCAGGGCTCTTTTCTCTCAGAAATAGTGGCTTTGCACATGGCTAATATTAATGCACAGGAAACTGTGCTTGTGGAACCAGTCTTCTGTGAAGATGAAAATATTAGATTTTTGCCTTGTCCATTCTTGTGATGAGCATGACTAACTATAACACTAGTTTTGCATGACTGTGTCTAAAAGTGTGGGGTTTTTTTTAATAAAGGCTTAGAAGTATGTATTGATGCAGTTAGATTTCTCATTAAGAGTGTGAAATTAAACTTTGTTGTTTGGCTTATTAGTAAATTGACAGGATTACAGAAAACTATATTGATCCTTTCTCTACTACATAACTGTGAGGAGGGCTAATTCTGCAGCTTTTGGAGTGAGGCCTTCATCTGGCTTGCCTGAAAAATGCAACATGCCACACAGCTGCACCTTGTCCTGTGTTACTTCCCATCCTGTGCACTTAAAAAACAAAACAAAAACTCTTTTCTGATATTAATAGTTTTGAAATGAGCAAGTAAAGATAAATTACGCATTTGAGACAGTAAAACTTATTTCYTGTATTTTAAATGGTAAAGATATCTTCACTGAAAACTTCTTAAATGTTTGATCATATCAACTAACAGGTCATCCCCTGGTCCTTCATCTCTGTGTCAAATGTTTGCATGTTGAGACAGGGCAGGAAGTTGTGTACCATGAGATGAAACTGGCAGTTATTAATCCAGGTATCTGGGTTATGCAAAGAGACAATGTCTGTGATCAAGTATGGACTGATAACTTCAGGAATGCACTTTCTAGCTTTTCCAGAGTTTTGTTTTGCCATTGAAGGATAATATCAGTCTGAGAATTCTTAGCTTCGAATCCTAAAAGATTGTGGATAATCTACTTGTTCTGTGAGATGATACCTGTTTTCACAGTAGTAGTGTCTATAAAGCTAGACTTACTCTCAGGCTTAATCTATAAAGGGTAATAGCCACATAGGTGTCCTGTATGCAAAATATTACTCAACTGTTTTGTTGAATGACTTGAAGGGAGAAGATACTTCTTAATTTTTTTTCCCAACCTTCCCATAAACAAACATAATTCTTTGAGAGGATAGAAAGGACGAAAGCTGAGGAGCACCAGTAATTTGTATGTTTGTATGGCTTCTACAGAAATGGAGTTTAAATGACTGTGGCTTCAGGTGTAACCACAGAGTGCAGTTTACTCATGTAACAGTGGCTATGCTGCATGGGACTAAAGATTCATAAACTCAGTTGCTTACCTCTGAGCGCTCGTATCAAATAGTCCTCAGTGTTGCACTTGCTAAGTGGTTAAAATCTAGACAGGTATGTTGCATGTCCACTCGCTCTTGGAATCAAGATGATACAAATGAATTAAAATTTATTTTTTAATTGAAATAAAATAAATGGCCAGGTCTTGTAACATTTTTAAAAGGTTTAAAATTGGGAATGAAGCTTAAATGCTACAGTGACAGGAGCGAGTCTCTGCAGCAACTTTAATACAATCGTACATTTCAGTAGGGCAAGGGCACTCCTGAAGGGGGTGGGAGGTGGGGGACTCTGCCAACTGCTGCAAGTGCTGCTGCCTTTTGCCTCTGCGCTGGAGAGCACAAGTTGTTGCTGAACATTAATTACCTTGACTTCTTGCCTACAATGTTTCAGGAACAGCTGATTGACTCTGAGCAGCACAAGAGCTTCTGTTAAAATTTTCCAGATCGCCTGAAAGAATGTCAGTGTAGAACTGTTTTAAGTTAAAAATAAATTAAGCCAATAAAAAATTGGTGGCATTTGGCTGTATATTTACATTTTTAAATTAATAATCACAGCAGTAGCAAAACAAAGTATTCTAAAATAATCACAGCACTACCAAAACTCACATCTGTTTCATATAATCAGCTTTTAGGCTTTYTTGACATAACTCCCCCCCAAATATGTTTCAAAAAGTAATTTTTGCTTGCTGTCATTGAACTTTAGGAGATTTATATATAACCTAGGGGTAGAAAGAAACAAACAACCTTTGTATTCATTTTTCTTTCTTGCCTGTTTAATATTGGACAACTGCAAATGTTGTGTTATTTCTTTCAGGAGTTGGTGATGACACTAGAGCCTGGGGCCCACCTTTTGCTGGAACAGAAAGTGTTTATTACCTCAGTGTTAATCGAAATAAAAAGGTAAACGAAAGTGCCATATTGAACAGTGGCCGGTGTTTTCTGTCTTTACAACTATAGATATGGTGCTTTCAAATTATTTTTTTTAACTTTGCCAGTATGAGGTGCTGTACTGTGTACAGTATGTAATCACTGASAAATTTAGATGACTTATGATTAATTGGAAATGAATAGCAAGAAATCAAATAAAAATGCTAAACACGGCAGGCTTCCAATTTGTTTTCTGCTGAGACTTTTTGCAGTAGTGACATTGGCATGAAGTTATGTTACAAATTTCAAGAAACCACTCCCACTCTCCCCCTCAAAAAAACCCAACCAACCAAAAAAAAAAAGAAAAAATCAAAGTGAATACCAAAACCAAAAAAAAAAGAAAAAATCAAAGTGAATATTTGGGAGGGGTGGGGGAGGGGGAGTCTGAAACCCTGTAATATATTTCTGTGGTCAGCTGAGACCAATGCAAAATCAAGAGTGGTCCTGCCTGTCCTCAATTGTCTATGTCTCTGGTATTTTCTCTTTTTTCTACTCAGCTGATGTGAGGTAAATCAACTGAAATTAAACCCTGCTGAAAGAAGCTTACTTTTTCTTCTCTCTCTCTTCTCTCCTTTCCCTCTCCTAATCCTCTAAAATCAGTATTTTAGATGAGTCAAATCAGCTGACCTGCCTTACCTGGTAACTGGAGTAGAGGAGAGCAGTAACTTCAGACTGTACTGTAAAATTTTAGTTTTGGTTACGTTTAGGAGTTGATGATAAGGACTAGAAGATAGTTTACAGAAATGATGGYGTGTGTTGGTTTGTTTTTTGTTCCTAGAGCATAGCTGTCAATATGAAGGACCCAAAGGGAGCTAAGTTAATCAGAGAGGTAGGTTTTAACAGAACTCAAAATGTATCCGTTTTGTGCTGTTTTGAATCTGAGTAATAATAAAATAACTTTGAATTTCATAGATTAACTAGATATCTGATAATGAGAAAATAAGTATGTATTGTGGTTAATTTGTTAAATAATAAATCATTGTTTCTATGCTTTGTGCATTTGGACTCAAGGTGAGAGGTATTCTGATTGTTTTAGATAGCATGGAATTTGCATTAAAATACCACAGGCCATTTCCTTGTGACTTTTATTGTTGTATTTTTGTAATACAGCAATATAACATTGCTGTTGTTGTTGTATTTCATGGTGCTGTACAGTTTGATCAGCGCAGTCTGAATCTTTTTTTTCCTAAGAAAGTCAGTACAAAAAAGAAATCTGGGCTCCAATATTTTCAAGGTCAAGTGTATTCGTGACTTCTGTTGAACAACTTCTGTCCTGTAGGTGAAATTTGTATTTATATTTCAGAATTTGAATGATACTTCTTTTTTCCCCAAAGAAAAAGGTGTCATCTTTGACAATCTGTGAAACTTGTGCTTTGTTATCCTTTTTTATTTACTGAGAAAGATAATACTTCCTACTTGCTGCTGCTGAGGCTTTAGCCCTGCAGTACTAACATATCCAAAAGGGTGAGCTGACTTCTGCCGGTGTTTCAATGTCAGATTAAATCACTTCTGTTTTCACATTGAAACCGTGTATGACCTGTAATTAGTGGAATTTGTCTGTTAATATTTTTTGCTAGAAATATTATCTRAAACAGCAATAGGTTGATTTTTGGTTAATTTGTCTTTTTTGACAATCTTTTGACAGTCTTTTTTTCTGTGAAAATGTGAYCCTTCATCTGGAAATTGTTAGAGTTGATAAGCTGAGGCTTCTCCAGTGTTTCCTCCCCAGTTCCTTTGTAGAAGAGAACCACTTATAGTTGACTGTTACGAAACTGTATATTTTTATTCTGAAAGTAGGGTGAAGAGACGTAGTAAAGAAAAAAATATTTCGCTTGGTGTACCCAAGGTACATTTTAGATAAAATCATCTTCAAGTCAATACAATTGTCAATACAAGACAATTTTCAAGCTTTGTTACTTATTTGACTTCTAAAAGAATGGAAAAGAAGAAACTATCTAACAATGTTTACTGGTCCCATGTGTGTGGGCTGGACCTGCCTTGTGAAGAAATGAAGGCAGCTGAAGCTGTGATTCAGGATGAGCTGGAGGGAGAGAGAGAGAGAGCCTGAGCATTATCTCCTTCTATGTGGCTGCCACTGTTTGTGATTATGAAAGGCTCTTCTCTTCTTTTGACCCACAGGAAGATTGCATCTTGATATATATCTATATTTACAGTGGTTTTCAAAAAATCTTTCTTAAATTTACAATTTCTTTCTGCCTGCAAGACAGGCCCCTGCCCCTATAACTCCGTAAGCCCCAAATGTTTCTTTTCACATGGAGTTCTTTTGCCTCAGAAATTCTGAATTAGTGTCTCCTATTCAATCATATTTACATATCCATAATTTCTTCTAGGAAATTATGATTCAGTGCTCAAAGTTGTAAATTAATCTGTAAATTCAGTAGGTTTTGAACTAGGCCGCCCATTCTGTTGTGATGCAGAAAGTCATGCTGCAGTACTTGACAGCACCGTTCTAACTGAGGTGAATGAGATGTTCTTTGGAACCTAATCGTATTGCTGTGCTGACTGCTTTGCTCTTATTTACAGCAAGGGGGAAATGCGGCCTCTGTGAMACTAAGTGTAATTACTAGTTTTGCTATAAGCATGTTTTAGAAATTATTTTGAAGGTAAAGAGGTACTTTACCTCTTTATAATAAGGTATATAAAGGTACTTTACCCTTTTTTTTCCCCTCAAGTTTTTTGCACAATCGAAGTGTGATTTGAAGTTGCAGATTGATCTATATTGGTTAGATCTTTAGAAAATGATGTAACATTGGTAATAGAATTATGTTGCAGTTTTATCTAATGGTTTTAAAGACTGTTTCCTGGGAACACTGTTCCTCTAATGAGTAGCTAGCAGAGATTTATAGTCTAGCATACCTAATCAATCTGTCTAGGTTTGTGATTTCTTTTTTTTTTTCCTGCAAGAAAAACAGGAACAATCTTGATTAGAGTAATTTTAAGTTACATGAGGAATCTGTTGAACTATAGGAAGCTTATTAACCTATCTTACTTTCTTCCATTCTTTTCTTTTTTCAAAGCTTGCAGCTGTTTCTGATGTTTTTGTGGAAAACTACATCCCTGGGAAACTGACTCAAATGGGTCTAGGTTATGAAGACATTGAAAAGATTGCTCCTCATATAGTGTACTGTTCAATCACAGGTATTTTAATTTTAGTAACTTGTGTTTGTTATTACCTTTTATTATTCCAGTCACCTTAAGGTGTAAGATTTGTGATTATATAGAAATGTATTTTATTAGTTAAGGTTAGGTTGGAAGATAGGAAACAACTAATGGAGGGTGGGTGATTTAGATTTTCTTTAGACAGTTTTATTTTGATAGTTCTAAATGCTACCAGATTGGCAACAATCTGGTAATCCTAGTGGGCTTACTTTACTATTCTTTTACTTATATTGTAGAATTGTATTCCCGGAAAACTTATGTTACTTTGCACATATTGACTGAAAAAGGGAGAAAAGTTGTTGATGGTTTGGAGATGGTGCGTAGGATGATAGAGGTAGAGGTAGGAATATCAAAGCCTGTATACATGTACAACTAATATTAAATATGAAAAGCCCAATGCTAAAAATGACCRGACACTAACATTAAAGGAGCTGTGCTTTTCAAATCTACTGCTTAAAAAAAAAAACCCAATAAAAGCAATGAAGATACAGATGCTTGCAAACCAGTTTGAAAACTCTAGCTATAAACCAGAGTTATGATACTGAATTTCTAAAGAATAAATGGCTTTAGCCTTTTGGTTATTGAGTATAGGAAGCACTTAATGGGAACCAGATAATTTAGTGTGTTGGGACAGTTTTTGTTTGTGTCTCTTAAGGACAGAAAGGCAATTATATTCTAGGCTTGCTGAGAACTTGTTTTGTCTTTTGTTATGCACTATTTAGTTTTGTTATTAGTGATTAGATTTTCACATTTATGTGCATAACATTGTAATTTGTCAAGTGTATTTTTCTTTTTCCCTTTGAGGAAGGAAACATTAAGGTAGGAAATCATCTGGTTGTTTCTTTGATTGTGACTTTGCCAAGRCCAAATATAGATGCATTTACCATCATATTTAGCATCATATTTAAAAAACATTCTGTAATGGTGTTGACCGTACTGCAGTCAAATCTTCTTGTGTATGTGGGGGAAAAAGAAGTTTCATGTAGTAAGTCTTAACTTAAAATGAGTCTTTTCTGAAAGCAGGCAGTGTGTCTGCTCTGCAGTCCTGTGCTTTTGCATGGCACCTGCACCACTCATTGCTCACTATCTATGGCATTCAACTGCTTTTTGACTTAYGCTTGTGGCTTCTTGTGCGTGGAGGCCTGTTAAAAAGTGGCACTTTKTTTGAGCACAGCAATCTGTCCACCCGCAGCATCTTGCATGTTTTAATTTTGGGCACTGCAATTTCTGAACAAAAGTCAAGTTAATTTAGGCACCYGGGATGGATGCCTGGGCTTGTGAGAAATGGCCACAGGTAGCAGGTCACGCTGTTCTGACAGGCCCTGAAGAAGTTCTTGCTCCCTCTGACTGAAGGCAGGAGCTGGGCCTGTAGCAGCGTAAGGGAATAATGTTTGGAATTAACCTGAAGTGGCCTCAACCTGGGACAAACTGAACCTAGGAGATTCCAGAGAGCTCAAATGTAAGGTTTCTGATGAAGAAATGGAGAACACAATCTCAGGTTATTTGGTACTGTCATCAAAAGCCATATATTTATAAAATGCCTAGCTAGGGCTATGGAAAATATGAATTAAGGAAGGTCTAAAGGGAAGTGTTGTTTGTCAGATGTGAGATGTGCTGGCCTAGAGCTTTAGTTTAAATGGACTAGTTGTCTTCCCAGATAATGCATATTGTTGAGATAAATTACCTTGGTAACAGAAACCCACATCCCAAGTCTAAACAGCGAGATTTCATTTGTCGTTTTGCACCTCACTTAAAGGCTGTACCAGAGATAATAGAGGAATCTTAGTTCTCAAGGCCTTTCTGGTTTGGGAATCCTTTCAGGGATCACRATACTATATAGCATGAATTATGTTATATGGACTTTGAATGAAGAGGAGAGGAAGGAATGACTTAAGCTGTTTAACTTGGTCAGCTTTGAATATGCTTTTTAAAGCATGTATTTTATGTATGCACTAGTGTATAGTAGTTAACGGGCAGTTTTATGTTGATTGTTAATGGCCATCATGAAGTATTTTACATCTTAGATGCAAGAATACATAAAGATATTTTGCTATGATATTTAATAATAAGCAGCTAAGAAATAAACATGTCCAGTCAGAATTGKTTTTTTTCCCCAACTTCAATTTCTGATTTTCTTGCCCTTTTTACCTAGGCTACATGCTGAAGTCATTGTAGCAGTTTCATTTAATAAATTACAAGTAATTATTGGACACTGCTTTCCTTATCTACTCTAGTCAAGTCATTAAGGTGACTGGATATCACCTGGAATGGGTTGCTCCCTTTCAGAGCTGTGCTACCCTTCAATTTAGAACATCATAGGTGTGGAATGCAATGGATACCCAAGTAATTTGAAGGAATTACAGCATAAGTTGCAAAGCAGCCCTGATCAAGATGTCCTAAGGTTTTTTTTTTGTTTATTTGTTTTTCTCATCCAATTATTAAACACAAATCTAAATGTAAAAATGTTTAGTATGCAATTTGATTTCATTTTAAAGTCTACTGAAAAATACAGAAAGCATCTTTTTTTGACTGAGAACAGTACTGTGTCTTACCTTGGGGCTATTCCAGAGAGAGTGAGCTCCAAAAAAGCCTTTTCTTTGCATATATTTATCCTTCATAAAATGTGCAGGCATGCACAGTGTTTAAAGACTGCTATTTGTGTGAAAATACATTTGTCTTCGGAGTTCAGAGCCTCTAAWTAATAGCAGTGCTAATTAATAGTCTTTTCTTCCCAAGAGTTGCATTTTTAGAATATTTTTACCCAGTTATTGCCAGGTTCGCAGCTGCTGGTTGTATTTTGCACTCCTGGTCGCAGTGAAGAATAGCTGTGCCTCGCTTGTARGTGAGGTTATTTGCCAGATTCTTGAAGTGGTTCAGATGCTGAGTGGGTGCTCTCATTGTAATGTCCTCTTGCAGCTTGTTGCATACGAGTTTGTTTTGTGCTGCTTGATGTTGAGCCAGATGGAGCTGCTCTGTCTTTGGAGTATTTAGTGTAGCTGTAGTTGGGGCTGGTTCCCCTGYGCTCTCTGTAGAGATCCCAGTGAGTGTCTGTCTGCTTCTGGGTGATGGGTGAAATGTCAGGGAGATGTCACCAGCTTACTCTTTGTTTAATATTTCCTCTGTCTCTCAGTTTAAAACACAGTCTCACCACTAAATCTGGTCTAATCAATACCAGGTCCGGGGCTGTATGGTTCTTCCTGGCATCACCACCTCCTCACTTCCTCAAACTGCTGTTTTTTCCCTCTCTCCCGCCTACTGATGCCTTTGTGCTCCCATGCTCTGTCAGATCTGTTTTCTTTCCCAGTCTGTATCCCTTGGCTGCAACAACCAGTTCAGCCTCTTCCCTGCTTCCAATYCAGCTCCTCACCAAATATCACATTTTCCCATCCTCTTTGGCTCCARACTTGCGCTCTCCTACCACTCCTCTCCCAGACAATCTTGTTTTCCAGTCCTTCAGGACTTCAATTCCGGTATGTTTTAGTTGTTTATCCTTTTCTCCCTTGCAGTGGTAGAGCTGCTGGGATGAGTGCTGAGGGAGCATGTGCCTCACAGAYTGAATCTCTAAAGATTTGAGCCTTGAAGCCTTATCAAGGGTTGCCTTGGAAAGTGTATCATGACTCTACCTATGTCCCCTACCTTCCCTCTTACCTTAAAAGGGGATTAGGGCATTTTTTAATGGGAACAATTATAGAAAAGTGTAATATTGACATAAACCTCCTTTTTTTTTTAATTAAGTCTTTATTCAAAAGAACAGAAAGTCTGYGGCTTCCACCCAAGTTCTTCCACCCAAGTCTTGAGCTTAGAAACAGCAGAGTCCTTCTGTGATATAGACAAAGCTTTGATTCCTATRCAACTTAAAGAACAGACTCTACTATAGAAAATGCTTTTTGTTAATAGAACATCTCCAGGGGTGACTGCTTCAGCTGAATGCACATGCATTGTGGTACCYGCTGCAATCTGGAAGACACACTCCTTAGGAGATAAGATACTTTACTGTTTACTCAGATTGCAGCAAATTTTCTTAAATACCCTGAATAATTTGGGATTGGCTGCTTTTACAATTTTGGACTGTTGTAAATTGTCAGCAATTGCAAAATGAAATAGAGGATCATTTTCTAGGAAGCTCTGGGTCACGTGTAGGCAAAGAGTTAAGGTATCAATAGGCAAGAAGCTGTCTCCTTTTTGGTGTTTTGCACTTCCTGATTAGTAAAATGAGTTTCTTAAACGTCTCTGACAGGAGATGCCAGCCTTTCCATGGTCCTTGCTGGACTGAGGATCATGGTGATTTTCCCAACTTGGGAGTGCTTGCAAGCCCTCAAGCTGCCTCTTATCACTCACAAGTTACTTTCGGTGGCAGTAGACTTGGAATGAATTGAACTATATATTGTGACAGTTCGATGGTTGAAATCAGTTTAAATTGTTCAAAACTGGCTCCTTAAAGCAGAGGTCATGAGGGAGGGACCGTTTATTTCTATTGAGTTTGAGTAGCAGTTCAGACAGGGATGTCCTGCCTTGCTTCCAAACAGGAGGGGGCACCCTTTAAAARGAGAACATTGGCAGCATTTCCAAAGCAAAGCACTTAGGATCTACGTGAAGCACAGTAGGCAGTATGTTTTGAAAGACACTCAATCTTCTTTTTCTTTTTTAATTATAAAACTTCTAGAAGGCATTGATTTCTAATTTACAAAGTAATTTACTAACTTCTATGTTACTAGGTGAAATTCTTAGTATATGCAGTGTATACTGAAATCCTAATTGCATGAAAAAATATAAATGATTTTTATATAAATTACATATTTTATGGTAAGAATGAAGGCRAAAGACCTTACAGGCTGTTTTAAAGAGAAATAAATGGCTAAGACCAGCAGGAATTTATCATGTTTCTTCCACACAGTGATACTCTCGGCAAAGCCTCCTACTAGCCATAGCTGAATGAGTGGGATGTTCTTCCTGATACTGGACAGGGAAACTATACAGCAGTAAAATATGACATTGTAGTTCTTTTTATAGGGTGTTTAAGAAGAAAAAGAAGCTTGAAAACAGCTTCTTTGTGCAGAACTAATGCAGGTCTGACAAGCCTATTCAAGGGAAGAGACTGCTGTAAACTTCAGCCGCCTGACAAATCTTTGGAAATGAGCAGGAGGTTGTGTTCCATATGGGAAGCTTCTATCAGCCTGGCTGTTGTCGGTCAGGAATGGGACGAGGTGTGAACAGTGCCCAAGTGTGAACAAGAAACTGTTCCTGCTTCTTGGCCAGTATGAAGCATGTACAAAGTTTATGGATCAAGTTGTGAATCTTTTCACCTGCTCTACTTCATCAAGCAAATTTGTATGTGTAAAATATAGGTGTATAACTGTATATGTGTGTATTCCAAATATTCTGAAATATATTCCAAAGTAGACTTTTACATATTCTCCATTTATATGATATGTATTATGTAACTATAAACAAATTATAAAAATAAAAATTTATTTGTATATTTATATATATATAATTTATTCTTCTATAATTTCCCACATGGRGAAAAAATCCCCTAAATCTCCATACATTTAGCCAGAAAGTACCATGTAGTGGGGAAAATGTTCACATACAGGCTAAATTGCCATATTTGGGCGGTATCCTGGGGCTARAATTACCATGAATGGGCATTTCAACCATTTTGGGCCATTCCAGCAGTGACTAACCATATTTGGGCATTTTGACCCTATTTGTGCACTTTTACTATATTTGGGCATTTTTACCAATCAGTGGTAAGATAAAGGGACCGATCTGTTCCTCATGGTGGAAATGCAAGATACTGGCTCTTCAGTTGGCAATAAATTTCAGCCAAGATATTCCAGATGATTATCCCCGCTGGATAGGCTGCCTTTGCAACAGGAGTAGGTTCTGCGTGGACACTRGCAAGGTGGCATCCTCACTCCTGCCAGTCTGTAGAAGAGACTTCTGTTGAGAATGAAATKAGGCCTGGACACTAGAGTGAACTTTGGGAGTTATTCTTTTGGATATATGAGGAATATCACTCTTGGCTGGTAACTGAGCCAGCTCCCACGTGCTGGTGGTGCCCGGCACTGCCTTTGGACTTGTACCTGCCCATAGCTACTGAGCAGGGAGTGCTCAGCAGGCCGGCTGCGCTCCCTGCGTGTGTAGCGAGGCCTGGGTGGATACTCTCCGTTAGGGTTAGAGAAGGTAGGTATGTCCCATCTCCTTTGAAAGGGGGAAATGGATTGCAAGGGCTGTAATTGTTTTAACCAGAAAACAGGCCCCGGATTTGATTTTGGAGTTGTGTAGAAATGCATCCCCTCTTTGATTGGGAAGCCACTTCCACCTTGAAACTAGTGTGGGACTAGTTAAATTTTGGCTCATTTGAGGGAAAAGAGCGATAGTTGCGTTCTGAGACTCTGCAGGGAAGTCCTGCCTTCCCTTGACTTACAGTTAGCAAGCTGAAGAGCTAGGCGGCACGGTCCAGAGCTGCAGGCTGCATTTAGATATTGCGTAGAGTTCCAGTTAATGCTTAAATCGGCATCTGTAAAAGCAACAAGGTAATTGGCATAAGGCATGTGAACTCGCAAGCATTGGTTGGGAAATGAAGTGTCAGGTCTTGATGCCTGCAGATTTAAGGTGTTTTATTGTTGCTTTTGCTTGTTTCATCTCAACYGTTGCTTCTGAATTCCCCCTTATTGGGTTGGCTCTGCTCTGTGGTGAGTTCGCCCGCCCAGGATGTGGCACATCCTTCCCTTCTGACCAGCACATGGCCCTTGATCATTTTGCTAACGTATTTGGCGGCTCAGACTTTGCCAAGCTTCATATAGGGTGTCCGTTAGATATATATGTGTGTGTGTGTCTCTATATATATAATATATATATATGTACATATTATTACAGGGAATGGCTTGTGTTCTTCTGCTGTTCCATTAATCTTTATTAAGGAAAGATGGAAGCTGTCTTTAATTGAGTATTTTCTGTTGGCAATATGGTCAAAAGGTGTTTCTCATTAATTTGTTATTCAGTGGGGATAGCCATCTATCTGGTTTCAATTTGTGACAATATTTAGTTCCTATTTGCAGAAAAGCCTATGTTGAACGTATTTTCTGTGTTTTGCTCAGACTATCCTATGCAGCTTTATATGCTTTATAATGTCATTTGTCATGTAGGAATCTGGCTGCAGGGAATTGGTCTGTGTTGACATCCTGTCTCCATGTTTTTTTGCCCTCTTTTAGTACARTGTGTTTTATATTTTGTCTCATAATTGTATCATGCTATCAAATCATGAAGAAGTGYAGAAATGATGGGATTTGGTGCTCTTTAGCATATGATACTAGTATTTTGGACAAAGACCATTGTGAGAAAAGCAGACCTTTCTTTTTAGAGCATTAAATATCATGTTCAATTTTCCCTATAGCAGTTAAGGTCATCTTCATCTTGAAAGCAAATTCCCAAATGCAATAAAGGTAATACAAAGGTCATTTAGATTTAAAAAAATCTTTATTTAGCTGGTAGTTCTCTAAGYGATGATCTTGCAAAACGTTGTTGTCTGTTGCTCCCAGCTGCTTTCAGACAGCTCCCACACAAAATGGTCTGTTTTTATACAAGTGCTAGGAATTCTGTCATTGTATCATCAGTAATTCCTAAGTAAGCAAATGGAGTGTCCAAATGTGTATTCAGCACATCTTGGAGCAGCACATCTTGGATGCATGGACACATGGAACGCTGTGTGGGCCAGAGTTGTTTATTTGGTTTGCCTGCTTGCTCAAAGTTTAGGAAGAATGCCTGTCAGAAATGTAGCAAAAATCCCACTGTCATCAGGCAAAAGTGAAATAAAGCCATGTTGTCGCTGCCATTAGCATTAACATTTGGCTAGCATTGTCTAAGCTCAACCTGGGAAGGCACATTAGTCTGATTTAGCAGTTCTTTTTGGAAGTAATGTAGTATTTGCTAGCTTTTTTCTTTTTCTTTTTTTTTTTTTTTAATTTGATGCAACATTTTGTGCATGTGACGTTTGGCAACTTCCCTAGTAACATGTTCTACAGCCTAGTAGCTTTTACCATTATTACATTTTTCCTGATCTCAGCCTGACCTTTCTCACTTGATAATATTTATTTTGGTTTCTCAGAATAGAATCATTTAGGCTGGCTTCCTGAGTAAAGCATGTCTCGTATGTGGTAAGTATACTCGAACAATTTTGATCATAYTTAAGCGGAGAAGCCAACAGTAGTTTGTTATGACATGTTGTTATATCCCAAACGTTTGCCCCATATGTTGTCTGTAAGCATTATAATTTCTCTAGCAGGGTGTTTTCGAGTCGAGTGCCATCACGTGGCCCTTCACTGCGAAGCGCAGAGATGCGGGGCTTCGTTGTGCCAGCAGCATCTCCTTACTTTCACACCGGTTGGTCCCATGTCAGCAGAGCAGGAATGTTCCACAAGCCCTAGGGAAGGAGTTAGGATTTCTTGTCCAGTAAAGAGCATCTTGATGATCTAGGTGTCTCTGGAAAAAATCTGAGGAGAAGAAATACTCACATTTCTTCCACTTATCAAGAATTGCTGTGATGTAGTAAGCAGTATGTAATGCAGTATAAGCAGGAAACAGCAGCTTGACTCTGTTCTAGTTTTATTTGAAAGTGCTGGTATGTAAAGGAAACTTTATTTGTTAAGAGTGCCTTTTTGCAACTGGCTGAAGCTTCCCTTGGCGCATAGTCTTACAGAAGGTTGCTTCTTCTGCAGTGCCTCTAGCTAGCGATGAGGATCGCTGTGGTATTACAGTTTAGCGTTTAGTTTGATATATTATGTCTCTGTTTAGCCAGAGAAAGAGGTTTTTTTTTTCTTTTTCTTTTCTTTTTTCTTTTTTTCTTTTTTTCTTTTTTTTTAGCTTCCCACTGGTCTCTTGTTGTCCTTGTGTTTGAAAATTTGTCCCTTAAGCAACTGTAGACTTCTGATTTTGGTTCTTCTTATGGTTCCCTCAGCTGTAACTGTGAGCTGCTTCACTATTCCCTTTTAGCTGCTTTTTCATCACGTTCTGTAATTTATGAAACTAAGTGTCGTTTAACACAAAATATGGGTGGAAAATAGTTTCAGGAGCAGAGAAGTATCTGGTTTTGTCACATCAAGACTGCCTTACTTTGCATATTCACACAATGTGTCTTGTGCTGCCTATTAGCAAAGGGAGGTGATGAAGACCTTTAAGAACCTCCTCCATCGAAGTCTCCAACTGAAAAGGCAGTGATGTGTTTTGCATTGTCTGTTKCTACCTGGAAAATTGCTTTCATACTTATCTCATACACATTTCACTTTCCTCACAAGAAAGGAAAGACAATTATGTATAAAATAGAAATAGCTGAATGATCAGGAGAGGTGGATGGGAGTGCCTAGGTTGTGAGAGGTAGTTCTTTGGTGGACAGTTGACTCTCGGTTCCTGACTGTTTCAGATACCTGCTGCACAGATTTTTGCTATGCTWTGACCATGAAATTTTTTTCAAAAACACTTGGACATCTAGACCAGGGTTACAATCCTTCAAAATCAGCTTGATTGCTGGACTGATGTGAAGTTTGCAGTAAAGCAACATAGCTCCTAGCGTGTCAGTTTGGGGAGCTTGGGGTGGGGAAGAGATCTGAAAAGTTGGGCCTTTAACYTCAAGTTAGGTAGATGGCTGCCTCTCCTTCCCAAGCATTCCCTATGTGCGTGTTTCCTGGCAGCAAGCCACCTTCGCTGACTGTAGTTTTTGTCCCTGCACTATCAATTGAGAGTTCAAACCGAAGATAGCCTTGTGTTTCTTTTGGCTGYGATCTTTGGAAACTAGCTAGATGTTCCTCAGGACTTTCGATTTTATTCAGAAAGCCCTCAAATAACAGGCCAATTTCAATGCAGAAGTTATCGTGTGTGGAAAAGGACTTACAATATGTATTTCGGTGATACCACCCGAGAAATGTGGCAACCGCTTGCTGTTGCTCTTCCTGAGTTCTGTGTTTGAGGGATGAGTGTAAATCCTTACTGAAGGACCACTGAATGGAATTTTTTATAGTTCATCTTTCAACCTACTGAGTGCTTGATTTTCAGATGTTTTCTATTTTTCCAAACACTTGTGTTCGCAGATGTGTTGAGATGTTTTTGCTTTACTCATATTTGGGGCTGCTGCGTAATTTCTCACTTATTTCAATATGCTTTTGACTATTCAAATAACACAGTTTTGGGTATTTTTTATTGAGTAAGATTTTATTTTTGAAGTAGGTCCATACACATTTAAGTGATTTTAATGCTGCAGTTCATCCCTATGAGATAATGGTATGTACATAGTTAGTGCTAGTCAGTGCATTTTTGGGCAAATGCACCATACTTGCTATTGTTATATCAGCACTTTTTGGTAAGTGTAAATGTCTTTTTGACAAATGACCGATCTTTCCTTTCCTATGAAAGAACCCATTTTACCATTTACGGTCACCCGTTGTCCAAGGAGACAACAATTTTATCTTGACTGGAACTAGGTAAATTAATTTGGAGCCTGGAAGTGGTTGAATTTATTACGACATTTAGGAGAAACGTTTATATCTTGTGATCTTAAAGGTTGTCACAATTTCTATTGGATACAATGATAGGAGTAAAACATGTTACTACTTCCCAACTGTCTTCTACCCCTTGTGTCTTTGGTTCTGTAGAACTAAGTCAGTCAGTAGCTGCTTTTTTGGCCATTTAATGTTATTACATTGCACAGGCCCAGTACATTTCAACCTTAAAGCATTAGGTTGTATTTTTATTGTTGCAGAGGAATCCCTGGCAGAGCAATAGGATTGATAATCTAGATTATTTTTTTTAAATCACTTCAAGTGATCCAGGAGAGGCTCCTCAGCTAGAAAATTTTATGGTTGTCGAAGGAACATGATAGAGTAAAACAGAGCAAGAACATCAATTCTGCAGCTCAATAGAATTGTTTTTAAACTTTTCTATAAAATCTGTTTGTGTTTCTGGCGTTTCAAAAATGATACTGTTAAGACTGTTGGAAAACAATATTTTTACCCATTGGTAAGGGGTTCTAATAGAGAGTTTTTCTGGATGGTAATTCTGTTTAAATAATGTGGAATGAAGTGAGAGAAGTAAGAGTAATTCATGTTTAAATTATAATGTCATGATTTTGGATGCCATATGGTATGTAAGGTATCTGTATGGTGATGGAAGTGTAACATGAGCCATGTGGAAAATCTTTCTATGTTGGAGCAGCATATGGTGGTCTGCAGGGCTATGGTAGAACCTCTGGAATTATGTCTGAGTCCCAACCTCAGTAAATTTAAAAGTTCTATTCTTAATAAATAAGAATCTATTCACAATGGATGAATAGAACTTGGCAAGGCCAGAAATCTATGCAGAATTAAGATCCAACATATCAACAGCATGGGATAGAAACAATAGGTTTGCTCTTAAGGTAAATGGCTGATAATGTTCTTTAGTTTGTACAACATGAAGAAATTGTGAACAAATGCTGATGAGAAATGCTAGTTGGTTCCTTTTCTTTTCATTCCAATATACTAAAATGTGTTTATATACTAAATATACTGTATACTAAATACAGTGTGTATATATATAAATATATATAGTGTGTGTATATATATATATAAAAAAATCTAGTTTATATATATATTATATATATACAAAATACTAAAATATATTAAATGATGTGACTCATCCTCAATCAAATTAACTGTTCTTTCTCTGTTCTAGGTTATGGTCAGACTGGTCCAATGGTTCAGAGAGGAGGATATGACTCCATTGCAGCTGCTGTGTCCGGTCTCATGAATATCACAGGACATGAGGTACTGTGCTTAGCTTGTACATAGCAAAGATTCTGTTAAATTTGCTAAGTTTTGGTTGCTGCACACAATGAAGTCAGATTGTGCTAATGCAGCCGTGTTAGGTGCCTCCCGGGTTCCAACAGGAGGTAGTCTCTCTGTAATTCTAAGATTTATCTCCTTCCAGGCTTTCAAAACAATTGAAATACCTGAGAATGTTATATCCTAAATTTCCACTAAATAAGATGACAATAGTTTATTGTTAGCTTGTTCATAGACACTTGAATTCATTGTACTGTCAGATACAATGTGGACAGCTGAATGTGGGAACTGTAGTTGCTATAGTGAGAAGGCTTGCTTTGATACAGTGAGAAGAACGTTGGCTTTTGAAGAGAGGGAATTGTGGAGAGTCAAGCAAATACGTACCCAGGACTCTGCCGAACTGTCATTCAACCTGCTTGAAAAAAAAAAAAACCCAAGAAGAGAAATGCTTTTAGTGGCTCCGGAAGAACTGCATGTTGCTCTTCGTGTTGATAGACAAGATCTTTGATAACTGAAGCACCTCAGAGATAGCTTAGGATCTGGATTTCGTGCTTATGTAGAATTTTGGTGAAACAGGTGTTTGAGTGAGACAGATCGAAGCATTTGCAGATCAAGGACTGTGGTCCACAAAGATCATTTTTTGAGTAGTGTAGTACTGCAGATATTAAAATTATAGAATTCTTAAGGTTGGAAGGGACCTCTAGAGTTCATCTAGTCAAATCCCCCCTACACATGCAGGGTCACCTAGGGCACATGGAACAGGGCTGCATCCAACTGGATTTTGAAGTTGTCCAGAGAAGGAGACTCCACAACTTCTCTGGGCAGCCTGTTCCAGGACTCTGTCACCCTCACTGTCAAGAAATTTTTCCGTAAGTTCCTGTGGAACTTCTAGTGCTTCAGTTTGTGGCCGTTTCCTCAAGTTCTGTTGGTGGCACCCACTGAAAAGAGGCCGGTCCCCTCCTCCTCACTGCCTTCCTTGAGGTATCTATAGACACTGATCAGGTCCCCCCTCAGCCTTCTCCTCTTCAGGCAGAACAGGCCCAGCTCTCTCAGCCTCTCCTCACAGGGCAGRTGTTCCAGGTCCCTGATCATCTTTGTAGCCCTGTGCTGGACTCTCAGTAGCAACTCCACATCCCGCTTGTACTGGGGAGCCTAGCACTGGACACAGTCTCCAGATGCATTTTATGTATCACAAACATTAGCTAGCCCTCTGCAGTGCTGCTTGTGATGTTGTGGAGTCACTCCTGCAGACCTGTACTGATCTATATGACACTTGCCTGCTCTAAATAAACAAGCAACTCATCAAGTTTCCTTACTCAGTGTCAGCTCTTTCTTTTTCTTAAGCTGATTGTAGCAAAGTAAACATGGGTTATCTGAGCATAACTCCGTGGGGGATTGATATCCTGCCTTTGGGAATCTACGCCCATAGATTTGTTTTTTTTACTGAGAACAATGGCAAGTATTGGAACTCTTCTGCCTCAGGCAAATACTATTACCAGAACCCTCCTTTCTATACAAAACTTAAAAAAAAATTAAGCATTGTTTAACCGAGACAGCTGCAACATCTCATGCGTAGTGTCCTGAGAGTGTATTATCTGTCCATTGCTGCCCTGTTGTTGTTGCATAGCTATAGTAGGAGGATCTGCAGTCCTGCAGCTGCTTGTAGCAAGTGTTAATCTCAAATATTGCACTTCAGAAATGGGGGATTGCAGTGGGGATGGAGAAGTTTGTTCCCACTTCATTTAACCGTCACGTGTCACCTCAGAACAAAAGGAGATGCCAAGGTCAATGTGGTTGTCATGGACATTTCTGTTCAAACATCCCAGACACATGCAGGAAGCACACGTGAACTGACCTCAATGGGCTGATTATAACATTGGAAAAATAACACTAATGTAATTAACTTTTTTTAATATTTTGACCCTGGTGCCAGCAGAGTGAAGTTCAGTGCTTCCAGTGCAATGTCAGGTACTTCATACACATTTGAAAATGTACCAAAGTTAGATGGAAGTACAAACTTGACAAAGAGGTAAATCTTGCTAGTACAAACTCAGTAAATTAAAATAGATTCAGAAGGAAAAAAATCCTTCTAAAGCTTCTCAATGATTATGTGGATGACAGAGAATATAAGGGTTTTACTAAATCATCGGATGTAAGTTATGTCATGAAAACAATATTCCTCCATGGCTGTTATGAAGATGTATTTTATTAAAAAGTTGTGTTAACATCTACACTGGAAGCCCAGATGTTCACATCACCTCACCAGGACTTGAGGCAATGTAATCATAAGAGCAGTTTCGTTATTGTTAGTAACGGTTCTGTCTATTCACCAGGGGCTTTTAACAATCCCAATTTAGTCATTCGCTTGCCTAATTTAAGTAAACATGCTCAAACTGACTTTATTTTTCTGCATTTTGAGATTTCTTGTATTTTATTTCGCCCTTTTCTCATAACCATTTTCTGCTATATAAAAGAATAATTTTGCTTTGAAGGCTTTAATGGTCAATAGCACTATAGATATAAATGTGGTATTTGCTGTTGTAGTGAGGACTGATTCAAGTGGTTTTAAAATATTGTATTTTTCTCTGAAAGTTTACCATCAATAATACATTGTTCTTTTAAAGTAAGTCTATATTTATGTGCGTGTGACTGAGTTTTGTGGAATTTTAAACAGAACCAGCTCTGGGGGGAAAAAAAAAAAAGGAAAATCCTGTTTCAGTCAGCAAGTAGAGAAGAGTTTAAATAAATAAATAAAGAAGGCAAGTTTTTTTTTAATTAGGCCTTGAGATCTCTGTTATTTGATCAACAAATAATTTGCCTACTAAAACTAACCTGACAATTTGAAGTATACACTAGAGATCAGCTGAAAGTGAATTACAAATGCTTCTCTCATGAACAGTTGGAAGGAAAAAAATTCTAGCAGATACAAGGTAGTTTTCTTATAGCATTGTGGTAGCCATAGATAATCATGCCAGTACAACAGGGCTCTGTGAAAACCCTCTTTCAGTAAAGAAATCACGGAGTGTCCTTGCAGGATGATCTTGGAAGTCTTAGTTGATGGAGCTAACAAATTCTAATGAATTGGAGCAGCAGCAACAAAGCATCTACACGCATCAGTGGGGCACTTAGTTTTCAAGTATATTAATACATGTCCATAGCTCCAYGGTGTTCTGACACTTTTAAGTGGCTGGAACTAATAGCAATGTATATTCTATTTTAACTAGGATAATTTCATAAATTTTAATTTGTTCCCACCATCTGGCTACTGTTTCAATTTCAATGTCTTAAAGGATTTTACTTTTGCAGATTACTCAACTTTATTGGATAGTGAGTTAACATATCTCCAGTTAGTGAGCTCGTGATATTAAACCATGAAATTCATAGCTTACCAGCACAGGAGTTTGAGGAAAGACTTATATATTCATTAAGTCTGTCATTTGTGCTCTTCCTTCAGTCCTTTTAGTCATGTAACACTGTAAATTTGAGATAGCATAGAGTGGCAGAAATGGAAGTTTCTGATCCATACAAGTATGTTTTCCAGGTTACCTTTAAGTTAAGGAGAAGGTGAAGTTGTTGAAGGAAGAAAAAGAGTAGTATAAAAGCAGAGTGCACCAAAGATACAGAATAATATCACATTTGGTGCGCAGTAGGGGACGAAATGACGAAAAAAGAGAAAAGACTCTATGCTTTGTACATCTCAGTTAAAAATAGAAGAGAATTTCTACATGAARAAATTCCCAATAGCTTAGAKTTTATTTATTTATTTATTTTCAGAGAAATACTTCTAACTGAAATGACTTAATGGTGACTATTTTGAAGTGCTTTCTAGCAAATAAAAGCTCTGAACCCTGAGATTAAACTCTAACTTTGGACGTACTGCAAAATTGCAGGCAAAACCTGCAATTGCCCTATGCCACGTGCTCTAGGTGACCCTGCATGAGCAGGGGGGTTGGACTCGATGACCTCTGAGGTCCCTTCCAACCTTCGGCATTCTGTGATTCTATGAAAACGGACTGCATTTGAGCTGCTGTTTGCTGGTTTTGCCAATTGTACAGAACCAAACGCATTTAGTGCTGAGTAAAGTTCTTTAAACTGTGTTTCTATGCACCAATATGAAAGCTACGTGCCATCCAAACTTGTATGTCTGCAGTAGATTGCCTCTGTTTTGGAAATGCGAGAAAACTGTGGAATTAGGAATTCCTGGGTGTTTATGGAAATGTGCGAGCAAGAGCGGGGAATCTGTTTTGTCCAAATCTGTACCACAAAAGGCATTTGGAAATGAAAGTAGATGCTTGGGGTCAGATTCAGTTTTTCTTTACATAAATTAAAATATACTAAAAGGACCGAGCTTACACTGATGACATTTTTATTGTCCTGAGAGACATAATTTATAGACACTTTCCTGGTTAAACACTTACCACATTCAAGTTTCATATTTGATGAACAGAAAGCTTTTACTTCATGTATTCAGATACATCAGTGCCAGATGAATATCCCTTTGATGAAACTTTCTATGACTCATTAAAGCAATAACTTCAATTTAATTAAAAAAAAAAAAAAGTTGGATGTAGGGTCCCCTTCTGACTCCAAGTGACACATGATTTTAGATATTCAGGACGTGTTTATGGTGGCCCAGTCTATTCAGCAAGCATTCTTTCTCGCTGAAGAAACATTTTGTTTAGCTGAACATGAGACAGCAAGACATGATTGGGAACTACAGTACCAGAGGGGCCATTTTTTTGTCTTAAAAAAGCAAACAAGCTGCAACAAGAGAGTCCACATGGTATACAGCTCAGAGCTGCTGAAAAAACATAGCCATTGTTGGTTCCTATTTGCTACAGCAGCTATTTCCTGTCTGTCAAGACTACTGGACGTGGACTGCTTTTATTGAGGGTGTTATTTCCAAGTAATTTCCACTTCTGCCTGTATTGCTCTTATATTGCTCATGGAAATCTGGGCTGACCGCAAAGAGGAATTAGGCCTAAGGCGGGGGGAAAAAGGTGTTCATTCAGCTCCAGAATGGAAGTTCTCCGAACATCTTGTGGTTTTTTTCTGGATCAGAGTGTGTTGGCAAACACATTTCCATTAATAAGGCATTAAGCAGACCGGAAAAATTGTGACTTAAAATTTAGACTGAAGGTAAGATTGAGCCATTACAAAGCAGGAGAGAACCTTCATACCTTCTCTCAGTATGCATAGCTTGCATACTGAGCAAAAGCCATGTCCTGTAGTTAGAGTTCAGCCCAGCCTTTGAGCCTAGTTAGCTACATGATTTGCCAAAAGTACCTTCCCCTTGACCAGGGCTCTCCTCTCAATCCTTTTACCAGAGCAGTAGTGTCGCTTAGAGGCTATAAGGAAGCTTTTCTTTTTTTGAGGGGTCTTAAAGTCTTAAAATAATAGCTTTACTTGAAGAGTGGTTTTTTTTTTTTTTTTTGGTGTATCTTTCCTGTGCTCAGGAAGTTCATTTTACATTATTAAGTACTTGCACTGTCAGCAGCTCCATCAGTGATAGGAAGGTTTAGTAGAAAATGATACAACTGTGCAAATGATGTTTCATCCTCAATGTCAAGCAGCCCTCTAGCCCCTCTTTTAGAGCATAGGGATGGACATCTAAAAGAATCTGCTCCACGGTAGTTACAGCTGTGTGCATCTTGTTGTAGACAGAGGATGGACATTAAAAGACAAGTAAAGTGTGAAAGATGGCAGMTATTCATGCACATGTTTTTTTTWAAAAAAAAAAAAGACAGGAAGGAGTGGAAGTTATTTGGACTGCTTCAGCATTATAGTTTATTGAGTGTTAGGGTGAAATTAAATAAAAGTAATTCCAAAAATTGGATAACATGTACTGCTGGTAGTTTGATTTCTCATAGCAGTGTTCTCTAAGGGGAACTGGTAACAATGTTTTTATAAATAAAAGTTAGCATTGAAAAGCAGACATTCTTGCAGTATCTGAATCAAAAGGGAAAACTGCACAAAAATATAGATTCAAATTTATGGGGCTGTATTATTCTCTGAAACAGGCATGCACCAGGGTCAATATAAAGTGGGAACCCTTTAAGTCTTTGGCTTCCAGGCATAAGGAAATACAGTTTTCACCGAAACAACATCTCTTTCCTTTTGACCTTGGTGTCTGAAAAGGTTTCTAGGGAAAAAAGGAGTGTAATGAATATTTCACAATTCGTAATTTTTGCAGCATTTTGAAATTAGAGAAGTGTTAGATACTGCACGAATGTCTGTTTTTCAGTGATAAACATATTGTATCAATTTACTCAAAGATGCTCATATTTCTTAAAGGTTKCAATGGAGAAATGAACACTGCAAAGATGGCCTTGTGTGAAATATACTGTAACAAAAGAGGTTTGTTTGTTTGTTTGTTTTGTTTGTTTTCCATTTTTTAGGCGGGTGAGCCAGTTAGACCCGGCGTAGCCATGACTGACCTTGCTACCGGGTTGTACGCGTATGGAGCAATTATGGCTGGTTTGCTTCAAAGGTACAAGACGGGCAAAGGGCTGCACATTGACTGTAATCTCTTGTCATCTCAGGTAGGATTTTAAGGAACAGTTTACTGGCAGTTTCTTCAATCTCTCTGAATTAAAAAAAAAAATCAATCGCATAAATGTATGGCCCTAAAAATACTGTTTTGACACTACTGTAAGAAATGAGACCTTGGCAGTGGGTAATATCTTTACCAGAGGATATTTCTGCACAAAATCACTAGTGTATTAAAKTAATTTAAAGGAAAAATTTAGTTTCTGATTTGGACAATTAAACAATAAAGTAAGTGCAGAAGTGCAGTGTTTTTTTCATGTTTAAAAGAYATTCTAGCAAGCTGAAAAAGTTCAAGCATTTTGAGCATGAAAGTATTGCTATATATTATGAATTATTATGAATAATGAGAACTTGTTATGAGACACTATAGAAGYTGTGTGAGAAGATTTAAATGCCGTTGCTACAATGCTTTGTATTTCACTAAAAAAAAGAGAATAATGTTGCTGTTAGCTGCAGACGATCAGATTATATGTGCTCTCACTGATGAAGATACATGCATAGAGCAACAGGCAACCTAGTACCTAAGCATTTTTGTGCATGTGAAAAAAGTCATATACAAACTACACGCAGTACTAATCAGTTTTCATACAATGCTCCATTTTTTCTTCTCTGTTTACTTGCATATGTGTTCATATTGCTCTTAATTTCTGTAACTCATAATACCTGTCAGTGCAGCTGGGAGGTGATATAGCTCCTGCTGCGCAACCTGCTCTAAACTGACCATTTTATGAGCTTGCAGTCAGAGCAGAGACTGGTCCCTTCCAGTTGATATTATTCTATGTTTTTATTGTATGATTATAATCCGTGATACTTGTAAGGTTTCTGATGTTTAATGCCTCCTGAAATCAGATGTGGAGAGGAGGGAAAGTCCTTGCCTCAGTCAATAAAGAATTTTATTTGCCTGAGAAATGCTTGTAATAACTGAACTTTCCATGATGTGTCTTTGCTTATAACTGTGGTGTCTGTTGCAAAATGTTCTAAACACTTCAGAAAGGTTACAGTTTCATTTCATAAGGCAATATTGATGACTTTGACCATGCTAAAAAACAAACAAAAATAAGCCAAAAAAAAAAAGTGTTAAAGTATTTAAATGATTGGAAGTCACTTTAAAACATGCTGTTTATTTTATCCCCCAAAAGTACCATATACATATCTGTGCTGTATTTGTGCTACTGCTTTTCCCCATTTCATGTAAAGAAATTCACAGGACGCTATTTTTTGATAGGGGCCATACTTTTGATATTAATTTTGTGCACACATACACTAGTAATGGTGGAGTAAGAGCATTGATCTGAATTCAACTGGCAATGAAAAAGACCTGGAGCTTTTGAAGAGCTTTTTTTGGAGCTTTTTTGGAGCTTTTGTGCAGAACAAGTATCTGTTAAGTGAATATAAATTTTCTATAATGTTAATTTTAGAACATCTTTCAAAAACATCTCCATAGAATTTTAGGTATCAAATATTTCGTCCTACAGGCATATAAGAGCTTATTCCTACTAAAGAGGTTTTCTTCCCCCACAACAAAACAGAGTTCTAGGATTTTATTGGAGAGAGATATAGTGACCACTAGGATGTGGTTTTGCAGTGAACACTAACTTTCTATATCTCTCATCTATAAACTTTTAACCCATGCCATACAATTCCTTTGAATTTTTTTCTTTACTTATAGATGATTTACAGTCATCTGCTACAGACCTTTCAGCGTCAGCATCTAAATAGTGTCCTTTAGATGATGCTAGTAAATAAGAAGGAAGTGGGTTTGGGATTTGGTTCCAATTATGCAATTGTGCTTATTCTTCTGTTGTGGCTTAAAAAAAAAATCCCTTGGAAGTTTTAATATCCTTCCTGTATTTAATTACAACCAGCTCCAACAATTACTGTAATATATTGGTTTGTTTTGGATTGAAGATCTGCAAGAAGTATTGTGCATTTAATATTTTTATGATTTTGCAATGTATTTTTTCAGACAGGATTATGTGGTTAGTACTGTTTGTATTATGATTGTTCATCATCTTTCTGCTTCTTATTACTATTTTAGTTTATATTTGCTGTTAAGAAGCTCCGCATCTTCTCATAATTTTGAAGTGACCTTAAAAAAAAAAAAGAAAAAAAAAAAGGATTTTCTATACCTCATGTTTCTCCTTTAATTTTCAGTTAGTTTATTCAATTAATGATGAGATGTAGAAGCTGTTAGTTTCTCAAATAAAGGTGTGTCTAGTGGTGCCGGTAGGGCATATATGGTCTCCTAGGAGTTAAGAGTAGTAAGCTGTATGAGAAGTATCAGTCTTCAATATTTGCTAGCTGGCTATAAGGCCTCTGATTTTTTTTTGTCTTGGCTGTTATTGCTTCTCTTGCTAACAAAGCTGAGCCTGAATGTGTCCCAGCTTTGCTCTCCTGTGTTGAGCTACCTCTGTCATCAATTAGGGAAAGCCTTGGAGGGAGATAGGRAAAAAAATAGGTCTTTTTAATACACAGAAAGAATAAAAGTAGCTATCTGGAGTGGCTAAGGAGAGGGTTTGAAAACAAAAGGAGACATTTGTTCTAATGAGTTTATTTAGATGACTTTTAAATATGAGTGTATTTCTGGAAACAGAATCAAGATATTTATTGTAGTTTATTAGTAGTGGATCATATTTTGAGATCACGCTGAAGATTAGGGGAAAAAGGATCACCTTAAAGATCCAGAAGAAGTGATAATGATTTAAGCAACCAGTAGTCTGTAGGGAAAGCTGACCTTTCTCTAAACTCTCCTCAAGGTSTTCCACATTGGTCAACGGGATAGGACTTTTCAGCTATTTTTTCACTATGTAGTTCATATAAAAAGTGAGAGCAAGGGCTKTAACTCAATGGAAAAGACTTGAATATTATGTCATGGAAAATTTTAAGTAACAAATTTCCATGTGTTCAACCTCTGGAAATCTAATAAACCTGTAATGTTAGTAAACCTGCAAATATGTTGTTTTTGGAGATGCTGATGGAATGCTAGCTAAGGCTTAAACAGTGATTGATTTAATGGATTCAAAGAGCGCTGATAGTAATTTCTCCATAGGTTATTATTTACAAAAAGGTGAAGTAAAGTATGAAGCTGAAACATGGACTAATGACTRCTTTGGTGTGATAGAATAACRCTGCCATGACTCAGGGTTGTTGCATATTTGTTTTATTCCATGCCGTGCTGTTTCCAGCTCATCAATTAAACTGTAGACCTTTCACATCCTGTGATTAGTTACAAATTATGCTGTGGCCATTATAAGCGTATGTGTGTTCTAAAAGTGCCGTTCTTTGCTTTAGTAGAATGCTTGAAGTTCTTTGCATGTGTAGAAGTCATTCTAATACCCTTGTCTGTGTTATGTGATAAGCAATCTTTAAAATACATTCAGACATTATTAAACAAGCGCAAAAAATATATTTTTAAGATGCAATTCATCCTATATGCATATGTTCCTACTGGAAAAGACTACAATTTGAGAATAATGTGTTTTATAGTATTAGAAAATAATTGTATAAAATACAGAAGACCTCTCTTCTGAACTGGACTTCGTAAAGTTGTATAAAACTGCAGAGCATAATGCATTTAATATTTTAGCAAATATATTTTCCTTCTTCATGGAAAGTAAAGACTTGAGGAAGTGAYTGTAGAAGTGACACATAGTTAAGGTTGTCTCAATGCTTGTTATCAGAGTATGGTTTTAGTTATATTTTTGTCAATCTTTTTCACTGTTTTGGTTGAATTTTCAATGTCACTTAGTTACTAGAAACTGATTTGTGTCCAAAGTTAATTGAAAGGGATTTATCTGTTTYCAGGAGTAACTTATGGGAAGATATTTTTCTCATTTTTTAAAACATCTTTTAGTGAGAAGTTCAGTGTCTTCAATTCTTTGGAGGAAAAATCTGAACTTTGGTAGATGAGTTGCCCTTGTTTTGGAGAAGTATCTTTTGAAAGGAATAGCATGACTGGAGTATGACTTGCATGAAGTGTGTAACGGCAAAGAGGGTCTTTTGGAGACTTGATATTTAGGCCATGTATTCAACAAGAAGGTAAAACTAACTATTAAATAAGCAAATAATAATTTAATAGTACTAAAAGAATGTAATATTAAATTTTGACTGATTATGAGTCAGAAGTTCAGAAAAAGCAGTGTTTGACCATGTAGCTAAAACAAGTACATATGTACACTGTGCTGAGATTTGCTTGGAGKATACAGGTAACTTTCTGAAATTTGGAATTCTTGGCCTAATACATTTTTAAACTTTAACCCTCTCTTTAATAGTTTTTGTTGTTGTTTGAAATGACTAATTCCTTTAAGTTACTACTGTGAATGTTAAATTAAGCTCTAAACAAACAAAATTTTCAGTGTTTTGGAGTGATGTACTTATGCCTTCAGAAAAAAAAATAGTATTGTATTAATTAATAAGATGTGACTGATTCTTCATTCAAAAGTAGGTTTCTTTCTTCAACCAGACCTCATTTAGCAGAGATCATTTTACTGTTTCATGGCAGTGCTGTCTATTAGATGAGGCATTCAGGTTTTTTATGATATTTCACCTAAAAACAAAGGAAAAAGTTGAATCTTAGGTGGACACTAAGGGCACAGGACCCCACTTACCAGTCCCTTTGTCATGGAACTGTATTCTGAATAAAATATGTATTTTGGATTTTAATTGTCGTGTGTCTGCCAGTTGCATCAAGTTGTTGCAAGTTGTATCTGCCAGTTGCATACTTGAATCCTTGGTGCTAAAGTTCCAGAAGGATGGAAGTGTTTATCTTTTTTAAGCCCTAAATAGCTCATGTAAACGAATGTTATTCATGGATTAGCTGCCTTTTAGCTGCCTCTTTTTTTGGTAGCTGTTTTCCACGGAACTCCCYCAAAGTTGTTACTAGTTCTGTTTTGTGTGTGCCTTATGTCTATTTAAAGGTGGTTCAGTGTATTTACATTAATACAGCCCAAACTTGTTTTTTTTAAGCAGAGGTTGTTTTGGCCATCACTCCCACACTAGGAGGAAAAAAAAATCCATACTATTTCACACCAAGACTCTGAAGGTTTTTTGCTCTAGTTTTCTTCCTCTCAGAGAGCTCGTGTTTAAGATACGGATCTCGGATACCTTTGTTTTTGTCACACTGGCTATTTCTTGTTTTGTTCTCTTATTCAAGACCTCATGCATCATTTCTATGCATGTGTGATTCGTTGTGCTCTGTTACCTGCACAAGGCAAAGTTTAGCCAAATGCTTAGATCTAATGAGTAGCTTCAAGTAGGTCAGTGCTGTGGGCTGCTTGTCATTATTGGCACGGAGCTGGATACCTGCTTGGTATCCAGTGTCTGGTGCTGTTATAGCCCTAAAACAGGACCTAATGCAAGACCCGTTCTCCATTTGTAGTTATTTGTCATTGAGGACTGTTTTTATCTTGAGAAGATTGTGTTTGTGGCCGGAATTTCACCATTTGCTCTTCACTTAAATGCCAAAAGTTGTGTTTTGTGCAAGGTGAGAGCCCTCCCTTGAGGTTCACAGAGCAGGAAACCGCATTCCTGTAAGCAAGGCTCCTTTCCCCCAGAGCGCAGTGCTGATAACGTGGTCACTGCCACTTGACAATAGGGCTCTAGACTCTATCAAAACATGCCCAGGCTGCCTTGTTAGTAGCCTCACTTTCCCAGGTAGCTTTTGCAGGTGTCATCAAAGCCATTCCTAGAGCAGCATTTGTGACATACCATAAAACACACCAAGCTACCTGTAGGAGACTATTAAGGACTTGATTCTCCTCTCATTAAATCCTATGGCTAAACTTGCTTGACTTCGACTGGAAGAGGATATTCAAAAATATCTATTTTTTGAATCTTTCATTTATTCTTTAAGAGACCACTCTTCCCTCCCTTCAAAACAACCAAGGGTCACCCCGTGCACCTGCACGCAACAGCACATACAAAGAAGGGAGAGGGGGGCTTCTTGTTTACTGGCTCCCAAAGCAAAACTACTGTCAAACTTGAGTGGTGACTTATGGTATCAAAAATGTATTGATTGCAACATGAAAAAAAGACATATAACACAAAGAAAGAGTATAATTGAAGGGTTATTGGTCTCTGCATGACAAAAGGCACTAAAGTTATTCAGGACTTTTTCCTACTAACTAACAAGTTGATATTTAGGTTACTAGTCCAATTGTGTGCTGTAAAGTTACTTGTGCTGCAGTAATGTGCTTGTGCTTGTGACTCAAAGGTCTTAAGAGAGCATACTCTTAAGAGCATACTTACTTTAAGAAAAAGTAAGCAGAGAATGAGTAAAAAGTAAATAATAAAATAAATAAATAAATAATAAAATAATCCGGATAAGTGTCAAAGCCTAGAAAGCAGACATGACATTGAAACAGACACAAAGTTGGAGAAAAAAGAAAAAAAMTAATGAAGATGTTATTTTCTCCTCTTTCCACGTCTTTGTCTCGTTTTGTTTTTCATATGCACTTGTTGAGCTTGCACATAAATGATTGATCGAGTCAGTGAATCCATTGTAATAAATTATGTTTGTACTACCTTGATAAAAATCTTTTGAAATTCAGTCTRTTTTCTTTGTCTGCTCACCTCCTGGCGTTTAATATCGTGTTTCCCCATCTGTCTGATTCTGTCATAAGTCGAGCCTAATTTTTCAGATCTTAATGCAGCRCTCTCTTTGTTCTGGTTTAGGTTGGTATGTAAAGCAAATACTTGGTTTGGCCATCAACTGTAATATTGCAAAGGAATGTTAAGGTGTGTGCAGGCTTTCTTGATGTGAAATAAAGAATTGCTTATCTGCAGACACCTGATAGCACACATTTACAGTAGGTAGATCTGTCTCTGCAAGCAACTGTGTACAGAGATGTCTGTGTCATTGTATTACATTTGCTTTAATGTTACAAGTGCAAAGGTTACTTTTATGGATTTGTGTCTTAATTAAAATGGAAACTAAAGGGTTGGTATGGTTTCAGGAATGCAGTTTTAAATATAGGTTAAAAAAATACTTGAGTATCTGTAATGATGTTATACGATATTTTTGGCATACTGCAATATAGTGTGTAGATRATATCTTTGGTGTGGGAGCAAAGAGAATGAACAGATTGAGGAAGGGAGAGGAMAAATCCGCAAAATAGTCCTGGAACTGAGTGCCACAAATTCATAGTACAGTGGAACTAGAATAAAGTCTGAATTCATTGGAGAGTTGTTAATAAAGGGGTAAGTTGCTGAAGACTTCACTCAACTAAATCATTTGGTACATAACGTACAAGCTACTGAAATACTTTCTTACCTGTAGACAATAAAAGATTTGCATAACAGTAATCAAAATAATARTTTTTAGCTGGCTAGTGGGACTTCATAAATAAGATGCTCAACTTGGAGAAGAATGTCAAAGGAAATTGAAAGCCTTTTTCTCTGTACTTTATCAAAAAACTGATGTAAAAGAGTTTCAGCAGGTTAGCTAGGTGTAGATTTGGTTAGCAAACATACAGCATGTTGAATRAAATGGAGTTGTGCTGCACCATAATCTGAATATCATTGAACTGAGACCTCAATGTAGTCCAGGCAACTTGCCGTTTCAGGAACACTTGGCATTGCGAAGCTGCTGGCTGCCCAGGCACTGGCTCTCTGTTGCCACAGACACAAGTGTTTGAACAGAAGCTTTACTGGGGGGCTTCTAATAATCTAACTCAAGATCTAAATATTATRTGTATTTATTTTATCTACTTTATATATTTTTTATTTTATCTCAATAACAACTTTTTAAGATTTCTGTTTCACTGGGTTGTATTTTCAGTGTGTCCTTCTTAAAGTCAAGAACATTTGCTTCCGAAACTGAAAAGTTAGATGCATCTGTTTGACTGAAGGTGTCTTCTGTCTTTATGTGTAAAAGTCCATGGTAGTAGATGCATCTCCCCTATTAGTAAAATTGGTGTGAAATACAGTAACCCTCTAATGTTAAAGAAATAAGCGACATAGAACAGCATCTAGCCATTAACATGGCAGCAAATCCATCATAATTTCATAGCCATTTACTGTGATAGAAGCTGTATCAGTGTGTTGATGTGATCCCGAACTGAAAAATTTTATCAACACTGGGACTAGGTTATCTGTTATTTGTAAATTATATGGACATACCTTTATGACTCATTAACTTCTATTTGAAATCATGCTGTATTTCATTCTGTGCTGCTGAGCAAGCTGTGAACCAAAAGGAAGAAGTCCAATCTACATAATGCCCAAATCCCTTTCCCTAATTGTGAGATTTTCCTGGGGATCTTATACTGAAATACAGATGTGATGTTGTTTAATCTACATGGGGTGATGCTGAAATACAATAAGCTGCAACTGAAATCAAAATACAAAGTGGCTTTCAACTGTGTGCAGGAATGTGGTATTATGTATTGCCAGGCTCTCTTTGTCAGAGGTCATATTCTCATTTGATCTGTATTTTCCTTTCCCTGTTCTTCTAATGGGCTAATTCTTCTGATGGACTAAACCAACATATCTGTGACCGGCACTTGCACATTCAAAACAAATATTTACCTTAAGTGACATGCTGATACTTCCTTTTCAGGATATGTGGAAAAAGGAAAAGAAAATGAAATAGCATCCTTTTTTTTCCCTAAATTACTGATATAGCTCATTTATTGCTAGTAGGATCTGAATTAGTTGTTATGTTTCAGTGTAAATTGGACTCATCTACATGTATCTGTCTACTGACCTTTTTGGCATCTGGCAAATGTGCTGTACCTAGATGCTTGGGGAGGCATGGCAGTAATAGCATATGAAGGAGGAATAGCATGAACACCTTGATTGGTGTCCTGAATTTCTCCCTCCTGGGAGAGACAWCTTTAAAAAAAAGAAAAAGGAGAGAAAAGGGAGGGGAGGAAACAGATTTTTTTTTTGACAGAAAACAGTTGTGGCATCTTGKTTAAGCCAACGTACATAGTTGTGCTTGCTGTCAGAACTTGTTTAAAGCTGGCGTACAACAAACATGGTCTCTGCTGACTGGTGACAACCTGTTGTGGGAGATGCTGTGCTTCAATGCAGTACTCGACAAGTAGTTGCAAACTGTTTTCTCCCAAAGAAAGGAAAAAATGTGCCATGTTTTATAATAGAACCTCTGATTTTCTTCATGTCTGACTGCATCATAAATATTAACTTCTTTTTTCCCGAGCCATGTTCTTGCTATTACAAAGTCTAGGTGTTTTTTTATTTACCGCCCTCAGATTACGATTGCTAAATTTAACGTGCCATGTTTTTCACAAAATTAATCTTTTTTATGATTTTTGTCTTTCTGATAATAACTTGATACATCTCTCTATATTTTAATGGCAGACGATTTGTTGAGGGCTACTGCTTAATTAGTATCACAGATCACGTGAGGAGCTAAAGAATTCTGAAATATTTTCTATAGTTTATATGTATAGTGAGAATGTTAGGGAAAAAGAGAAAGATATAAGTTTTGAAGTTCAGGAAATATGAATTTGCCCACAAATTCATCTGACGTCCTTTTGGACTTTGACCAAGGCACTTACATGTTGCATACTTCACTATATATTCCATGCCATATTAGTTTTGTGAAAGCAAATGTTTTTAACTTTCATATATAAAAGCGCATATGAATATGCAGGAAACATGAAATAAGTTGCTTGAAGGTTGAATTTTCCTGAGCACTTGTCCTTTTTCTCTCTCTTCAGGTTGCCTGTCTTAGTCACATAGCAGCCAACTACCTTAACTGCAAAATCGAAGGCAAGCGCTGGGGTACAGCTCACGCGAGCCTYGTGCCCTACCAGGTAAGCAGAAAGCAGCAGGCTGCTTTTGCTCTGGACACTCATCATTTTGTGGATGCAGAGATGGGGACCCGAGTCGCCTTGTGCTGTGACCTGGACCGCTCGGTAACGGATCTGCCCAGGTAGCACAAAGCGCCCTTGTTCGTTGCYGCTCCTGCACTTGGCGGGATTCCTCGTCAGCAGGAGATTAGTAACAGAAGCCTGGGGGAGATCAAAGGTGTCGGCTGAAATTGGACAACTTGAAAGCTGGTGTGATGGCTGGCCTCTTCCCTACCTGGCAGAGAAACCAGACTGGTTTTTTTTTTTTTTTTTTTTTTTTTTTTTTATGTTAAGGGTTACCTGATTTTCATACCAGTTGTGAAGTTAACTTCTTTTGCTTCTCAGTTTGATGATTATTCTTATTATTTTTTTTACCTCACAGACCTCCAAAAATGGTGTAAGTGAGCATAAAGGTCTGTTAATTCTTATGTATTTAAYATTTTAACCCGAATTTGCTCTCTGAGATTGCTGAGACAACAGGTGGGGAAGAGTGAACCAGACCACAGATCTGGAATTCTATCTGCCACATCTAATGAGGGGTCAGAAATTCCTTTAATTACTGTGACCTCTGTTGTTATTTAAGCACAGATAGCACAGAAAAAAAATGAATGAAAAATGCAACTTAGGCTGATTAGTAGGGCAAACTCTTCTAGTACACTAAGAAAATTTTCTTTCTTTTGAGCTAATCGCTTTGGTGTCCTAATGTCATGTTAATGTATAGAGATATGGGCTTACATATAGCTGAAAAATCTATTCCTTGTTTCATAAACTTCATCACTTCTCATCAAACAGTTATTCCCGCATCGTGGCAGAATGTGGATTTCTTTATTTTTGGCTGGAATCCCTTAAATCGTGATAGGGACTGTTCCTGGCATTTCTCTGGGATACTGGTTTCTAAACTGCTCTGCTTGTTTACAAGCTTGTTTCTTGTTAGAGGATGAGAGAGGAACTGAACGTGCTTTGCTCTTCCTGCCACTAACCTGTTCGCCATCATGATATTAAAGGATTTGCTGACTCCCTGGGCTGTACAAAGTATTAGAATAAGGATTCTCTTTCCATGCTATTATAATAATAGAAATATTATTTTAGTATTGTTATGGCTCATTTGTTTACATTAGAATAATAATTCTCTTTCCTTGCTATTATTTTATTAAAAATATTATTTTAGTGTTATGGCTCATTTGTTAACATCCTGTTGTTTAGTGTTGTTACTCTTCTGATGGTAACTGTAAATATGTTTTTTAACAGATTATTTTTCACTTTGGTAGCATAAGCTATACTTAGATTGCAAGGCTCTTTAAAAACTTGAAAAAACTCTCCCCATTGCTATGATACTACCTTTAGAGCTCTTTCTATAGCTTATTTGTTGTCTAGTTTACAGTAGGGCTCTGAAACCTGACTTTCATCTCACATCCTGCTTACTTAACATATTGTGTTTTGCCTGCTAAGTACATATTGCAGTGCTTTCTTTTATGGACCCCGAAGTAATTTGGGCAAATGAAGCATAAGTCATTCAGATAAAAAAAAAAAAATTGCATTTCAGATAATTGTTTGAATATGATTCAGAGTAAACATAACAGCAGATTGTGGTGCTTTTGTTTGTTTGTTCGTTCTTAAGACCTAAACTTCTGTTTTGTTTCCTTTCTAGCTGTAGTGCTGTTTCAYGCAGTCCACAGTTATATGCAAATCTATTGTGATTTTTGTTTCATTGAGCTTCACTTTCATAGCTTTGGTCAGAATATCTTTGCAAATGGCTCCATTTGTTTCTATTTACAGGGCCAAATTTTGCTTTGAGAACATCTCTCTAATTTCACTGAAAACTATATGGCTTCTTGATTGTAACTATCAGCATCATTTGGCCATGAAGCACTTTATTTCAAAACTGACCTTTCGTCCTTTTCATTGCATTTAAAAACATAGAAATTGACCATTAGTGAATGGTTAGGTTTTTTCCTTCCTGCAACTCTTTTTAATCATAAACAGTGATRAACCGAGATACGTGGCCTTTTTAAAAATCCATTTCTAGTCCAGGCAACAAGCCTATAATAAAAAAGGCACAAAGCTTTTTGCACATGGGCATTCCTAGTCTTCTAAGGGTTTCCTAATCTGCTAATAATGTGTACCCTCTGTGGCATAATCACCTGAACTGTCCAGATTTCTGTTCTACTTGCTCATCACCAGTACCCAAAGGAAAGGGATTTGAGCTTCTTTTCGGGACCCAGACTCTTCTATGGCAAGAGCTGTATATAGCCGCGGAAATATGCATATCATAGGTTTTCAACAGCAGTGAATTTTGTAGTGCACCTAAGAGAAAAAACCTCTGGATTCTAATAAATATACATCAGAAGTAAATTTTAGAGTGCTCAACACTTCTGATTTGAGCATATCACCTTTTGAATCAGGGGAGTATAATTTGAAAAGGTCACTGCTGTGATGGGACATAATAGAGGAATAGTTTCTTGTATGTAACCTGATCCTGGTTTGCCTTGTGTTTCAAAATTTGAAACTAAAATCTTGAGTTCTTGGCTGAATGGTACAGGTRATTAGTGCAATAAGCTTTTATAATAAGCCACAACATCTAGCTACAGCCACTCTGTGATTATCCAAAGGAGATCAGGGACTTAAAAGCATCTGGCTTATGTAATTTTGCTGATAAGTAAAATCTTCTTATTTTACTGTTTTATTTCGGGTGATAAGGTCTTTTCTCATTTTCATGGTTTCACCTACATGGTTATCTTGCCTATGCCAGGCTGGAAATCTTTTTCATCTTCCAGCTGGGCTGCCCAGAGCGGATATCCTTCTGAAGGAGTCTAGCATAACATGCACATTTACAGAATATTTCCTGTGGCATCTTATCACCCTGCCATCAGCTGACAATTGGACAGCATTTTGCTTAAAATCCTGCTTTCAGAGGTAAACTTTCAGCTAAAAGGCTACTTGCTTTTGGTCCTTCTCTCTATGGAAAGAAAAAGTCTCTTCTGWGTACACTCTTATTTCCATTCCAAGCTTGTATTTTAATATTCAAACTGGGATAAGGAGAATGAAGAGTTTTCAAACAAGCTGGTCAGTTAAAGACTACTGATGTAGGCTCAGTTATAGAGAATCTTCTGGTGGCCTGAAACTTTTTAATTCTTTCATCTTTTAAAACCAAAGAAACACTTTTTCTCAAGGTTGGTTAGTGAAGATCTGTTTTTTACAAATACATTATCACGTAGCTTTTCTCTAGCTTCCTTTCAGCCCATGTTGTCTCCCTCTCTCTACCGTAACGTGACATCGATCAAGCATTCTTTGAGATTCTTGCAGTTCAATAGTGTGGTTTAGGAGTTTAATAGTTTTGGTTTAGTTGAATAGTTTGGTTTAGGAGACCTAGATTCAGGAAGGGCGAAACATCTTATTGCACGACGCTCATCTAYGTAACACTTACCCAGACTATTCATTGCCTTGGGGGACCCATTGCCCTATACTGTTATTCTGAGCAGTAAAATATAGCTTCTCAAAGTATTACCTATTTGACAGTAAAATGAGATGTATTCACAGATGGATTGAATAAGAAAGCTTGTTCTCCCAAGCACTAAAGTGTGCCCGCTGGATGTTTTCAGTTTTCAAAGAATACTTTGAGTATCCTCAAAATCTATGTTTTGRCTTATTTGACATATACCCAACTTCCCAGACTCCTCTGTGGCCCACTGCATCCCCTTGAACTATGATCTTTTTCAAATTAACTGCCTCCTTTTTCATCCTTATCTTACAAGTCAGCAAGAAAGAGAGAAGCCAGAGAGGCCTGTGTCATCCTGGATTCCAGAAAACCGAGATAGATGCAGTTTGCAGTGCTCTAGAAGTACTCTAGTRCTCTCAGTTTAGAACTGACATCTTTTGCACAAGTTTCCATTTGTAGATTTCCTTACTGGATTCTTTGGAAAAGTCTTATTGTGATACAGACTAACTACTGACTACAGGAATATTTTGGTGTTATCAGGATTGCAAGGGACCCTCGTTTCCTCCCTGCACTGTGCAAGGCGTTGAATTGGCAAGGATTCTGTTTCCATGCCATTCGAGTCAATGAAAAGCTATAATAACTATTCCCCACCGGCCTGTAAGCATCTGTGGGATGCTGCATAGATAAACTCACCATTTATGAGGATGAGAACAAGTTGCAGATATTCCAAAGTGACAGCATTATTGCTGTCTTTCAGGTGATAGTCCTTCAATGAGATTTGAAGCCTCTCTCCTGGGCAGAGAGGCCGTCTGGAAAGCAAATCAGCAGCAATGCCTCGGGCAGCCTGGAACAGGTGCTCTGTGCATAATGGGAAAYGTAGTTAAAACTTCATTCAAACGTATCCCATCCTCTCGCAAAAATAGCATTTTAAGAAGCTGACCTTGTATCTGCATGGATACCTGTGAATGGGTACTTTCCAGATACAAATGAAAAGCATTTCTAATTCACAATCTGAAACTCTATGTTTTTTTTCTGCAGGAAAATCCTCTAGCACTTTTCTGCTTTGAGATACTTTTCAGCGTTTTACACTTTGAATTTGTAAAACAGTTACRGCATAGTTATAGATAATTGCAATTGTTGTTAATGAATGATAGCGGATAATCAATGTAGTCTTGTGTTTCATCTCCTGGGAAATGTCACAAGACAACATTTGTTAAGGAATTTGTGTTTTTTTTTCCCAGATATATTAAAAACTAATAACTTATCTGGTCAAAGTATTTTTTGATTAGTCCTAAAGCGTCTTTGTGCCTTAAACTATGATTTTTACTATCATTATATAACAACAGATGCAGCAACTCAGAAGCTAAAACACGATTAAATAGTATGAAAGAGGAATTGCAAGTCCATGTGCAACGTGTTACGCCCAATGTACTCCTGATGTAATCACCCTGCATATATTAATAGCTACTTGGCTTGCCACTCCAGCTAGAAACCCCTGTAAAACACCATAATCCCTTGAGTATGGTGCCGTGCCAGCAGAACAAATCAGTTATTTCAGTTATCAGTTATTAGTAATGGGGAATAAACACAAAAGTTACCTCAAATGACTGAAATAAATGAGGGTTCCAGCAAGGTGTCCCCAGTCCCGGCCCCTTTTCCAAGCTGTAGGTATTTAAGATTTGGAGGAACTGGGGTTTTATGGTTGCTTGATTTTATGATGAAGGAGAGATTAAGGCATGCTCACATGACGATAATAAGTTCATGAGGTCAGAAAAAGGAATAAATAAAAACTTGGAAAATGCTTTTTTTAGTTGATCTTCCAAAACTTGCTTTTTTTTCTTACGTGAAGCCTGTCACCCTTTTGGTTAGGGTATGTTGATTGTTATGAAAGAATATGGCCACTAGATGTCATTCATGTAATCTAGTTTTTGTGGCAGAATTGACTTCCAAGGAGCTATTTCGGATAGTGGGTACAGTAGAAATTATCAGTATTAGCTGCTTTTATATATGCAATGCTAGTGACATTGTAGCGTGTTAAAATATAATATTCTGTTTGTTTGTGATGGGTCTGACTTGTGTTTTTAGTCTAAAACTCGTCTTCAGGTGTTTTATGCTACACTTGTTGCTTGAGCTCATGTGTTATATAAGACTGCCCAGCTGATCTGTATATAGTCATTTCTGCAAAGATAGCCCTAAGTATAGAGTTAAGTATATAATGTTCCACAGGAAAGCAAAATTGTCCTATAACTAGTATAATTCTGCTTCAAATGTGTTCTTTTCTATGCTCTTTTCACTTCAAAAGCATTTTTTTTCAGAAAAGGTGCATAACTAATGGGGAAAGGCAGCTAAAATTTCATAAGCGTGCACGAATGGATTCGTATGTGTGGAGACCTCTCAGCAGTAGACCTGTGCTGATAGTTAACCTCGGTTAGTATGTGAGGCATTTGAAGCAGAATTGCTTTAATCAAGCTTAACTGAAGTGCYGTGTGTGTGTGGGCAAGTAAAGGAGCCCCTGCGCAGACAGGCTGGTAGGATCTATACAGGTGGGAGTTCATTAGGAAGGAGCGCTTGGGGCCCCTCTTTCTGTCAGATGGCCCGTGTTCCTGATTGCTAGAGAGCTGCTGGGGGGCCAATATCTGCACTCTCGTTGAAGAGCAACTGCTGCAAGATTGGCCTGTGCTCCTTCCCACTCTCAACTTGGAGTAGCTACAGCGAAACTGGAAGCCAGAGATCACAGCTTCCTCCAACCTCCCTTTCCCCTTCCATATGGAATAAACAACTTCTCTGCCCCGTGTAGTCAGCCAGAGGGCAGGATGGGGAAGTGATAATCCTCTTGGAATGAGCACTTGCATGAAAAATGATAAATGTTACATTGCATGGGGATTAACACTTGCTTATGAACTTGCTTTTAATGGAGTGATGCTTCACTTTCAGCAATGGGAAGGTTCGCTGTATTTGTAGACCTGATTAAGAACCTTCGCTGCTCTTCGGCAAAAAGGGATCCATCTGTGGCTGGGAATGTAGTAGTGTTAGAAACAGTTTCATTTTTTTTTTKTGTGTGTAATCCTTAGGAATGTAGAAAACTTGTGTGTAGCATACCTTCCTTGGATCAAGGCTTATTCCCTGTGTCATTGCTATCTTCTTCCTTCTGCCATGATGAGAATTTAATCCCTGATCACATTCGATGGGGCTGGATGTGGTGCATGATGCGAGTGCTTCACCCCTATGAAACTCTGAAGTGTGACCGTTCAGAGCTGATTCAACTGAAGGGCTCTGTGAACCTCGTTTTTTCTCATGCCTTTAGCACTGAGCACTGCTGAGTAAAGGTATCACATAGATGGAGAATATTTCACTTCTATAGAAGCTGACTGCTGCTTTGTAGGATGGTCCTTCCTTTCCAGCGAGCTGACTTCATGCACATTCGTTCGGCAAGTTAATTCCCAAGCGCTGATGTGTCCCTGTGTGTTACTGTTTCCTGTAAAATACTGCAATGCTGCTGTGATGCACTTATCTGCACTGTGATAGTAATTACGGACCTCCTTTGYGCAGACAGTTTAAGAGAATTTAATTGGAAGGATACCATCTTGGAAAGAGATGAGTGACTTAATAACTCCTGTTCTCTTTTCAAAACTGATATATGTACTGAAGTGCAAGTCCCATTGTCTTGCAAAAATGCATTGACGTCTAACGTTCTGAATGTACTTTTGAAACTGGTCTTAAGTTGCACTGTTTTTTATTGTTGTTTCTCATGCCCTTTGCTGTACTCTGATGTAGTGTTGTGTGATGCTGAAACAGTTATTTTTAACCAACARTCTCACTAATAAAACTTGATGTTAACAGGAGTGAGAAATTATAATTAAGACTTGGTCTAAATTAAGACCCTATTAATAGCATAATAGTTTTGTTTTTCTTGCCTTTAAGATAAGTAGGATTTTTGCTGTACAAATTTAATTGACTTGCATTGGCAGTTGTGGGGTAAAGCTGAGAGCTATGTATTTTAAAAACCAGTTCTATGTTTTGGCAAAACTCTTCTTGCTGATGATCTCTTCAAAAGCTCCGTGTTCCCTAACTGGAGCTTCTTTCTAGCAAGTTTTTATATATTTCAAGATAGTCTTGCTCCGCCGTAGTCTACTCTGCCTGTATTTGTGTGAGGCCAGCTCATTCATTTTTTCCACATGAGTTATATGTTCTAAACCTCTTCTAATTTTTGTTTCTCTCTGTGACATGGTTTTCAGTTTCTTCATCTCTTGAAGAGACGTATCTTGGTCTGGACAGAATATTTTAAGTGAGTTTTTCGTATTTATGACCAACACTCAGAGTTTCCATKTGTTTTTAAGGCACCTCAAAACAGCTTTCTTTTTTTTTCTCAACAGCATCACAGCAGTGGTGCTTCTCTTCAGATGTTCAGATGCAGGGCTGTTGATCACCATGTGCCTGTAGGCCTAAGCGTGGGTAACTAGCTGCCASTAGAAAATTACTATTTTCTTGGGGTGTCTTTGCCTGTGTTCCCTGGTTTTGTTTTGCTCACTGAGGCTCATTTTGTTGAACAGTCTGACTCATTCCTTCTCCCATGCAGGAGCGACCTCTTTGAGTTAGCAGCAGCCCAAGCAGTTGTCTGAGCATGRTCTTAAGTTGTGGCAACTAAAGCAAGCTTAGGGCACTTTCATTTGAACTTATTAGTCAAACTTATCGCATTGGTTTTACAGTATTAGTCAACTTTCTTTTCCTGGCTGTCTATAGGCACATGAGCTCAGTGATTCCAAAGCAGTTGTCCAGCAAAAATATGGAAGACCCAACTTACATTTCACATTGTAGAAAACTTCCAGGGTGAAAAGCAGACATGAAGCTATCTGAGTAGAAAGGCTTATTTGTTAGATAAAAACAGACACAAGGTTAATCTTGAATTTGCTCTCCAGCTGGTTTGCAGTCAGCTAATATTAGTTGTGATTCTGCGTTATACCAATCCATTGTCATACTGAGTGGCTGTAATATCAACAAAGAGCAAGTTGATGCGTTTCCAAGTAGAGAAGCATTAGCAGGGTGCATATAATGTATTTAAAAACATAGCATAAGGACAAGGAATATAAAATGTTACAAATACCAGTATCAGTCAGCATGATAACGTCTCTTCTAAACAGAGACAATTTTTGACCTTGTCAAATTTATCCTTGGGGTGTGCRGTTATGATAGTGGTTAGAGACTTTTGGCCATGAATAATACTTAAAACAAAGCAACAAAGCCTTTTGTAGGACACACCAGTAATTAACTTAGTTCATTGGGGTAGAGATTGCATTTTCTTTCAATGCGAGGCTTAAAATCAAACGCAGGGTCCGTTGTTCTAGGGCTTGCAAAACCCACAAATAATAATTTCTTCCTCTTTGCATACATCCTTACTGTATGTTATTTTACTTGAGGTTTTTAAAAGCAGGATTCAATGCTTTGAAGCAATTCTAGGATYCTGTGTGATTTTCCAGTTGTTGTCCATATTTAAAAACCCAGATTACATTTACCAAGTTGTCAAAGTTTGCGGATAACTTAGAATTAAAAATTGCCATCGCTTCACTGTAGGAATTGCAAAAGAATCTGACAGTTGTTTAGGACCTACAACGTTTACTTCAGTATTTAATCTATAAAAGAGMGGGAGGTGCATGGGAAGCTCATTCGTTTAAGAAAAAATTATTAATGATCCCCATTAGCACTTGTGTATTGTCGTTATCTTTTCAATGTTTTCTTTTCAAACCCTTCAGAGATTCTTAAGTAACTTTATTTCCTGGCATGGTTATGAGTAATAAGGAGGACAAAATAGCTGAAAGTGCTTGTACTTTCTCAAGTACCAGGTGCTGAAAGCAAGTGACAAGGTAGCTGGTTTTTATAGTGCTTTTCTGTGCATTTTGTGGGAGCTTCTCTGAACGTTAATCCTGTACACTTTTGTGGGATTTAAAACAGCAAAATACGGATGATTTTTGTGTGTRTGTAGGGGTGGGGGCAAGAGTTTGGATTGAAACTTGGGAATGTAACTCTTCGCTTGCAAAACAGTTGTAGCATTTCTGTTTCTGGTGCTTGTTGCAACCTCGTTTAATGTCATGCTGCTGGTTTTGGTGCAACAAATTCCAGGTTGTAGCAAGTACCAGATAATGGTTTCTTCTTGAATCTCTGCTGCTATGTTTCTTGTCACATCTAATTAAGCATTAAGACTTTACTCCTGATGTTTCACAGTCTCTGTAGCTCAGGGAGTTGTGCCTTTCTCCTTCATCTGTAACAAGGAGTTAACTTTTTCTTTCTACTTTTCTCCTGTTTGGTCTATAGTTAAATAGTAAGCTTTCAAAAGAGATTATTCCTGCCTTTCAGGGTATGATTGAACAGCATTGCGTAAAAGTACGTGAGCTAGCAGTGATTCTGGAAGCGGGGAACAATCATATAAAAATAGCCTTGGATGAGGCTATCCCTTCTCAATGTAGGATCATCCTTAATAGCGCTGCGCGCYGCAGGTATTTGCCTGATTTGTTCTGGATCTCCACAACTCCCCAGGCAATTTATTTTAGTGCTTCACTATTTGTTATCTCCATGGTACACAAGGAAGTCTGTTTAAATTACAGCAGGGAGGAGTCAGATCAGACTCTAAGAAAAACTTTCTGACAGAGAAAACAGGTCCCTTCCTTGTTTCAGTAGTCTTTTATGTCCTTATGGCTGTTATGTCCCATCTCAGTCTCCTCTAGACTAAATGGTTCCTCTTTGCTAAGTCTGACCCAGAGATCATGTTTCCCAGGCCATTTCCTGAGAACTTTTAGTTCAGTCTGTCCAGTACTCGCAGTTCTTTCCTAGCAGAAAATTTGGTAAACGTCTTCTCTAGTGTCTAGATTGACGCTGAATGAAAATATTGAAAGAAGCCATAATGCGGTTCATGAAAAGAACCAGTCAACACCATTCTTTCATGTTGACCATTCAGTCATTAGAACTCCTTGAGGTGATGTCCAACCGATTGGTAAATCTGGTTCTTATATGGCCCTTATCTCCCTCCCCATTGTGTTCTGCTGTTCACAGCAAGTCAATTTATTTGTTCTTTACATGTTAGCTGCTACTTTTCCTCTACTACTATGCTGCTTTGGGGGGAGTATGTGTGTTTTTCTTTAAATGCTGCCACATAATCCGCTTGATTGTTTGTTACGCTCTTTTCCAGGAATTAAAGCTGGTGATTCATAGTTTTTTTAGCTCCGTGCTTTGTTGTTGTTGTTGTTTTGCTTGCTTGTAAGGCAGTCACCTCATTTACCCATTTYGCGACTCTGGCATCTCCCTCGTTCACAAGTTCGCAAAGGAAAAGCCTYGTGCGCAGCTCCCTCAAACCGCACTGTGAGGGGGCTGAAGGAAAGCTCAACGGGTCAGAAGAATTTGAAAACATAGGATTAAAGAGTAGGAGTGCTCGCGAACACAGTTTTCCATAGTCTGGACTAAGTCATTGCCACATATTGCCATAGTGGTGGGCTACTGTGTCTTTGSTAACGAGTTCACCGAGTACATGTTTGTGTAGCGCATGACTGAGTCAGCAGGTGTTACTTTAATGGGAGCTACAAGCGGTGATATTAGTGGTAAGTCAGGACTTATTAGGCAGGCCCTGTTGGTGAAGATGGTCTCTGCTTGTGGTCCTTCATAGGAGTCAAGAGGGTCATTAGTTAATTGCAGATGTCATTGATTACTGAGCAAAGGGCCTTCACAAGGCTTAAATTATCACTCGGATCTGATTTCATCCTTTAAAACTAGAATTTATGACTTGAACATGCAGGACCTAACAATAAACTTCTGTGCTAGTGTTCATGAATTTCACCCCTATGGAAAAAGAAGTTAAAATGTCCCTTCTTGAGGGATGTGCAGATGCCAACTTTTATGCAAAATATTGATAATAAAAATGGAGAACCTAAGTACATATGAAATAACACGTTTTCTATCACAGAATCACAGAATGGTTAAGGTTGGAAGGCACCTCTAGAGATCGTCTAGCCCACACCCCTGCTCCAGCAGGGATACCCAGAGCACGGGGCACAGGGCGGCATCCAGGCAGGTTTGGAAGATCTCCAGAGAAGGAGACTCCACAACCTCCCTGGGCAGCCTGTGCCAGGGCTCTGGCACCCTCACAGTGAAGAACTTCCTCACACGCAGATGGAACTTCTATTTTTCAGTTTGCACCCAGTACCCCTTGTCCTGTTACTGGCCACCCTATGAGGTCCTTTTGTGGAAATAATAATGTATTTCAGGATTGACAGACAGATGATTTCCTTGCCTAGAAATAAATTAATATATTAGGATGTGAAAATCATGAGACTGACATGAATTGCTTTGGTGGAAAAACATGGCAGTGAGCTGCCCCCTTCATATGGTCACCCAGATTAATTTGGCAGTATTGCTGGGCTTGGGTTTTTTTTTCAGCCCACCATTTTAATAAAGGCTATTAATTTTTTTTTCTCTTTAATTTCTGCTCCTTGAAAAAAATCAGCACTATTGATTTGGTGAGACTTTACTGCCTGGTTGTAAATGGTATTTTTTAAGTAATGTGTGTCAGACTCACCAGATTCATCAGTAATGAATCAACTTATCAGGACTTGAAAGGGAAGTGGTTTCTTCCTGAAGCTCCAAAACGCCTGAAAAAGAAAAATGCTGATAGTCTTTGTTTTAAAAACCTCTCATGGCTTTTAAAGCAACCTTATGATTTTGGGAGATGTGACTCATTTCGAGTGTGTGGCTTGGCATAATGTGATCGTTCATGGTACCATCTGCTGTAATTCTGGCTAGGAAAGAGGGATGTTTCTCTTGACATCCCAACCCCAGGAACWTTTTTGATAATCCAACTTCTAGAGCCTCGGTGCTCACATCTCCTGGGGAAATAGCCTCTTTGGATCTCTGAAAGGTCATTAGAGACAAATGTCATCTGCTATATTTAAAATGTTATTTAAATCCATTATAGTTGTCCTTCTGATGCCACGCTCTAAGAATGTCTTAAAACATATATGTAAAGAAGTTGTAATGAGACTTAAAAATGCCGCAGACTGAGTGTCTCCGGGGCCGTTATGAAAGTGGCTGCACTGGAACTGGCAGCAGTTGGGGATTGAGTAACGGTATGAGGACAGCTTCAGCTCAGGCAGGGGAGATGCTGTGTTTGCCACATGTGAATTAATGCACTGCTGCTTTTACTGTTGAGGGATTAGCACAGTTTTTTTTTTTTCTTTTTAATATTTGAAGTAGAAAAGACCAAGAAAAAAGATGAACCCATATTGCAGACAGCTGCTTTGTTCGAGCTGATGAATTAGAAATCTGCCATAGCTGGGAAGCATCAGATCTGAAATTCTAGCACTGCCAATGGACGTGCAAGAGCGTCTCGAGTGCCAGGTAAGGGCTGTGCCCATGGAACCAGGAGTGAGGAAAAGCATTGGCCGCAGGCATGTGGGCAGCCCTGTGGAGCTGCTTTGGCTTTTCCTACTCAACAGCAACGTGTATTGTAAGCATTCCCTGCCAACAGAGTCCTGTGTGCTTCCATTATGGATATTAAGCACCAGTATAAGATAGTATTGGGAAATTTAATAAGGATAAAGGGGTTCTGGAACCTATAGTCTAGATAAAGCCCAAGTTAAGATTTCATTTTTCCTCTTTCTGGTTATGTGTGTGTTTGTTCTAATAGATGCAYCTCAAAATTAAGAATAAATTCAAGAAAGCAAACAATTGCTTTTTCCTTTAGGCCTGTAACATCAGGAGGTCAATATTTGATAGTCATGTACAGAACACGTCTTGCTGTAAATGCAAGTTAAATATTAATAGCAATGGATGGATATGAAATTTCTCATTACTTTTTATTTGAAATTGCTCATCCAACTGCATCCCTGTTCGCTAATTGTGATTTTACAGCCTGTCATCAAGCTACATTGAGTTGCATCACATTTATATAGGAAAGGAAACATGTTGTTTTGAAGTCGCTATTGCCCTTACACATTGATGGACCAGTAAAATGGATAAAATCGAAATGATAAAATGGAAACAAGCAAACAAAAAATCTTCCTTCTCAGCCCTCTTGGATGGGAAGCATGTGGAGAAGCAAGCATGCAAATTTGCCCGGGCAGGATGGAGTTCACTTCCATTGAGGCTCTGGTGACCAGGAAAGGAAATTGGAATATTGTATGGCTCTAATCTCTTGTTTGACATCCAGTGCCTGCTCCTGTGTAATTTACTTGCCTCTTTTGGTCACCTGACTGAAGACATTAAGTGGGCCACAGGGTAAGCCAGGAAATTYATCTTTCTGCTTTCCAAGCCCAAAGCTCTGCTGCTTCCCCTCTCCCCTTCCTCCCTCCCTCGCTCTTCGCAGCTGCTCAGCACATGCACAGGAATTGCTCAGGCCAGGTAGGGCAGAGCTGGCAAGATGCATGTGGAGCACATGCGGATCTGCACTGAATTTCAGGAATGCAGCAACAGGGCGAAGTTAATGTAAAGCAAGATTTCTTTTATGTTGAAAGTTTCTCGAACTAGTGAAAAAAAAAAAAAAGAGACAACAAATTCACTTTATAGCCTTTCCTTTTCTCTACTACTACTAACCGAGCAGGTTTGGGCTTTTGCCAAAATATTACACATTGCTCAAGAAGATTACAAAGCAATCCCAGACATGCACTGGAGAGCCATTAAATTTAACATTTCTAAAAGATATTTTCAACAGCTAAATACTTGTTAGAGCATTGTTTTCCCTGACTTTCAGAAATTGCCACAGCTCAGTCACAGATAAGAACTTCCAGCTTTTTTAATTGATATATAAATTGAGTTTAAACCAAATCCACTACATTTCCTGTGGTAAAGGAAACAGAGACTCTTCAGTTTGATTTGTCCCTAATTTGAAAATCATGTTCTCAGGAAATCCTGCATAATTATTTTACGTAAACAGGAAAAGTAATTATTTGCTTGGGGCTCTGTGTGTGTGTATGTGGGGGTGTGCAAAAATAGTGCACGTAATGGAGCTCAAAGTGTTAATGAAAATATTTGAGAGGAAAGGAGAAAGCGTTTCAAAAAAAAATGTGAGTTTCTTTCCAGTTACAGAATGGCTGGATTGAGGGGTTTTAAAAAGCTTATTATTTTCCTTTAGATGTTTTTACTTTTTCTTCCAGGCTGGGTAATGGAAGCAATGTTGTCTTGAAAAGGTGACAAGTTCCCAGTGAGGGTGTCTTTGTAGCGTCTAACCCAGAGCTCATCCTGCCTGCTAAGTCACCCTTCGGCATTTGGAAATGAATGAACTGTGCAAAGCCATTGTAAAAATGCTGCAGGTTTTCAACCCTCACGTCCTTCTCTTCTCTCACCCCCTCTTAAGGCCCTAAATTTATTTTTTTGCCATTTGTAATAGTTCAGTTAAAGGTTGAACTTCCACCTCTGCTCCTTATGCAGTTTTCTGATTCCACTTACTATTTGAACAAAATACATTGGACCTCGTTTTCTCTAGAGTTAGCATGAACTCTACACTTCGCGTTGTTGGTTTTCTTTTCAGTTGGAAAATAGCATTACAAATTTTAAGTATAAATTGTACAGTAAGTAGGCTGGGATTTTTGTGTGTGGGTGGAAACAATCTGTAGAGTTATTGTGAGCATTGAACCCTATTTAGTTATAAAACTTCTGAAATAAAATAGCAGGGATTTTTGAGGAACCATTTGTGGATTTTTCTTTTTTTCTTTTTGAAACCAGGATGTGATTCAGACTATTAGTTAACAAGAGAACTCAACAATTTTGMAGAATATGTAGAAGAATTAGATTTGGGAGCAGGTGCACTCTTACTTTCTTTGGATTTGTTTGTGGCATTTTCTTAAAAGTTTMAAGTTCAGTAGATTACCTAACAAGCTGTGTCAAAAGCGGTCATTGCTTCAGGGGAAAATTGGAAGTAATGATTCTCCTAGCAGGAATTATAACACTAAAGTTGCTCAGAGAACATAGATTAAAGTGGAAAATTGGGTTAGTTTCCCCCTTTYGTTTTCTCAGGGGAAAACTGTGAGTTAATATAGTAACAATGAAATAGGTGTTTCTTTGTAGAGTTSAATCCGCTTGGAATACATTTATTCCATAATCACTTCAAAAGATATTCACTAAAAACTAAGCCCAAATTGCAATTACTATATGCTTGTATGTTCCAATGAAAAATACCTTATATYCTATGTGCTATAAAGCTACATGTAGGAAGATTTGTAATGGAAAGATATTCCCATGAGTGTGGATCCTGCTTTGAAATCTACACATGGGGAAGTCACGCTAGTGTTAGAYGAACACCACATTTACCTTGGCTAGGTAATCTGCTAGGGGCAAGCAGGTTACRCTGCTACAGAGCAGTTCCCTCTCATCCCTTTTGTATTCAATTTATAACCGTGGATACCTGGAGCTCCAAAGGTAYCTGTAACGTGGATACCTGTCCCTGTCTGATTATGGAGTGATATTTGAATCCTGATTGTGAATTCCTGCATCACTCATTGATTTGAAGGCAGTAGTGATCATTCCTTTTCATGCATATATATTTCTTTCCATTTAAACACATTTTTTAATGCTTTATAATGTCAACTTYGGAGTTATCTCTATTATTGTCAAAGCCAATAGATATTTTGAGAAATTTTAGTAGGAGCARAACACGCAGCTTATTCACAAACATTAATTTAATTCATAAACCTTGCCTATAATTCCCCAAGTGGAATAGCATTTTATGCTAGTTGAACTACAAAATATATCCTGAAGTTAACAATTAAGCCCAAGATGCAAATTTCGGCTATTCCCATTTCATCCTTATTTTAGGAAATGTTAGGACCCGGCAGCGAGAAAAAAGCAAATCTTGTCCCTTGTTATGAGTCTAAATAATTTGATAGGAAGAGAGAAAAAGCCTCTAGAATCCTTTTAATCAAAACTTTAAGTGAAGGAAAGAGAATTACAGGCTACGTTGCTCTGTGTGTATGCATCTAGCAGGATTACCAGGTGTGAATATAGCATGGATTTTACTCTCCGTTTTTTTTTTTCTCCTTTCCCTGAAAATAAGTGACCAGAATCCCTCAAACTCTATGATTTTATGCCTTTTTAAAAAATCTATTCTTTGTGGATATTTTTAACCACTTATGCAGCTCATTGTCACTAAAAATATGCCTCTGCCAACAGAAGCTGTTGTTGGCAAGTTCTTGAATAGTGGAGTTTTAGATGGCTTCATGTACTGCATTTCTTTCTCACCTTTGGGCCACTGATTGTCCTTGTGAAAATTACTTAAATGCTACCCAACCTCTTTCTGCCTAAATCGTAGCTCAGCTAAGAAGAGCCTAAGCTGTAATACAACCGATTGTGGAGAGTTGTTTTTGATTGTGTGTTTAAGAAGGTCTAAGGAAATTAATAAACAGAATGAAATCCTTGTAAGTAACAGGTACTTCTCTTTAATATTCTTTCCCGCTTCCCATTACTTTCTCATAATGTTAGGAACATTAGAAAATAATGACCTCTAGCAGGTATTCCCGGGTATATGGTTTTCTTCAAAAAGTGGAAATGACAGTGTGTGACAAGTAAAGCCTCACTCTACCCCTCAGATTTCCATACAAATCTTTCTGTAGACTTCTCAGGCTGCTGCAGGAAGCCCAGAATCCAAATTCGTGCATGTACCACAGAGCTTCTTAGAGTGGAAAACTTTTGAAATTATGACTATTTTCTACATTCTATTAATGTTTGCATTCTTCCATTTCCAGTTTATACCCCCAAAATTCCTGTTTGATTACTTGAAGCAGTAGGTCTCTTATTTCTTTTCCAAAGCCTGCACTTCATACTTCACCAAAGATTTTCTATAAATAAATGGGAGATAAAACCATACAAACCCTCACATTTTTAATTTAAAATATAATTTTCTTCGTTGCCTCTACTTAGATAAACCCCTTTTTCTAGAACTATGGYGGGAAAAAGAAAATACAGCACTTGAAAGGGAAAAAAAGGCAAAAAAAAAATAATTTCTGTAGTGATAAAAGCATTATGGTATCACATTTTCACTGGCAGAAACTGCCTTCTACTTACAGCAAAATTGGCAGAAACAACTGCAGGCAATTACAGGCTTCGATTCATCAAGGTATTTAAGCATATGTCTAACTTTAATTGAGTGAATAGTCATTTGACTTCAGGGGATTATTCATGTTCTTAAAATTAGACATATGCTTAAGTAACTTGGTGAATCAAGGCAATAGTGATGAGTTTTAACGGAGCAGTGGAAAGAGAGCAAACAAGTGTAACCTGCACAGTCTGTTTTTTGATTGCTCTCTTTGTTAAATAGTAATTTAGAGCAGGTATATTTTCTCTTCCTTAATATCCAGATTTAATAACAGTGTAGATGTATGCTTGTGGAGGATGYTTGCTCTGTGTTGAAAGAGCAAGTSATCAAAAAGGTGGATCCAACCTGCAGAGGAATGTTATCCTGGCCTGAGGACTGCTCTCATGTAGGTTAAATGCATTTAATAAATCATTGTTTTATTTTACAAGCAGCAGCCCAGAGGCAGGAGTGCTGTACGCTTCCTGCCAACTGTTGTTTGTTAAATTTGCTAATTTGATTTACAGGCTTGGCACATGCCATGACCATTTTCAATSAGAAGGCATTCCGATTTTTCATCCATAGTCTAAGGCATTTTCTTTGCTGCGGATGCTTGTGGGAGACTTTTTTACGGTTTTAAGGATGCRTTGTGTTAGATAATCCTGGCACGTTAGACTCTTCTTCAGAGGTTTTTTGAATATTAATGGTCAGTGTGATGCAGATGTGTTTCAGAGATGCAATGTGATAATCTTCTCAAGTAAGTGTCTAAGCGTTGACTGAAAAAAAAGCCCATGCAGCAGCAGAGCAATTAAGATTTGCCACCTCAAATTACTTATGAATTAAAATCAGAACATCATTTTAGGTAAGGATTTGCTGTGGTGACATTTGGGTAGCTTGAAAACGTAGGCTTTCCTCTTGACATGCGAGAAGGGTGCGCTTGGCTCAAAGCAGACTGAATCAAAATAAGAAAAGGGGTGAAGAATAAAACTCAATGAAGTTGCTGTCATAAGGCATAGTCGTGAGTGCTTAATCAAAGGTGCTTTTGTCTCACAGACAGAAGTRCATCCTCCTGTGACTAAAAAGAATAGAATTTTTCATAGCTTCAAACAGATTGGCCAATGTTTTKTTTCAGACTTGACTTTTTCTTTTGGTTCTTCTTACAGCACATTCTGACTTTCTTGCAATATTTATACTAAGATTAAAATTGCTTGCAAGTATTATCTAATGTTACTGATGTGGATTCAAAGTAATCATTTCAGTTATACCTAGTGATACTTTAGCACTTAAGGAACTATATAGCAGGCCTTTTGCTAGGAAGCTCATTAGAGTCTTCTTGTGTCTGGACTTCAGATAATTTTCCTCTTCCCTTTAGACTAAAACCTTGTTCAGAAACTTGACTAGTTGTATGCTCSCTATTATGGGTTTAAAATGTGAAATTGTGTTGCTGTGATTTGTCACGTTTCTATGGCACTCTGCAAAAATGTGACTATTTCTAAAGAGAAGGAAAACAGATGAACTTGGATGCTCTTGCTGCATTCGAGTACGCTGAGGCTGCCAAGGCAGCACCCAGGGAAGGCCACGTAGAGCAGGCCTGGGAAACAACATGGAATATATAGTTAGGTTTTGTTGGTGGTTTTTCTTTCTTTCTTTTTTCTTTTTTCTTCTTTTTCTTTCTTTTTTTTTTTTTTTTTATTTGAATGAAGGGAATGTGATTCCAGGATGTACAGGAAGGAGCAAATGAGTAGAAAAGGGATAATGTTTACATATTAGCTCTGGACAAAGCATGCAACATCACTATTGCTACATCACTTCTTTCACTTTTGAACATCCTTTTGCTTGTTGCGTTGTCAGAGAATTACAGGATTCTGTAATGATGTTGAATGGACGATAATTGAGTGCTGTGTCTTTTAGGAAAAGCAAAATCAAAGAAAAGATCAAATCGACAGCTATGTTTATTAAAATAAACTTAAAATGCTTWTGCTTATGCTTATTTAGATATGGCCAAAATAATTTTTCAGGAGCTTCTGTGTTGAAGTTGCTACTTGATGCAAAATGCATTTATTATCCCTTTTGCATGCTAGGGCATGGCTAGGAGGTGACTAATGAGCTTCTGATACATAGACTATTGAGTTCTTGAAGCAACTATTCAATTATATTTAAAACTCCTGATGCTATGTATAGGTGAATTTTTTGAAAAAAAAAAAAAAAACCCAGCATTTCTTTTCCTCTTATTCTCTTATCTAATAGCCTGTTCTGTTTCAGATAAACAGTTGCCATTTCTGTGTCTGATTTTTCTCTTAAAGCAAATAGAAGTAGTTATGCACCATAAGCATCTGTATCAGCCTTTTAAGGTATTGAGGGATATTCTGCAAGATGGGTACGGTCTTATTGAAGCAACAAACTGCCAAGCAAAGCTTGTAGGTTGGCTTTTCAAGGAAACTCACAAGGAGCTTCTTTCCATATTGCTGACTGTATGTCAAGGGGGTGACCAGAGTGTCATGTAGAAGAAAACTTTTCTGTCAAGATCCTTTGTCTTATAATGAGGAGCAAAGCTATGTTAGGAGCATTTTTCTCTTGAGCTACTGTAAGGTAGAACTTGAAGGAATTTTTTTCTTTTTTTTCCTTATACTCATAATGCAGGCTGAACTGCACATATAAACCTAACTGGAAATAGATGCTGAAATAAAAGCAAAGTTCAAAGACATATAAGCAATATGAGCAATTCCTCCTGGCTGAGGGAAGAGTTAAGAGGAGTCAGAGTTCTCCTCTGGGAGCCGTGAGCAAAAATAAATCACTGCCTGYGGTTATGAGTGTCTTGTGTAACGTTGTTATTTTTGTATACATGGAGAACTCTATATAGAGAGAAAAGGTATACAAATCTGAATGATGAGTACTGATTTTAATTATAATCAATCATAAGAACAAGCCTCAGTATATAGACTAAGAAGTCCTTGAATACATGAATGGTCTCTTGAATCATATATAGTTTTGCTTTGTAAAAAACTGCACAACTATTTAACTCTCAATTAATCTTGCAAACTTGGCTCTGAAAAGTGAGACATATCCCATCAGGGAAAAAATCCTGTTAAATTCTTTTGGGGCTAAAAAAAAAAAACCTACAAAGAGTCGAGCCTTTCCTTTAATGTAAGGAATCCAATAGTAAACTGAATAGAACCCTATGGAAACAGGTGCATCCTCAAGTTATATTAACTAAATATGTAAAAGTAAAAGGAGAGGTTGTAATTAGTTTGTATCACAGAATGGTCACAGAATCACAGACTAGTTGATGTTGGAAGGGGCCTCTAGAGATCATCTAGTCCAACCCCCTGCTCCAGCAGGGACACCCAGAGCACGGGGCACAGGGCGGCATCCAGGCGGGTTTGGAAGATCTCCAGAGAAGGAGACTCCACAGCCTCCCTGGGCAGCCTGTGCCAGGGCTCTGGCACCCTCACAGGAAAGAAGTTCTTGCTCATATGGTAATATTCCCAATTATAAGAGAACCTGGGCTCTTTAGAGTTTTGTGTAAAGTACAGAATAGCTTTTAGCTTGAAGTCTAGTGTCTGGATTACACATTATGTAAGATCTTTAGAAAAGTCTCCATCTARGTGGAACTGGAGCTTTAAGCAATTTTAATGAATTTTTCCACAGGGCAAGACACTGCACTGGTATCAGACACCGTGAATTTGCAACTGAATTGAAATATTTTCTGGGGACTCTTTGAACTTCTGTTTGTGTGAGGAGTGCATGAAGGTGGGGTTGGGGCAGAGCCACCTAGGGCTTGCTGACACGGAGGCAGAAACTGCTGAGGTGCAAAAAGGAAAAGCAACTAGAGCTGGACAAGCACCCAGGTATTGTTGGAATAATGTGTCTATACAGACTGAGCACTATTAGACACTTTTAAAGAAGAGCAGTAAGTAGGTGCGTTCAGCTGTCTTTGTTGCTTCATCTGTGTAAACTTTTAGATCACATTTGTCATTGACTTGCATTTTGTCTAACCCAGCTTGATTTCACTAAGATCACTTGAGGGGTGACCAAAAAATATCCCATTAAATTTAGTTATATTTATGCCTTTTAAAAAATCAAATAGAGTAGGGGAATCCAGAGTTATTTTTGAGTTACAAGAACATTTTTCCAAAAAGTTGAACTATAAAGCTTTTTCTTTGACAATTTTATTACTTGAAAAGACTATAATTTAAAGCAAATTAAACTGAAAGCATGTTTTTGGGCAAAAACTTCTGAATACTGGGATTCAGCCTGGAGTGTATTTTTATGGCTGAATTATAGACTTCTGAAAAAAGAGGTTGGAATAAAGTTATTGAAGTCGTTTAAGGCAGTGATAGTGGAGTTTTATTGTAAGACATCTGTGTGTGTGATTAGTAAGAATGGAGTCTTGAATGGAACTGGTATCTAGCATAAGTTTATTGAAAATGCGTATAATTCCTAAATTGTTGATTAAGGGGTTATAGTATTTTGTTATTTTAAGCCCGCTTTTAAGTAAATTTTTTCTTGTCTAATAGCTGTAATCTTCAGTAGGATTAATATGTCAGTCAAGTATTCCAGTTATTTGGTTTGCCGAAAGATGAAGTGTTACACCAGCAGAGAGACCGTATTTTGTGCATCTGTATGAGGACTTTTAAGATGTTGCCCTTTCTGAGAACATGCTCTCAAATGCTGCCAATCGTTTCTTGGATACCTCTATTTTCTCTTTGCTCACTGTGATCCTGAGAATTATTATTCAAGAAAATTATATGATTTATATGAAAATATAAAAAAATATGAAAATTAAATTGATTTGTTAAAATTTATCAATGAAAAACACTTTAAAGAAAAAACTTCTCTTGCAATGTAATTGGTGCAAGGAAGGCAAATGTATATTCGATATATAAAGACATCAGAAAATGTGACGGAGTCAAGATATGAGGAAAGATGTTCTGGCAGTCGGCTGGTGTTTGGGAGTGGTAGATCTTCAACCTTCATGTAGAAAAGCATCCTTATTCTGAAGAACTTAAGGAAATGCTTARTTTGAGTAACATAAATTCTTATTGAGGTTGATGAGACTTAAACACTTAAGTATTGTCTAAAACAAATGCATACAAGATTCTACTTAAGTGTCTTTATAGCTTGCAATCTTCTCCTGCTCCTAACCAAAAAGTATTAACTTAAGCTCCGTACAAATAAAGGCATGGGGATCATGCCAGGCAATATATGTCACAATTCCGTACATTGAGAAAGTAATTTTAAAGGGATTTTCCAAAGCAGTGCAGGTACCAATTTTTCCAAAMACAGCATGAATATATGTAGTCTATGTGCTTTCTCTAATATTGCTTCTACATTTCACTCCTCACAGCCCAACCAGTGCATTGGTTGCACAATGTGCAACAAAATTATCCACAAACTTACAAAGCTTTACAATACGTTTGTCCACATAGATTCATCTGGAAATGAATCGCAACAGAGACCTTGTTTTCAGCCTATAGGATTTGAAACTTCCCCTGTGTTTTTTTTTTTCAGATATTAAGACAAATTACTCTGACTGTTGGTACCATTGTGGAATGTTTGTGGGGTTGCAGCTAAAGCAGAGCAGTCAGTACATGTGCTGAAAGCTAGTGCAGGTGTCCTATATTTCATCTGAAGTTTGTTTTATAACTGTTGTGTCTTTCTTTTCTCTGTTATAGCACAGTCTTCAGTGGCTGTAAGGAGGACAGAATAAGCTTAGACATAAATGAATGGAGACTGGCATTTCTGTTATGGTAACCATAACATACATGTTTGATCCCAAGAAATATTTGTGACAAGGGTCTCTTATTTTACTTCTGAATCTCTCTTCTTAGCAAATGTGTTTTCATCTCTTGCAGAAAGTTGATCTGATCTGATGATAAGTTGTTGAGACTCTCGTTTCAAAGAGAACATATTTTATGTTAGACTTGCTGAGGTAGTTAGACTTGCAAAGTAGCATTTGAGAGTTCACTGGAAGGATGATTCAGCTTCATTCATAACCAGGTCAACATCTCTTTCTTTCACTGTGTTGCTTGCCTCCGTGTATGAGAAATAACCTATCTCTTTTAGATGCAGAAGCTGCAGATTTATAGGATGGCATGCACCCAAAATGGCAATTCAAGCTGTGAGTGAAATAAGATCTCATGAATTTTGCTTAAATTTGACATTTTCTAAAGCTATTTAAAAGTTATTAGGGGAAATAAGGTTATTTTGCACTATTGACTTTCTCTGTGGATTGGATTAATTGTTGTACATTGAAGTTGCAGACTGCTGAAATGCAAATGCATTCTTTCTAGTTCACTGTGTGCTGTATAAACATAAACAGTCATTAGTACTTTATATTTATCTTTATTACCTAATGCTTAATTTAGGGTCTACTGCCCTAAATGTTGTACTCTGCTTTTTGTGGAGAGCCGAGTGTCTTCGGTGCCCAAACACTGGAAAGGTCTCACAGTGCTTGCCAGAGAGCTGAGGGTTTGTGACATACAGCAGTTGCTCTATATAGCCAGCCAATGAACAAGTGTTCCCTGCAGTGTCAGTAACTGCTGTCCAGCATCCCATCCCAGGCATCGTGTCTGCATCTTATAGAGCAGTTATATGGAGAGGAGAATCGGAATTGCCCTGGATTATCACAGAATGGTTGAGGTTGGAAGGGACCTTTAGAGATTGTCTAATCCAACCCCCCTGCTCCAGCAGGTACACTTAGTACTGGAAGAGGCAAAAGTGAATTTGTCAACTGCTACTTCCAATTATGCTGGCAGGATACTTAGCCTACAGAACTTTCTTTAGGCCAACAAATAGAGCTGTTTTTCAGTGACAAATGTCTTTGAAAACTGGTATTCTTCTTATGAAGTTGTTTTTGGAGGGTTCTCTGGAAGAATGGGTTGGCTTCACAACCTGCTCAGTGTCTYTTTTCTCCATGAAGACATTTGCCTGAGTTTATGAAAAATATCCCACTTGACTTGGTTACATAATGTGAGTCCAAATTTAGTACTGATTAGGACTTTCTCTGGATAGTACTTTTTTGGCTCATTTTTCTTCTTGAAAGACTAAAGCTAAACTTAGCTTGGGCTCAGGGTATCCATTTTGTAGTTGTTTGCAGTAACTCACTCCAGTGGCAACATAAATGCCATAATAATTAGAGGTGGATGGAATTTCTGTGCATGACGGAGGCATTTTCCACTGACACCTGTGCAGCCTCCTTGTGCTATGCCCTGATCTGCTGCTGTCTGATGTGGGAAGAATATCCCATTTTCTAAGTTAGAGTTTTTCTGGTATTTTATGACTTTCATTGGTTGGTCTTAAGATCCATAAAGGACACACTGTAGGTCCAAAGACCATGTTCATGTGAGTGTATTTTATTCTGTAAAATCACGTGAGAAGGAACTCTCTAGAGCCAATGAATAGCCCAGAAAAGTTTTATGCATTTTTGCTTGGTATGGACTGTCACATTGAATTGGAAATTTCACAGGTGTTGATGGGAAAATAGCAATTAAATAGGACTTGTATTTTGGTTTTTTTGTGCAGTCTCTCTTGTTTTTGGAGGAGATGCTTATTGTTAGCCCTGAACAGCCCACAAGTACTTTTGGCCACCTCCTCAGCACACACAGCATGAGATAATTCAATACCTAGTACTGACCCATCCAACGTGCGTGTAGATTTGAGAAGTGATTTGTTCTGTTCTGTTATTGATACTTTTGACGCATTAATGAAGGGGTTGGTTTGAATTATCGTTTTGACTTGTGATTTGTATTGGTTATCCTTCAAAGACCCAGCATTTTTGCATTATGTTTTTCATTACTTAGTGTAAGCATTCARTAGATTTGGTCTTCAAGTAACCTTTCTTTGATGTTATTTGGCTGCATATATTATATAACAGATGCAATTAAAAGTCTAGTTTTACTTTTTTTTTTTAATTTCTGAATTCTAAGGTCATTTGGAAGCAAATTGATAGAATGAGAATAGTCCATTCTCACTGTTTACTACTAATTTTTTTTGTAACTTTAGAAACACACATAAGAAATATTAAAAGACATGATTTTAAGTCTTTTTTAAACTACTATTCACTGAGAAATACAGCTGCAGCTCTAAGCTCCAATCAGTAACACACAAAAATGCTCTACAGTGACACTGAGGAGCAGATCACGGTGCTTGTAAACCTTTTTCTCATTTTTCCTATTTCCTTCTTGTGCTTTTGTATAACCTGTCATCTTTATTTATACGAAGAAATAAGTGATATTTTTATCACTGCAATAAAAAATGTGTTGCTATTACATCGTTGAAATAAAATTCTTTGTGCAGAGTGCCACATTATTTGTGGTACTTGGGTGACATGCAGTGTTCAAGGGACACATCCTGCAAGGAATGTTCAGTTTTACGATGTACTCGCTGATGCTGTGACTTACTTGAATTTTTGGGGGCACAGCGTAGTAAATGTCAGGAGCCTCTGAAACATTTGAAGCAGATGTTCTACTGCCAAACTGAAGCATTTGAACTCAAAATGAAACGGTTCCCTTAAACCTTGACATTATGTCTTAACAGTTTCACTTCCCAATTGGATGTGGTATGAAGAAGATAAATAATAGAACTCTAGCAGAATAAAATATTTATTCTCCCATGAGGTGGGGAAGAAAAACATGTTTAGCATTTACTCTGCAATTTTATTTGTTCTGGCTCATTTCCCTCTTGTGCTCACATATATACAGCTCCAGGCACATGATAAAAGCAGTGACTAGGCCTTGGCTGGGGCCCGGTGTCCTTCCTCTCCCCTTCTGTTTCTTTCTGAGTTTTTCCCCCCACTTCCCTTAAACTCACTATTCCTCCCTGTGTTTCTTTTGAGAAATATTCACCAAAATGTTTCTACTTGTCCAGAATCGGTCTATTTAATTGAAATGATYGATTGCATGGAAAATCAGATTCAGCCTTTTGAAATAGGAGCCCCATATTCAGACCCCTGAATTAAAATGGCTCGAATATCCCACTATCTAAGTACCTGCTACTAAGGGCTGTACAAAAGAAAGTATTTTAATTAGATGGTCACTTTTGCTTTTAAAATGTCAGGCTCTATTTCCTGTTTTGCTTCTTCACATATGAACATTTTCTTATAATAATGGTTTCCACCAGACATTTTGAGCATTCTATGGGCTGGATCTAGATGTGCATCCTCATGCTCTACATGTCAGTGCCATGTGCTGTGCCGCCTGAATGATGGATATTATAAATATTCAGACTATCTAATGTGGAACCTGTGGCCCTAGCTTTGTGCTCCTCCCTATGCTTGGGGCTCCTGCTGCTCACTTGGCTTTCAAATCTGCGCTGCTTTCGTGCCCCCTTTGCCAGGAGGAGCTGGCCAAGCAGAGAGCTTGGCCAGAGCGAGGGGAGGGCCTGCAAGGGGGCAGCCACCAGCCCCTCTTCCCGGAGCTGCCGCAGTCCTGCCTCTCCTTGCCACTCTGCAGCCGCCTGTCGCCTCCCGAGCTGCTCAGACTGGGGCACAAACAAGCTGGGAAGAGCAGCAGAGGAACTCGTGGATAGGGCTTTACTCCTCCTACTTCAGTGCTAGAGCAGGTGGCATGGACTGTAGGGGAAAGATGATTTCTGCAGTGATGAAATCTCTGTTTTTGAAGCAAATACTGGGTTTTGGTCAGCATGGACCTCCTTTATGGAGGAGCCTAGTTTCACTTTACACTGGTGGATACATTATCTGAACTAAATATTTTTTCCTCTTATGTTTCAGTTAAACCCAGGAAACAATCCTTGGTAATTTTTGGGAAATTCTCATTAAAAGTATCCAGTTCTTGTACATTTGTGGTTAACAGTGCAATCTCTTTATAAAGCTGTGTGCAAATTCAGTTACGTGCTTAAAATTACCACATATTCTTCTAAATTCTGTGTGAATATTCAATGTTAGTATGTTGTAGCATGTCTACTACTTGTTGTCGATGTATAAAGTAAGATTTTGTGTAATAATTATATAGATATATTTTTTTGCTGTAATGAGGTTTGTGTAGCAAAACTGGAAAGAAAGCCATGCCATGTACTTCCCTGTCTTGAAGCTAGAATGCCCAAGCTCACTTTCAGTGGCAGCTGTATAAAGCAGTGCTTTAAAGAGTGGGAACACAGCTTCTGGCAGCCTTTGTAACATCTTGTGCTACAGTTCTGTGCTGCTGTTTCAAATAGGATTTCGTCTGCACTATTCCCCTCTTGCAGCTTTTTGCCATCCTACTGAAACCTTGATGTTCGCCTAGGAGCACTTTTTTTTTTCCATTCAGGGTTCTAAGCAGCTAATGTTTTCTTTAGATCCTTCTCGTTTAACTCCTTACAGAATGAAAACTTGCCACGACCTGTTTACGTTTATCATTCTGAAGGCTCAGTGTGTCTGATGTTGTGCAATAGCGGACCGGCTCGTGGTATTTATTTCACAGCGTGAGTGTACAAGAAATCTGTTCAACCTTGGTACGGGTGGAAGAATGCAGTGGAATTATGTTCAAACTGTTTGGTGTGCCCATATTCTCAGTGTTTTCGGAAGCTGAAAGAGAAGAAATTCTACAGCTTTGCTTCTGATTTTTTAGGGGAAACAGAATATGAAGCGATTGGTTTTGCTTCTTRTAGATGAGCAACTTTATTCTTAGGACCATTATAGCTGAACAACATAAGCTAAATTGAGGTATATATGCACATAGCCATATAAAATAGGAAAAACTTGCATGTAGTTTATTTTTATTTGTGAGTACACGGATATAGATATATACATAAATAAGCTTAAAATTTTGTAGGATGTACATACCACCTACTTGKAGGAGGCTTATCCAGAGGCAATTTTTGATCAGGAATACTGTATATATGCCATTTTAACATATTATATTTATGCTGTGGCTTATATATATATATTCTGTCTGCAGGTGAGGAGCAACTTCTTTACTGTTAGAGTGACAGAGCAGTGGAACAGGCTGCCCAGGGARGTTGTGGAGTCTCCTWCTCTGGAGGTCTTCAAAACCCACCTGGATGCCRCCCTGTGCCACATGCTCTAGGTGTGCCTGCTTGAGCAGCAAGGTTGGACTAGATGATCTCTAGAGGTCCCTTCCAACCTTAAATATTCTGTGATTCTGTGATATATAGAAATATTCCTTTAACAGTAATAAATAAATGTTTCTATTCCTTATGTTTATCAAGCTGCTTTCTTATCCTAAGCCTATATTCCAGTACAAAGGTATTCAGCAGTGCTAGTGGTTTCACCAGGAGGAGAGTGGGGCTGTGTAAGTGGACACTCAGGGAGATTGTGCAGCCTCCATCCTTAGAGATTTTCAAGACCTGACCTAAAAGAAGCCCCTGATTAAGCTGCTGTGAGCTCCTAGCTGACCCTGCTTGCAGCAGGAGGTCAGACTACAGACCTGAAGTCCCTTCCTGCCTCATTTATCCTGTAATCCTATGGCCAGAGCGGCAGATACATAAAATAGACACTTCTGCTCAGCTCTCTTGTTGGCTGGAGCATTTAGAGGAAGGGAAATCAATGCAGAGCAAGTGCTGTGATTATTCTGACAATATGTGTTATTTGCAAGGCAAATAACTTCSTAGCCTAGACTTCACTGACACTTAAAAAATTGATGCTGAGTAGCAAAGGCAGCAAGAAGGTGTGTGCGCCCCATGARAGGAGCTATTGGGAGAGAAGAACTGACAGGAATTGGGAAAATTGGGGGAAAGGGGATAGGAAACCAAAAGAGGCTCCCTGCCCTTGTTCAGTGTTACCATCCATACTGAATAAACAAAGTTGAGAGAGACTTTTGTTAATCACCAGTGATGTCTGATATGGCTGTGCTGAAAACGTGCAGCAGCTACGATCTGAAAGGAATTGTCAAAGCCCCTTTAAGGTCTGTTTTTTAAAATAAAATTTCAGCCTTTGCTGTTTCCATGACAATGCTTCAGTAATACATTTCTGAATGGCGACTTTATAGGGAACAAATGGGAAATAAGAATGTGACTCCAGCCTTTTGCAAAAAAAAAAAAAAAAAAAAAAAAAAAACCCAAAGTGCAATAAAGATCAGGAGCTGCTGGAGGTGTGAGCCAGACCCTGCTCCAGCCCAGTTGTGATTTCGTTGTGCATCTTGGCACACAGCTGTTTTCTGAAAGCCTGTGGCAGCAGGTAGGGGGTTACGGTGGAGGAAAGAGAAGAAAACTGCCCGCAGCGCTGTGGGTACAGCATGAGGGCTGCTGGGAGGCTACGTGCTTGCCCATGCTTCAGCATCCTGCTGCGTGGAAGGGGATCCTCGCATAGACTCCCCAATATGCTTCTGGGTGACSTTTCAGTGTTTTATCTGAACCAATTTATCATGTTGTGGGCAGTCGTACAGCAGGTGAATGCTTCCATGTCATGGAAATCACTCAGTTTTAGAATTTCTCATGTTCTAGCACAAGTGAGTCCTGTCTTCTTCCACTGGCCATTCCTTCCAAACACGAGATGATTTTCCACAAGCTAAAACTACTGAATTAACATTTCACTTTCATTTTTGACTTTTTTTTTTTTTCATTGCATTTGTCGTATAACATTAAAGAAATTGAAATTTACATTTGTTTCAAAATTAAAACATTCTGGAAGAGTCAACCAGTGTTTTGAATTTACTGAAACTTTAGATTTCAGTTTTCATTTTGCAACTTATTTTGCTCTTTGCAATTTGCCTTATAGCAAGTTTTGCTGTTGTCAAAGAAACATTTTCTGTAGGAAAACATTTGGTGCTCCAAGTTCCTGCCAGTTCTGCTCTTGAATATGTGGATCAGATGACAGCTGCTGTATGCATATGCATATATGCACAAACCAGGACTATGGTATGATTAGCAGGAAAAGACTATCAGAGCTCTTGATAATGAGATTTAAAAAAAAAAAAGGCAAAGTTAAACCACTTTTTAGTGGTTTGATGCAACGTTTTTCTTTAGCTTGGTGTCATGTATTCATGGGTGGTTTTTGTTTTCAGTTTAAATCCGATTTACAAGTGTAACAGTCATTTCTTCTTATTATATTAGAAAGTGAAGAATTTCAGAACTCTACCCTTAACAGACTCAGTTTGTGAATAGTTATGGTAAATGTTTGTRGAAAAGAAAGCAGGTAAAGCATGAAAGCATCAAGGTCTTTTTTAAGAAACCTGACACTCTATAGAAATGGTGTGTGGTGATTCAGCTGGACTCAACAGGACGCACCCTCGGCAGGGTGAGAGGAAGTTCAGTTCCCTGGGAGCTTAAGTCCTAGTCTATCTTGAACATAAACTGCCAACTTTCCGAATTGGAAGTGGTTTTCCTGCTGAGGACTGCTGTCTTCTAGGGACTGAGGTGGGAATTTTGCTCCTTTTCCCTGGAGACCTCAGATGGGACATCACTTCCCAATTACCTAGAGRAAACTATGTTCTGAAAGCTCCCATCTCAGAAATGGTTGTGTACTCAGAGCAATTACCTTTTTGCTCTGCATAGCTTTTGGGTTTTTTTTCCTTGTTATAGTGCATTTTCAACAGACTTTTTTTTTTGTTTGTTTCCCCTTAGTTACTTATTTTCTTACAGACTTTTTTTTTTTTTTTCTTTTTCATTGGACTGTTTCGTACAGCAAAATGCATTTTAAAACCATTTATTATTTTTTTNTTTTCAACAGACTTTTTTTTTTGTTTGTTTCCCCTTTTTTTTTTTTTTTTTTTTTTTTTTTTTTTTTTTTTTTCTTTCTCTTTGGACTGTTTCGTACTGCAAAATGCATTTTAAAACCATTTATTATTTTTTTGTTGTCATTTTCCATAATTTTATTAGGTTTTGTACAAAAGTGCAAGGCCTTTAGCCGCTGACCTGGCGGAAAATGCAAGGATGTGGATGAGCCAAACATCATTAAACTCCTTCTGTCTGAAATTAAAAGAGTCCCAAGCAAGTTTGGTTCCCTAATAAATAAAATAGGACCTGTCAGYTTGAAAAAAAGCCTGCATGTAGACTTCATCCGGAGTACGGAGCCTGGTGCAATTTACTAGTGATACTGTATTGCAAGATGAAATAAAACTCGAACAGGAACTCTGATTTTATTTGATAATGTTGCATGACTTGGATGTTTTAGGAGCAGCTCAAGTTTTAATTGGTTAAGTGAAATGATGTCCTGTGCCACCTGTGTCCTTTGTAGTTGCAACATTCAACAGAATAAATTTTAGGAGTGTAGAAATATTAGAAGTTTAGGTATGAAAATATTAAGTTTGGAAAAGAATATTCAAAAAGTATAGAAATGATACTGTTTAAACAAGGAAGGGAAAGGAGCCAAAGATAAACATTCATTGGGCTCTTCAGAGAGCAATATTTTGTGCAAGAACATTATGTCACTATACAGTAAAATCCYAAGGACTCTAAAGGGGTCATCAAGGTCCTTGGGACCTTCTCCACRTAATTCTGTAGTATAATTCTGCACACTAAAAATACTGGTAAATCCTCAAAATGATATGGCAGAACACTAAAACTTGCAGTCCTCATAGTGTATAGGTCTGAGTGACTACTGCACTGGACTACAGTTTGCTCCGATCAGGGAGCCTGCATTTACTCACTTCTCACTGCATATTTGTGTTCYCAGTCACCAGGTGAATGTATAAATATAACTCATAAGCAAATAATTACATTTAAAGTTGAAATGTCACTGTGACAGTCCTGATTGAATCTATTTAAACACGCAATCCTGTCTGACCTTTCAATCTCACCGGCAACTTTYTGCTCTACCAGGAGGGAAGTGTGTGGTAGTTAAATCATTCATGATGCTCTTCAGCCTCAGGGGGAGAGTGTGCATATAAGTTTCTAGGYCCTGCTGAGGTTTACTGATGTACAGACCTAGTTTCATGATACAAGAATGAGTTCGTAAATGATGTAGACCTGTTCTGTAATTTATCAGTTTACCTGTATTAAAGTGGATTCATTATTAGATATGACAGGTAAAGTTTTATTAAGATGATGGATACATAATTGTCATGGTTTGGTCAAGTGGCCTAATTATATTCTAAAAAGCATTTGAGTCTTCACAGAAGTTTTGACATCTGTACAAAAATCACTGTCGTGGCACTATTCATTATCAAATTTTGATGATAAGCTGCAAATCTAAAAATAAGTTGGGACATGAAATGGCTTGGGTTCTGTGGCAGTTCTGGATTGATTATGAGTTATATTATGTTCAGATTGTGTAAGGTACTGAGCTTCTGAAATTTGTTTTTCAGAGAAAGTAACGTGAAAGGAGTGCATAGAGACTGCTTCAGACCAAAGTTTATATGTCTAGGCTTTTGTTTATTTAATAATTGTAATATTTTACATTTCTTTCTTTTTTTTTTTTTTTTCAATTCACTACTGAGTTTTCTCCAGGGATGTGAATACTGCTTTTCTCTGCATATACAGCCATGAGAATAAAGCGTAGCCATCCTATTGCAGGGAACCTTGGAAGCCGCATGTGGGTGAAGCCAATGGAAACATGCACAGGCAAGATCAATGCACGCAGAGATGTTTTGCTTGTAAATTTTGCTAGTTTGTGACCTTTCTGTATTTATTGCAAACTACAGCTGCATAGGAATGGTCTATTTTATTTTTGTGTTGAGCAATTCACACTTCCATATCTGACATATGTCCAAGAGGAAAAAAAAAACAAAAACATTTGTACTGTTTTTCCATCAAGGATGGTGCAGATGTGTAAATCGGATTGGCCCCAAAGCTAACTTGTACTTCCTTAGTGAATAAAGAGGATCAGAAATTCCAGCTCTGTAACACTCCCTACTGAAGTCAATCTTTCCTATTTTTAACTGCTTCTCAACGTGATAAGCCTTTTGAATTCTGAAGGGTGGTTATTATACGGGTACAAAGTATAATGAAATACAATSGCATGAAACAGAAATTGTAGCTCTTAATTTACTAAGATTAAAACTCTCCCAATATGAAACACACACAAATGTGTTGTAAATTCAGGATAATTTGAATCATGAAATTAATCCAAGCCAGGAACAGTTGACTCAAATGTTTCTTGTAATTTATGCAAGCAAGATACTTAATTCATTAAAAAAAAAAAAATCACTGTACACTGCCTAATCCTCTCTCAGATGACAAAAACACTGCAGCTTTTTCCTTTGACTATTGTTACGTGCATCTTTTGTGTTGTTTTCTTCTAGTTGACAAACAGGGCATTTGGGTTGACAGATTTTTCATAACCTTTCCATCTTGCAGAAAATTCGTATCACGTGGAGACATGGAAAAAAAGATGATCTTTGTAATTGCCTCACAAAATTCAGCTTGGCTATACTTGAAAGTGTTGCTGGCATAGTAATGTTGGTTAGATGTGTGGGAAAAATCGCATTTCAACTGACATAGACATATTGGCAGAGGCTGTCCCGTAAATGGTTGCACTGGAAGGGGGGGCTACTCCTTTTCTAGAGTAGAAATTTTTAGGGAAATCAAGTAAGTTATGCTAGAAAAGTAACATTTCCGATGGTTTAAGCTGCTGACCCACTAGGAAGATTGCCTATATAGCTCTACCACAGCTCTGCTATATGTTAGGTCTTGGATTTGTCTCCTCTGTTGTTGCTGGAAGTAAATTATTAGGGTAGACTTAGTTTGCTTGACATCTGAAGAAAAGAGATTGATGTTATGGTAGTGCCAGAGGTCCTCTCACATATGTAAAACAGACCAGGAACTGTACCTGTTCCAAAGGGACAAGGCTTTGCAGTCTAAATGGGAGCAAGACATTTATTATTATTCCTAACTTCATTGATACCTTTGGTCATTCTACAATTTATTCCATAACACACTTTATAATAATTTATATAATGATCCAGGGAAGCATTTTTTAAGTAAAATGCATGTTCTTGTACAAAATCTGAAAGAGTTGTTAGCAAACATACTTGAAAAGAATCTTGTAGTGAGTTTTCCTTTAGGTTTTTCTTGTCATTTTGACCGCCAAGTTTTTGTGGCCGTTTATCTTCATAAATAGCTTTGGGTTTCCCTGCCAGTTTGGATTCCCACAGAAACTGTTGGTTGTGCTTGTTAAAAATAATGGCTTTGCAAAGTTTATCCTGAAGCAGATGACAGTAGCTGTGTTAGATGAGAATTCTTTCACTTAGATGCTGATCAGCCATTTGGTTAAACAACCTTTTGTTTGTCTAATGTAGCCTAAGAGAGTGGCTGAGTTGAATCAAATAATAAAAATATTTATTTTTTAAGAGAAAATGTGGATATTTGACACTCATATAAATAAGATAAAACCAGAATGGGCTAGAATATTCGGTCTTAAATCAGTATTTGCCATCCAAACTATGCCCATTGTTACCACTGAAGAGCTAGATTAAAAACAGAAGAGCAAAAACGTTGTTTGTTCAGAAAGCTTCCTAAATACAGAGGTTGCTTATAACCCTATGGCAGTTGATATCTTGGCAATTGAGTCGCCAAGGAGCAAGACAGTGTGGAGAGAGCAGCCTTGAACTTCCATCCTGGAAGGCGGTGACATCTACAGGGCTGGGTTGACTGAGGCCCACATGGGTAGGAAGACCTTTCTCTCAAGCCTGCTCTGTAGGCAGAAAGCACGCTTCAATTTTAGTTCTGGATTTGGCTTCTTCCACAAACATTCATTTAAAAAAAAATCTGTTTCAAGTTGTACTATCAAGTAATGTATTTTTGAAAGCAAAGCAAAATTAATCTATTTTTGTGTGTATTGAAAAGAAYGATACAGGCAAGGTGTGTAGTTTTTAGATGACAGTGTCAAATTCATGCTGATTAAGAAGTCTATTTTTCTATGAAGAATGCAAATTCAATAGAATTTTTGTAGGCGGATTATTTTACACCTTAATCTATCCTTCTAGTGATGCCAATGAATAGGCCTTAGATATTTTAAGGAAATAGACCTGTTCTCTGCAGCAATACTGTGTTTTTCTTTTCCTGTTCCTTCTCTTGGAGGTTTGATCTTTCATTTTAAACATTTAGAATTGAAAGTAATAAAGGTATTAGCACTATCAAGGAGAAAAAAAAAACCTCTAAAAAGTATCTTTCAAGTCATTCTATTGGTTTAGTTACGTAAAGTTTAGTCATTTACTTCTGCCATGTTGGCCTTTTGAAAAAGGTGTTGTAGCTTTTAAAAAGTCAGAGGAACTTTATGCCAGGTTTTTCTAATACAAGGAATATGCAGGACTGTGACATCTGCGTGTACTTCACTGATGATCAGAGAACATGGATAAAATAAAAGGAAATCCAAGSAGGGAGAAAGAGAAAATAATCAGTCCTCTGCCAATGTCATGGTACAGTGTGGCACTGTATGGCAGTGCTCTCTTGGACTCAGTGGCCAGGAGTTGTCTTACCAGCATCTGGGTGGTCAACTGTCCTGGTCCCTGTGACACTGTGTGAGAGAAGATGGCTGCAATTGTAAAATTGCTGGGAAAAGACTGTAAAAATTGTAAAATTAGAGTAAAAGGTCAAATCAGCAAAAGTTTCACTCACTCAAAAAAAGACAAAGTGGTTAATTTATGCCTTTGCATTTCTCATCCTGCTGGCAGTTTGCAGAGGCCTCAAGCATGCCTCACATCCTGCCCTGCAGGTAGGTGGTTGGTCTCTGCAGAGGGTATGTGGGGCTGCTGGCACATTTGGCTCAGCTCCTAAGGTCCCACCTGTCCCCAAGCAGGCCCTGTGCCTCCAGTGAGCGAGCCTGTCTTCAGCATGTGGGGGCAAAATTTTGGCTTGGAGCGTAGTGCTGGAGATGCACACGGACTTTCCAACCGTGTCCCATCTCAATGCCAGTCCTCTCTTGCTTGGATGACGCAGACCACAGTGAATCCTGGAGKTTTTTTGAAAGAGTACAACAGGGCAGTCCATGCAACTTGCCTCTGTTTTGGGAGCGCTGACGCTATGGAAGCCTGTAGTGCTGGATGTGGTTTGTATTTCCTGGGTAACCAGACTCCAGTTGTATTTAATTTGTCTGCACATGCAACAGGAAGGAGTGCAACAAGTGCGTGTTCCTGTCTTGTCTCCTGTTTAAAAGTGTTGCAGGAGTGGAAACAACATCTCCAGATGTTTACCTGGCTRCAAAACAAAGAAATGGCAGAACAAACAAAGAGGCTGTTTGTGCTTCTTGGTTATATCACAGAAAGTGTGCACTCAAATTTAGTTTTGAGTAATAAAGTGCTACTATATGAGGGTGTTAGAACTGAACCAATAGCTAGTTCTACAGCGGGTGCAGTTTGAAGCAAGATATTGACACTAAAGTATAAGAGAGAACATGATTTGGAAAGCACCAGCATCTTAGCTTTGAATCTGTAAGATGAAATGGCACTGCCAAAAATATGGAAACTTGATCCTCATGTGCTCCACATGCTTAGCATGGTATGATCAGTTAGATCCAGTACGTTGCACATATGTAAGAGGAGAAGAAATATATGTGGTGATACCTGCTAAATCTGTCATATATTGAATAACAGGTTACAATTTATCTCTCAAAGGTCAGCTCCATGGTCTCACTGAGCTAAAAGTCAGGAGGAAGGAGGAAGTGATTTTGGTCATCCTGCCCCCTAGCAATAAATAAATAAATAAATAAGGAATGTTATTTAATAAAACTTAACAATTTTGTTCAAGCTTCTCTGGGAAATTGTGGAGTTCTAAAACCTTCTCTGTTAAGGAATTTCTCACTAATAATAGGCTGTCAGTTTATTTTTTTCTTAATTTCATTATTGTCATAATTTTCATGTGTATGCACTAATATCGTATGTGGCTAACGYTGTGAAAAAAATATGAGATTCAGAAAACACTTGGCTTGTGTAAATTACTTTTATTTCATAAAGTTGTATCTCTTTATTGCTGACTTTAGTGAATTCAAGCCAGTTTTCAGTGGCTGAGGAGAATCCCGTGCAGACTTGCAGTCCTGTACTATGTATAAAGTGATAAGAACAAAAGAATTGCTGATGAAGGCTCTTTCCAGATGAATGTATTTTTTCTCTTTCCATTTGAAAACAATTTAGAATAAGTGAGGAGAATCATAATATTGTAGCCTTTAATCAAAAAAAGTTTTATACCCTGCCATCTGATGTAGTATGTGGATATGGGTGAGTGACATAAAATCCACTTCTTTGTTATGAATCCGTTATCATTTCATGAGGAAAAAAATTGATTTGTTGAACCCTGAATGATATCATAGCGTATGTGGTAAACGGCTAGACTTGGATAATGTGTTTCTTTGTGCCATCACTCAAGGCAGTATCACTGTATGTAAACACTTAAAACAAGAGCCCAAGAAAATTCACCAAAGATGAGATTAGAATACAACTATTGTTCTCTGGCTTAAGATCATAAAAGGAAGTAAATTCACAGTTAAGGATCCAAACCTCAAATATCTGGGCCCAATGCTGTGCCAGCCTTCGTTTTACACAAGCATACCCTCTTACGAGTAGACATTGGTGGTTTGATCCTGACAAATGAGTTGCGTTGCTCTTAGCAGCTGAAAGCAGAATAATAATTTTATTTTAAAGCTTGCCTTTGCTTGGTGCATAGACTGTTTGGATCAGTTCTAATTGTTTTCTTTATGTTTTCTTGCCATTTGAAATAAGACAAGTTTCTAATAAATAGTATTTTTTTTTCCCTAAAATTATCCTTAAAACTCTGCAATGCAAAGTTTCATTAAAATGGAAACAGGAAATTGTGAAGTGAAGCCAGTGTCATGCCTGCATTTCAGGAATGTTTCAAAATTCTAGATGTTTTATAATGGCTATAATTCTACAGACACTTATTAAAAAAGAAAAAAAAACAAAAGAACAAAACACTTAAATGGTGAAGAAGGAAGTAGTTAATAATTTAGAATAATGAAGGTATTATATCTGTCTTTAATTGAATTTCTGTCTTAGAGCCTAGTTCTCTCAGTTCTTAGTCATTGCAATGAGGGCAGCAGAGAGAGAGTGCTTTATCTGTCCCAGATTGTCGATGTAAAATGCAAAAGAGAGCTGGCCACGGCAGCAAATATTATCTGGAAATTTCAGCCTAAGGTTGTGGCTTCAAGGATTCTGAAGAGAAGTATCAACAGTTCTTTATCAGTCTCCAGGGAGATTGCCATGGAAAGGTCTTTATCACTTGAAAAACCAGGGATGACCTGCCAGATAGTCAAACAATAAAATTTAGTAATTGATAAGGTGAGGCTGACTGGAGAGAAAGATGATATTTTGTTTCTTTAAATGAAAAGAGGAAACCTCAGCAGAATGGCCAAGTCAGTTGCCTCCTTTCTGTCCTTAGTTGAGATGTGGTGAGTGCAGTGGAAAGAGCTGGAGGTAAAGCAACAGAGCACTAAAATGATGGAGGTTTCTTTGCAACAGATGGAGCTCTAGTTGGTTTTGAACTGTAGTTTAATTTTTTCTCAGAGTAGAAATTACTGAAAGTATGGGAAATTCACATTCCAGATAAACTAGTCTCTTGGCTGTTGCAGTGAAATGAAAAGGTCCCTGACCCACAGTCTGAAAAATTATAGCCCACGAGACAAGAGAGAGCTAAAGTGTTCAGTGATAAATCCTTTTGCTCTTCAGGATAACCGAACATATCACTAAAAAAGATTTACACATGAAAAAGAGAAGTCTGGAGACAGAGGGCGAACAAGAAAACTGCTTTGTGAATATGAATGATAGYGCTATGTAGAATAGCTGTGTCGAATGATAGTACAACTGTAGACCCACAGTGCAGTTTAACCATCAAGCTGTTGCTTCAGAGAATTGCTGAATGTAGGAATTTCACGGTTAGGGATTTGGGAGTCCTCTCTCCATTATTATTTTCCACCAATTGTTTAGAGAAGCATTGGTTGGGATTATCTCTTYGTAAAGGGAAAGCACCTTCTTTCCCATGACAGCACCCATCCTTGGATTCCTTAAATACTCCCTGACATAAGCATGTGGACTTTTAAATTCCTCTGTCTGTCCATGAGACTGTAAGCACCAGGACCTAGGGATTTCCCACTGATTTCCTGCAGCACTTTCTCCCATTCATATTAGAGTATCCTGTTCTCCCTTGCCGTGACAAACATGCTTACCACAGTATCTTTTTTCCAGCTGCTCTGTTTGTTTCTGTTTTTGGCAAAATTGCCTGTAAGATACTGTAAGCTGCTTTTAACGCAGAGTGCCTACTTTTAGGAATCCCTAGAAAAGACCAAGAGTCCATCTTGTAAATCCATAGGTGACTCATGATAAAGTGCTCCCCTGCCCCTGGRTTTGGTAGAAAGTTCTACGGGCACCTCAGTAGGACACATCCCAGTATGAAGTTTTGTTCAGTGAATTGTGGGAGAACTTTTCATCCTCAGACCACTATGCAAAAACGTTTTAAACTCATCTGACTCAAGTACTTCCATGGCTTTTGTTCCAGCCAGTAGCAAGGCATGGATCCAACTCTAGATGATGATCTTTTCCAGCTGTTGGCATGAATGCAGCTCTCATTTTAGGAAGAGCAGAAAATGCTGGGCATGAAATGCAGTGGGAAGGCATTTCAAGAGTAGTTTTTTGCCGTCGAGGAGTCAGCAGCRTGCTCGGCTTTGCCAGGTCTCTGGTGTGGATGGGGAGGTATGGGGACAGCTGATGCTGGTCGAATAGCTGCAGAATTCCCAAGCATCATCTTGCACATCTGGTATGGCTTCTTTCACAAGGAAGACACCCTCTGTGACCTTTCTGAGGAGCTTGCTGTGTCTCTCGTAGCCAGGACATACCATGAAGGAGGTACTTCCCAATGCATAAGCTTGCTGCTGTCTATTACTCTTGCAGCTCCATGGYTGCTTGTTTCTGGCAAGTGGTTTGCTGGTGCTGAGGGGGTGGAAGTAAGTATTTCAGTGACTGCTTCAAAGCCAAAGAGTTGAAAAATGTTAATTTCCCAGAAATAACATCTGGTTGTGCGAGAGAAAGTGTGAGAGTTCTGTTGAAGCCACAAATTTGCCCAGCTTCTGTCCAGAAAGACTGTTAGGCAAATGTGGTCTTCAAGAAAAAAACGGTTTGTGAACAAGGTTCCAGGAAAGAATGCAGATCATTTGGAGATTAACCTTTTTTCAAAAAGAAAAAAAAGAAATCCTTGCCCAAGTGGGAAGTCTCAGTTATTTAATAGATGTGGGCCATTCTCAGTCACCCTGGCTCAATAAGAAGTCAGATATGAGAGGACCTGGCAACAGAAAATGCCCTTGCTTGCTTTGCAGCATGCGAGGGGTAGGATTTGGCCACCTGAGGCCAAATGGCAGGACCAGCCAAGTTTTCAGCCAGTAACCCTGTGTTTCTGCTCGTTAGGGAATGAGTGCAAACTCTGATGTAGGGGTGGGAAGGGGCAGGGATTTTGTTGGGAATAGATTGACAGCTACGATCCAGCTACAGACTGTTAGTGGCTGTGTCCAAACAACAACATGAGCACTGTTAGAGATTGTATTTTMTTTCAGCCTACACCCGGGCTGGGTGAGGAAAGAAACTGAACACCTAAACACTCACCGAAACTTTTAATCCCGGTTTATACATGATTAGGGTGAGGTTTAACTCTGGAATAATGTTATACTTAAATTGTGTTTAAATCTTTCAGAACAAGGACCATCTTTGTTCTCCCATGCCTGGTTTCACACCTTATTCTGGATTTTATGAGTGTTGGTTCCTTAGCTCATTCCCCTAGAATGAGACAGAATGAGACACAGGTCCTCTGTGACCCTAGCAGGACACAGAACATAAGGACATTAGAAAGGGCGTGGAGTTCCTTTCTCTGTGGAGACTCAGGTACTCTATCTTTGCAGTGGGAAATTCAAGAAATCTGTAAGGATGGGAAAAAAGCTTTTATAGTCAGAGTTACAGTTACATGATTATTTTTTCTGATCGCTTAACCTAGAACAGAGGTGATTTTGTCCCTGCAGATGATTCTCAGGCTCMTTCTGATGCACTTCACTCAGTGACTGCCTGATTTTTCCACTAGCCCTCTGTGGGAACGAATGTTTGCCTACATTTTAGTAGGTCAAATAATGAGCCTTCAGGTCATGGTCCTAATTCTGCAGCTCTTCCTATCAGTTTTAGCAGATGGAAACCCRTTGGTACTTTAGAAAACAATGGTAACTTTCAGCACGACAAACTCTCCTATGATTCTTCAGAATGTAAAGCAAGAATCCTTTAGATTAAATTGTCTGGTTTGAGAGTTTCATCTAAAAGACCTCACCTTTTTCCTTTTTTTTTTCCCACCGACTAAATTCTTTCCTTTGTGATCTGAAATATTATGGTCTGACTGTTAAATCATCTGTCACATTTAGAACGAATTCAACCTTTCTGAATCAGGTATCTGCTCATTTCTTTGGACATAACGAGGTTTAAAAATCTTCTGCATCTGTCATTATTCAAGTTGATACTGGTCCATATCCATTAAATATTTCTCCGCCAAAGCCCCTTCCCAGACATCTGGATTTGGACGCTCGTGTGGAATGTGCAGCCTGTTGAACAGTCAGGGAATGAATGGCAGCTGCGGCTGTCGAGGTTTGCAGCTTTCTTGGCCCTTCCCTCCTTTTCTTGCTCATGTAAAGAGACATCTTGGATGGAGGAATTGTCCGGGAAAGTGCTCAGGCCTCTTTGCTTTTCCTATTTGCTACTTATGGTGTTGTCTGGATGGGAGCAAATGTGATCCCAGGTTACATGAAAGTAAATGATTTATCCTTCCTTTTCTCCTCATGTGCCCATCCTTTTACCACCTCACTTATGAGCCTTGTTTGAAAAGGCACGGGTGCCATAATTGCTTGTGAACCTTCAAGGCTCTCCTCTCCTAATTAATGACAGAAGGCCAAAAGGGAAGGAGAGTTCATGGCCTTGTCTGCTGAAACTAGCAGTCTTTGTGCAAACTGGTTTTCGTAGGTGGCACTTTAAATATAATCATGATCAGGGGAGATCATGGCTTGATTTTCTTCTCCTTGCTGCCCAAGTTCATGATTGTTTAYGTATTCAGCAGGCCAGTAGGGTGAGGCTTTCAGAAGCATCCAAGCAGGGAATGACCAGGGAGAGCTATGCTATAATAGCTGTGCTATTGGGTACGTTGCTGTCCACACGGGTGTTGCTGAGATAGCTCGAGGTACCAACCTAGGTGCTTCTTCATCTAGTCAGGGTCTTCATTGAAACTGGCTTTGACCTGGCTGTGCCGCAGTACCCGGCTAGCAGCAGCTATAGGTACCCTTACAGTCACTTGGCTGTGTCACAGACATCCAATTTAGTTGCTGGGCTGCATACACTTGCGTTCTTTTAGTGTCTGCAARTGATTAATATATAAAATACAGCGCGTATGTGTTTTTACAGAAGACTGCAGTGGAAGCGGTGCACATTGACGCTTACCTGTTAGCTGACCGAAGTGGCGTAACACTGGAGCAGTGCTGGTGAAGAGCTGCTGGCTGCTGTCGGTAGCAGCAGCGCAGTTTTGCACAACTGCCCTCCCTAATGTCACAGTGCTCAGCAGAGAAAAATGCAGTTGTGCTTCTTAACTGCTAGACTTTCATCTGTGGTTTGCAAGTGGGTATTTTTTAAGAAAGTGGCAGACAAGGGTTTAGATTAATTGGCTGGTTGTACCAGCAAATTCAAACACTGTGGGACTGGGTAATCTCCAGAGCTGAATTCTGCTTTAAGTAAGCCCAGGCGCCCTCCCTAGCATGGTTAAATCAGAATTATGCTTTTGAGTGTTCATGCTCTCTGTGTTGTCGTGGCAGGAATGGCTGCCCCTCAGCCACCCAGACCCTGTGTACTTCGACAGCATAGAGCAAGAAGAAAACTTTGAAATAAATCTAGTAATTAATGAGAATTAGACTCGTTAAAAAGTGCATGATGGATACATTTCCTGTAATTAAAAGATTTTTTTTTCTTCTATTTTTCCTTTAAATCTTTGGGGGAAAAAGGGGGTCTCTTTTGAGGGCTGGCATTATCTTTTCTTCCCTGTTCTCCTGCCTTCCTCACAGCTTTACAGGTCTAGCGATGTCAGGCAACTTTTGCAGGGAGCACAGGGGGATGATTTTGCACAAATGCAGCTATGTTGATAAAAACCTGCTGTAGATTTAAAGCTGTGATAATACAAGCTCATTTATGTTGTGTTGATTTCCTAGCACAAATACTTTTATGGAGCAGAGCTGTATTTGTTATGTTAAAGCACTCCAAGAGCCATAGATGTCCGTAGATGTAAAGACTTGTGTGAAAAAAAAAGACCCAAACACTGTGCAGATCTCTTCAGCTCTTTCTTATTAGATAATTTCACTTTCTAATTGCTAGAATGAAAATTTTGTTAAATTTTGGCCAKCACAGCTTTAAGTTGGCAAGAAGCGTAACATTTTAATTTCTAATTGTAGCGATTCTCAAACTGTAGCAATTAAAATAATGCTGCATATACAGATTGTAACTACAATCATATGATTTTAGATTTAAATGTTCCTTAAACTAATAGAGACCAATAGAACAGAGTATTTGAGGAAAAAGAGAAATCTGAATTTTATAATTTTAAGGAAATCTAATAGAAATTCATAGGGAGGTGAAGGGAAGGGGAATTTCTGACTCTTAGTCTCCCATAAAGGTTGACTCTTCGAGCATCACTTTTCAGCCAACAAACATTGGACTCCTAGTTGCGACACACTGTTCCCACTAGTGTTATTGCTCTGGTCTGGTTGTGCTTTTTGAGGGGATTTGAGGGTTTAAAATAGTGTGTGCATCCTGGATGTCTGACCAGTGCAATTATTATATCCCTCAAGCTACATGGCTAATGAATCTGGCTTAAAACTGCAAGTCAAAGAAACTGAAGAGTCAAGGTGGAAATTTTGAAATTCATCCTTAGCTGATCAGACTGTGACTACTGAATAGCACGTGGGATCATTTACTCTTTGAGAGATTTAGTATTTGAAAAAAACCTCCAAAATAGGGCAGAGACACCCTGGCCGAGTGGAGTGCAATTTCTCCCACCTTTGCTCATTCTGTTCTGCAGCTAAATGGAAGATTTCAGTTACGAGTACTGTTTATTTTATGTTGTGAAAGTGCCAAATTGTGAAACCCAGCCAATTTTGCACCACTGTAATTGTTATGTCCTCACTGGTGTTTCTCCTGATTCTCATCAGCATCAGTGAGAGCAGACTGAAGATTAAATCTTGCAAAATAATTTTAGCTTTCCTAGGTCTGTCATGTGAAAATTAATGTTTGTAAATGACAGCGCTTTGCTCTCCTGCGTCTTCCTCAGACTTTGCTCATGACTGTAATTGGGTCCCTCACTTTTTTTGGCTGGACTTTTGACAGAGAAACCCACAAAGTATTTAGCTCATCTTTTAAAGAGCCTTCTTTATAGCAGGACCTTTAAATTAATGGAAGTGGCAGTCCAGGCAGAAAGTTTTAGTTCACTTGCATTAGGTCACTGTTCCCCATTTGAAATGCCAGGCTGCCTGGCTCCACTTGAGCTGCCAAATAGACAGACAGCGGTACCAAACTGGCCTTTGGGAGCTTTACTGCTACATCAGTCAAGCCAAAGAGCAGGAAGGGATAAGGGACAAAAATAGCGAGACAAATACAGCTCTGCTCTATGCATGTAAACTCACTTTGTTGCAAACAGTGAAGTATCAGATGATTTTTACTGAAAACAGATTTAGGATCATAGATTCTAAATTGCACTTTTAAAACCTGATATTTGACCCCTTAGAATTTCCAGGCCGGTGTATCTTAGGACTTTTGGAACGTGTAAGAAGGTGTATTTAGCATTTGTCCTTTAGTGCTGATTGGAGGCCCGCATCAGGATCAGAATGTGGTCCTGAGCATTCCTCTTGCAAAATATATGTTTCATCGCTCTCCTTGCTTGAAAAGTGAAACAAAACACAATGCTAGCAATCCTAAGACTGGAAAAAAAATGTGTGAACTATTGTGTGCCAAGGAAAAACAGTAAGGAACATAGCTGGAACTCAGACTTTTGAGAGATTATTATAAATGTTGAGAAAAATATTATTTAAAGAAATAGCTCTACAGTGCCCTTTAAAATCAGTAGGCGTCTATTTTAATTCCCATATAAGTAGTAACTGGCTGCTCTCTGTATATATACTTAAATGTTGCTTACTGTATAAGACCTTGTTTGCTTGATTTCAGCCTAACTGAATTTTTATGGCTGTGCTATAAACCTCTTGAAACTAGGGGCTTAAATGGAAATGCTGACACAACATTAATTACACTGGCTCCAGTGCGATACTGTGATTAAAGTTTATTTACTTTGTGTGTGCGTGTCAGTGTGTGTGTAATTTCATTGTTGAAAAACGAATGGAAAACGAATGTGGCAATGGAGAATGTGATTCTGTGCGTGATACTTTATTTTTTAGCAGTAAGGAACACTTTTAATGCTACTTTACAATATCAGAGAATTTATTTTTAATTGAGGTATAGTTTTGGTATTTAATGCTTTAGAAATGTCTGAACAAGTTTCTCAGTTTAAAGCTGTTCGCTGTTCTTCCAGAAGTTTTTATGTGGCTGTTTGGGTGGTGAGGTTAGAGGTATATTCCATGTAAATCAGAAAGTGATGAAAATGTGTTTGCATTTCCTTGTGACACATGCGCTTTATGCCTAGTGCTGTAGTGGGATGTCACTTTATCCCCACCACTGTGCCCTGTTTTCTGAGACGATGGGGAGAAAAATCTCTTATACCTGGAAACAAGGGGATACACTCCAAAATTAACCTTCATCGCAATATTGAATATGAAGTGATAGCTACAAAACTCCCTATGGTAAATAGTACACTTGAGTGATATTTTTATAATGGTGAGATAAACTGTTTGATGCATGAAAAAGCTATTTATTGAATATAAGCTGCAATCTTGTTGCAAACCTTAACACCTAAAAGATGTATTAAAAATGTTTCCTGAAGACATGCATTGAAGAACTCTCTTCTGAAGCTTTTATATTATTGCTTCACTGACAGCTTTTTGTTTTACTGGTACTGCATTTAATGTTACTGTGAGAAATCTTTGTTATGAAAAATAGGCCTTAATTGAAAACTGAGGTCAGAGCATCTCTAAACTTAGACGCATTTCAAATCTCTCTCTTGGCTAAAAGTGCTCAGTCCATCTCTTGGACCTAAGGTTGCCAAGTCTCTGATCTTACTGTGAATATTATGTTATTTACTATCTTACATAAATCTTAATTCCAGAGCCTACAGCCCTAAGAACTCTTTAAAAAATATGTTCCTGCGGTTATAGAAAATTACTTGAAAACATGAATTAGTTATGTTCTATAGAGGCAGAAATGGAAAAGCTAAATGCAAAGGATTCCAGATTTGTTGACTTATAGATATCCCTTGATTTTTAAGCCAATCCTTGATTATTGTGATAAAACTTATGATTTTTGAAAATTTGGAATCCATCTCGTGTTTTCGGGGGACAAAAACAACAACAAAAACTTGTGAAGAGAAATCGTGATCAGCTGACTGGATAGGAGACTTGGCTTAGCTGGTTGCATTCCTTCCCTTTCTTTCTTCTTAATGAATATCCATCATTTCAAAGGCAGAGCAGTGAGAACGTAAGTCTGCAGAGCAGGAGACTGGGTTCACTTGCTTCCTGTGCACTTCAGGAGAATGTTTTTTACCCCCCMGTTGTCAATCTGTTTGAGTTGGAGCATTAATGGATGTTTGTAGCACACGTAGCTCACTGGCACATGGGCAGTGCTCCTGCCTGTCCAGAAGAAGAGCTGTGAGGGGGAGGCTGTGGCTGCAGCCCCTGGCCCCTGCTCTGTTAGACCTCCCACCCCAGGCAGCTACTGGATAAAAGCAGGATGTGATCTGGAGAGCAGAACCAGGGTATCCCGAGCAAAGGTGGTGAGTATCCRATTGTACCTCCAGCTGCTGCTGTCCCAGTTTGATGCCAGCTTTGCTGCCTGCTGCTTTCCGTAGGGATCATCCAGGTGGCATCTGGTGGTTCTTGTTTGCTTTGTTCCTGAATCGTGTAGGGAAAGTGAGGCACAGGGCTCCCCCGATGTTTTTTTCTGCAGTCTGCAGGCCTGCACTCGAAAGTCAGTGAGGAAAGGGATCTAATAATTCACGGGTGCTGTAGAGGTAAGTGGGCCTGGAGGGCAGTCTCTTGGTGGGCTTTCTTTGCCCTCAGTGCCTGTGTTCTGCCTCCTCTTAGACACCCAAGCAGTCGCTCCGAATCTTGCCATAAATCCTTTTCCTGCAGCTGGCTGGCATCTGGGCAAATGTGATTCTCGGGAAGAGAATCCTAGCAGGCATTCCCGCTCCTGATCTGCCTGGTAGACCCTTGRTAGCTGTGAGGCTGCCGGGTAGCACACGGTGCGCCGCGAAAGGRGGAGAGAGACAAGTAGGGCAGGCCTGGAAAACCGAAGGGAAAAGGCGAGCGCGTTGTGTGCGTGTGGAATGCCCTCCCTGGACTTGCAGAGCGAGGGCACTTGGCGTGCCTTGCTCCAGCCCAGGACATTTCCATTTTTTTATTTCGGCTGTTTGCTTTCACTGCAAGAGAGTGCAAAGTCGGCAAATAGTTTCACAGTGTGTGGTCTTTATGATTTATATTGCTGCTCCGAACCACCACTGACCAGATTTCTTGGTCTTGTTCCCATTTGTTGCAGTGTAATTAAATATTAAGTTGTTATTAAAGCATTGCACTCTTCCCTTGAAAGAAAAAAAAGAAGGCATGTACATCATGATCTGTGCTACTGCTGCCGTTCAAGTCCAACAGAGAAAAGGTGGGCCAAATTTGTCCCATCTGAAGGGGAGGTAGCTGTTCAGGGCCTGAGGCAAAAGAGAGGATCTCCTATCGGGACCTGTCCATGAGTTGGGAGTTGGATAGCGTTGGAGTGAGGAAAGAAAATGAGCGTAAGCTGGGGATGCATTTGGCTGGCAGTAGAACAGCGCCTGCGAGCTCGGCAGTGCAGCCCTGAATACATGGCTGCCGTGCTAATTGCCGCCTTTATGTTGAGCCTAGAGAACACTTGCCCTTAAATGACCTTCCCTTTGAATCAAATATGTTGGAAACTTCAAAGTGTGAATGAAGACAAATTATGCAATAAATTAAAAGTAACACTGTAATTGTTCTGTGGTTCCAAATCTGCGAGAGCTCAGCTTTTCTCTGCGAGCACCCCCATTAATCCCAGGGAGGTACTTGAAGCACATAATTGGAGACCCATGCACGCTCCCATGGTGTTTGAGTGGCTGCTCAGTGATTCTATAAATGAATGAAGGGGCTGTTGGAAATGAGAGGGTGGAGGGGAGAGGGACGAGCGGCACATGAAAATGGATCTCCTGTTAAGTGTTGGTGACGTGCTTTTAAAGATTCTTTTGAAAAGATGGCCTTGGCTTTTCCTGGTTTTATGCACGCAGACTTGCCAAGTAGGTGTCTTTGTTCCTTGCTGTAGCCAGCTGCTCCGAAACAGCCATGCAGTGCCCAGCCAAGGCTGCTTGCTCCCGGGCTTGGGGAGGAGCTTTGAGGATTGCTCTTGCTTAAGAGCATCTGAGAGCACCACCCGTTGCACTGATGTACACAGGTACTGCGCTGAAATACGTTATAAAAGCAAGTCTTCAGCGGATCTTGTCGTGCTCTGTTTTGGGATGCTTTTTAGAGATATTGCCATTCAACTTGGCAGAACCAAGAGGCAGTGCTGGCTTGCAAGACACTTCAAATATTCTCATATCTAACATCCACATTCTCGTATCTAACACCTGCCATTCCCAGTGATAAGGAGATTTGACTTACACATATGAATAAACTTTTTTACTGTGAGGGTGGTCAAACATGGAGCAGGTTGCCTGGAGAGGTTGTGGAGTCTCCATCCTTGGAGATAATCAGAAGCAAACTGGAGGCATTCCTGAGCATCTTGCTGTAGTTGTGCCCTGTTCTGAGCTGGGCAAGTAGGCTAAATGATCTCTAGAGGTCCCTTCCAACCTCAGCTCATCTGTGCTGGTGTGATAATGCAAGGCTGTGTAGGGCATTAATCCTTCTGCAGGAGTAGGTGAAGGAATTTTGTGGCTTCTTCCACAAACAGCAGAATCTACTAGAGATTTTTCCTTTTCCTCACTTTGAGAATATGTGATATCCCTTGGGAGAACAAGCCTATGAGATATGTAAGAATGAAAAAAATCACCATATATACGCAGCAGCAGATGTTCTCCTTGCTTTGATTTCTGTGTTTCACTTTGCATGTGATTCCAATATTGGAAACTGCCTAGGACTTTTGATCATTTTATTGGAATTGGCATGTCTTTGGATATGGATCCCATAAATTTTGCAATTTTATTTGAGGAATCAACAGGCATATGAAACATCTGCAAAGATATTTACATATGAGCGATGATTGCCATAATGTTTATTGGCTTACAATTCATGAAGTGAGCAGTAAATGCAAGAGATTGACAGACTTTCATTTAAACCATTAAAATTAAAACATTTTGGAAGATCATTGGTACAGAGGTGTGCAGCAACTGGCTGGTTGCTCAGTAAGTCTGCATTTGCAGTGACAACGAGCTATGGTCAAAGTTGTCCTCCATTGTGAACATACAGAATATGCATCACTGAGGAATAATGGTAAACTATTTGGAATGTTTTTGAAGCTGGATAGAGTTTATATTCCAGGTATTTTTGTGGGGGCTAAAATGGTTTTGCATATGAAGCATCTCAGGCACACACACTGTTCTAGGATCAGATCCAGAAAAGTGCTGGGTCTCACTGAGGTCCTGTAATATGCATTAGAAACCCCTAAGTCTCTCAGACCATGCCGAAAAACTATCCTTTGGGATGTCACAGTCTGTCTCTGCATTTTCGGTAAGACGTGTAGCAATTTTTCATCTATTTTTCATCAATTTTTATGTTTCTTGTCTTCACCACGTATTTGCATCAATGCTCAGGACACCACATGCGAGTAGTAGTTTAAATCACGCTCGTGCTGTCAAGAGCCTTATCAAAAGACCTAATTCTTCAGAGAAAGAGGAAGGGAAAAAAGACTTTTGCCTTGTATGTGTTGTGCCTTTTATTGCACTAATGTGAAATGATTTGATGTGATGGACAACAGTTTATCAAAACAAAATCTCATTAAAGTCTGTCTGCACTTTGCCCTGACTCTCCTTTGTATAATAAGAYTGCAAAGCTTTCTGTGACCAGACAGTAACCTGTGGTAACCTGTGGTGTGTGTACATTTATGGGTGATGAATAAAACCATTGTTTTCACCCTTAAACGTTGGCATCAATAGTGTGCTAATAGCATTTACAAGTTTATGCTTTATCAGCAGCAATGACTGGCAACTAATCAGCTGTTTTGTGATGGGACGCTTAGAATAGCGGTCAAAGACATTTGAGCTAAGCTGCATGGAAAAAGACACTGCTGCATTTATTATGATACCATTTTTGTTGTGTAAGGATGCCATGATTGTTGTTTTAGCATTTTAGACATACAATGCAATTAAGAATAATCAGTTTTCCCACACATTCCACACAGCAACCGAAGCGCAAATTCTAATAACTGGGGCCTTAAATTTTGAGTGACTTCCGCCGCCACGCTGGCAGCCCACGGGTGCGGATGGGTGGCCCATAGAGCCGGGCAGCTAGTGAGCGACCACGCTCCTCCTCGAGGAGTCACTCTAAGGAAGAGTGGTGGGCAAGGAGTGAGATGTTTAAGGTTTGCCCACAACGCCAGCTAAAATATATTTTGGCCTGAGGGGAAGAGGATCTGTATACAGCTACATATGACTGCCCTGCGGGGCTTGCAATCTGTAGCAGACACCCAGACTAGAAGCTTAAAAGAATGTGTTAAAGAATTTGCATTTGGTGCTTACTGGAAGCAGTAGGTGGTCATACCAAAAAAAAAAAAAAAAAGAAAGAAAAAAAAAAGTCACATAAGCACACAGATATATGTTGTGCTTACCCCTTTCTTCGTGTGAAATGTGTGTGGCTGGTTGGAGAATTTGAAGCACCAGCACAGACGGATTTGAATTTGGACAGTGGGATTAAGGAAACATATCTTGCCTAYAGCTAAAGGTAGTAAGTTTATACTGACAGTTTCAGTTCATACTCATTCATGCTAAAAGCCAGATTGTTGCTGAAATTTCTGTTCTGAAAAAAGAAATGTCTTAAATATTCTTAGATCAGACTCTGTCTTTTTTTGTGTTAGATAGAAATTTGCATGGACAAATGTATCCAAAAAGTTTATTCTCTCTGCAGTAACACTCAATTTTCCTTTCTGTATTCTTTCCCCATTTTTTCCTGTGTTTACTGCTTTCCTCAGTGTGAGTATGCAGTACCTGTCTATTATGCATGCTTTTAGATATCTACTGTTTTGAGGCTATGTCTATAGTGCTTTTTGTTTTTCTTTTTGCATGCTTGGGACTGAAAGCTTGCTGAGTTTGATCTTCCTTTGCTTAAGAATTTGAGACTCAGGTGGTTAATTAAATGGCAGAAAAATGAATTCCGAAAGATTAGCCTTGATAGGTAGCATTTATCAGGAAATGATTTCTTTAGACAAACATAGAGATGGACAAGAAATGACATTGTAAAGATGACGTATTTGCTCTCATTGCAGTGTGCATACTTTTGCACATACAATTTGAAAGCTTTGAATATTCCTCCTGTGAGTGTAACTGTAACTATGAAAAGTTGCAAGTCAGGGTAGCCTAGTCCAACATTTTGTGAAGAAGAGGAAGCCACAACGGTGAAAAATGACTTTTTATTGTCAGATTTTAATCACATCAGGACATATTTGTGCATTATTTTACCAAAGTGTATAATAAAAATGTATTTCTTTAGTAAATAGCTCATGAGGAAATTTATTTCTGAGAGTGCAAGATGAAATTTATTCTCTGCAAGAAACCAGTGTCAGGCCCAGTGACCATTGTCTGGCCTTTGCATTGAAGTCAAGCACAGGGTGAAAGTGAAAATAGTGAAATAGTGAAATTCTTGGCTGCTCACAGAAGCTGTTGTAATGCCTGTTACTGGACGCTCTGTTCCACACCCTGGTGTTAGGGAGAGTCGAGGCACAGAGAGGAATTCCTACTCACTATCCCATTTTAGAAGATGTCTTGACATTGTGGTAAAAACCATGGATCATGCCAATAACCAATTTTCTTGGTTCCAACCAGTAAGTTGATGTGTCCAGCCTGGCACATGCCACTAGGGCTACTGTAAGGAAACTGAAGGATGAATTCTTAAAACTGGAAAGGAAAATAGTTCCATTTTCTCTAAGAGAAATGGAGTGTTCTCATTTTTGAGAACACTAAGAAAATATTACTTTTTCCTATTACTGAGTGTAGAAATATTTCATAAAAAGTAGAACAGCTCGAGCTAGGGAAGATTTATCTTAGAATACCCTGTAACTTTGTGCCTGTTGTATTCAACCAGAGTCTGGGAGACTTTAGTGCAGCTCTTTGCTCTCAATCAGGCAAAGAGTGAATCTAAATAAATGACTTTTAGCAACTAAGTGTTACCCTGGTAAATGATCCTCAGACCCTGTGCGTGTGGATCACATTTACAAATAGGTTCAAAATGCAAAGGCAAATAAGCTTTTAATGAAAATAAGTACTCAAGTCTAGAAAAATCAAAAGGACCATTTTTGTATAAATTACTGACATTTCCTCCATGTGGATGAGTCACTTTTATTGAACTAGAGATTTAATTTGAAAATATTTGTTTAAGGAATGTAATCAAACTTTATTTACAATGTTATCACCTGAGAAATGTGCTTTGATTTTGTATTTTAGCCACATCTTATCACCTACCTTTCTTCCAGGCTTTTAAGACCAAGGATGCCTACCTTGTGGTGGGAGCTGGAAACAATCATCAGTTTGATATTGTCTGCAAGGTAAGGCTGTTCTAGATTGACAATACAGCAAGAGGAGAGTTGTGCATAGTTCATTAAGGACTGGAAAATGTAGTAAGAAAACAATGCAGTTGTGAGTGTTTTACCCTTTCTTATCTCTTAATGCGTTTGGGCGGACGTATCTCCACCTACACTTCCCTGAAGAGGTCTGCTCTCCTTTCCTTGAATTGCCTCTCTCGTTTTTAAGCCATAAGTCAAGCTGTCCAAAATCAACCAGCTCAGCAATTCTTCTGTTGTTGTTTGTTTCTTTGTTTTTTTTTTCTTTTTTTTTCTTAATAAAGGTGTCCAACCACTCTAATGTGGTCATTATATTCATATGAAGAAAGATTAATGACTGAATAAGCGTCTAGCTACCACACGGTTGTGGTTAAATCTTTCTAAGAAACAGTTTTCCTATTTGTTTTTAAAAAGACTAGCAGTTTTACCATTATCAAATTATCATAGACACGGTTTTGRGCTTCTAAGTTGCTGAGAAACTGAGGGAGGTAGAAGCCAATGGACAGCCATGCGCACTGTTAGAGATGTTCTACCCTAAGTCAAAGGTGATTTGGAACTAACAACATAGTAAAGGGCAGAGTCAATAAAGTAAGAGGAATTTTTAATTACAGGAAGGCCCTCAACAGCCTGGTGAWTCTTTAGTAAATACTAATAACTCTAATTCAAACATTGGAACTGCTACTAGGGAACCTTTTTAAGATGTGTTGGTGGAAAAAATACGGAATATGTGGAAGCTGTTGCCCTGAAGACACATGCTCAAGAGATGTAACAGCTGGCTGAAGCTATCAACAATTGCAAACATTCTGCTTCTACCGTATCATTTCAGACAAGCAGTGAGCAAGCAAGATTGAAAAAAAAAATCACAGAGATCTTTTAAAAGCCAGGAAAAACTAACTGTAACTCCTTTGGGGACTTGGATAATTGCTAAAAACTTTGTGACACTACTGGCTGAAACACATTTCATAGCAATAACGTATTGCAAAACTGCATCCCGACGTGGAACTGCTTCAGTCTAAGTGGGAATACTGAACGAGAGTCTTCATAAAGTGCTTTTGTGTCAAACAAAGGATAATACAAACAATTTTCCAAGTGTTGGGAGGGGAAATGCAGGCAGCGTGAACGCATGAATGTGCGTTCTTAGATGTGCACTGTAAATGCCAACTATCCTGTAACTGAGCTTGAAAGAAGACCTAGAAAAGGAGAACAGCAATTTCATTCCAAATGGTCACAGTGAAATAAAGAAAATAACATTGGCAGCATGATGCAGAAAGATGAATGGCACATTAATGAATGTCTTCTCAAACATGCATTTGTTAGTCACAAAAAATTTATAGGGACATATATAGACATGCGGCCTTAAAACAGATGGATATTAAGTTAAAGCAGAAATCAGTAATGTTAATTAAAACAGTATAGTGAGCAATTCCATATGATCATTTTTCATATAACTCATCGAATGAAAGCATAGTTTTCTTAGATATTTCTCAGTTGTTTAAGCTGTCGTAAGTAAATACTTATGATCATTTRTTTTGAACAACCTTCTATGATTTTTTTCCAAAAGCCATGATTTGTAACTCCCCAAAGTAACGGTGTTATAAAGAGGAAATCATTTTAAGKGGGTACATATATTATTGTTCAATTTTCAGACAGGAGAAAAATTGTCTAAAGCTAGATTGTGATATAAGATGATTTTTCGTACAGTAGGTTATGTAAACCTCAAGGAAAAGAGAGTATGCAGTGAACTAAGTGTTGATGGAAAAAGCTAGATTCATATTTTGTGTTCCTYGCAGATAAAAATCTGTAAAAAAATGTTAAATTATAGTTGTTTTAGCATATCTCTTTTATCTCCTATTAGTTTCCATGCTTTTGTCACTCTAGGTGAATACCTCTTTTGCCGATGAAGATGTCAACAGCTACTCACTTAACGGCTAACTACGCCCATGTCCTTATTCCCACCAGCTAACTGAGCAGTCACTAAATGCTAGTGGCCTGGGTCTGAACCACTTGGGAGGGGATTAGTAGAATTTTAAATYTGAGGCAAATTCAAGAGAGATTGACACCAATCTGTGTGTTTTATGTGTTGTGGTAGATATGTTTATGGATTCAAAGGATGACTGGAGAAGTTGATGAAAAAGCATTAAGAAAAAGTATCACTAAATACATAGAAACCACCAGCTCAGAAAGGCTTTAGTCTAAAGGCAGTTGAAGCTTGGATGAATATTAAGGAGGTATCAAACATACGGGTCTGGCTGCTTTACTCTTCCAAAGCATCAGCACTCAGCCATTTGCTGAGATGGGAAGGTGTTCTATAAGGACTTCGGTGTTCAGTTAGCAATATTTTCCTTATAAGCCATCTTGGAAATGGCCCAGGAAAAATGTAACATTTTTAAAATGATTATAAGGCTTAGCACAAGAAAAATGGATTTTAAGTGAAATTTAGTGAGTAAAAATACATGAAGAATACATGACCAACTTTTCCTTTCTAAGATTCTTTTCTATCTTCTTCAGTAGCTAATTTTTTTTATTATTATTAAATTTGAGAAATACAATTAATTCCATTTATTTATGTTCTGTTTAAATACATTGTGGCATGAACAGATATATAGTAAATATTGATTGTCCACATGGCTAATCTGTCTCATAAATGCCCCTACAAAACTTCCAGTCTCATTCTCTACATTTAATTCCCTTTATGGTCTAGCTCAAATTGTCTTTGCATGACGATTAAATTTTTAACATGCCAAGTGGGAGTTACATGTAGAAGATATATTTCTCCTTTCTGGGAGGTTATAACTCCAATTTTCTTATTAATTCTTTTTGAAGAAATCATAAAGAAAAACTATGATGTTTCAATAGAAAAACACATTTTCTTTTGKTTTTTTTTGTGTTTTTGTCAGAAATTGCTTGAACAGAGAAGAAATATGTTTAGACGTGGCTTTTTTCAGTCTAGTATAAATATCAAGTAGCCTCATATTTCTTATTCAGTGTAATATAACTGAGTGCAGTATAGTCCCACAGATCTCTCTAACCTTAAGATAATAATTTACAGTCTTGGTAATGGTCTGTCATATAGGAACAAGAGTCTTTTCTGGCTAGGAGTGAAAGCTATGGACTAAGATTGGGATCTTCAGTTTAATTTCTCTCTTTTTCTGTGCTAGTTATATAACAGTGAATAAGTAGCATTGCATTTTCTCAACTTCCTAGTCCCTATGAAAATATTAATTAGAAGTAGGATTATTTGGAAAGCTATCTTCAATTGATAATAATTTTTYTTGGCTATACAAATGATCTCCTGCCAAGCGTATTTCTCACCTTTATTTTTTCTTAGATCCTGGATTTACCTGAAGTTAGCAAGGATTCCAGATACAAAACAAACAAACTCAGAGTCCAGAACAGAGAAGAACTTATTGAAATATTATCAACTCGGTAAGTTCATTAAAAAGTAAAAATGACATTCACTCCGTTATTGAAAATAGTCAAGTTCACATCACACGAAAATTTTACTTCTTTTTTTGAGATACTTTATTTTTTAAAAGTATTAAAAGTACTTCAGTATATTGTGTTTTGCACACAGAYTACAGAGTCTAGGAAGAATCCGAAACATAATTTTAAGTATTCAGAGACTGTTTTGATATATCATCAGTAACTTGAGTTCCAGTTAAACCAATCAGAACTTCTTGCTTTTCCAGACCAGTGTAACTCCTGTAAATCAAATGCTTACAGGATACCTTGCTTCCTCTATGAGTGTGATTTTTAAGTATATACTGATTTCTGTATCCAAGGGAGTCCTACTTAATGCAGCTCCCTTGCTACTGGTTCTGCTGGCAGTACTTGGTGTCRGAATTTGCCTTCTGAAATAAAAGGGTTTATGCTTATTCTGTATGGGAATCATCTTTCCAAGCACCTTAATTTTCTAAGTATCTGCAAAATTAACTGAGACAGTTAAAGAAGCTTTTACTTGAAGTATTAAAATAACTTAGTTATTATCTTCCTCATTCTGTCTCTTTGAGAAGACACTATTTCTGTGGAATCCTTCTCTGTTTGATGAGGAAGAGGATGATAAAATTTATCACATGAGAAAAATAAATAAATAATAAAAAAAAAAAACAGGACCAGCCAGATCATGTCTTGTTCTAGCTAAAACTATGAATCTGTTGAGGAATCTGTGTAAGGTTACCCAAAAGTGGCTTCATGTTTTTGGGGAAGAGGAGAGAAGATGTTATGTCCAGAATGTCAATGATTCCTGTAAAGTTGTATGATTGAGACTTTGAAGCTGTGGCATGTGTGAGTTTTTGTTAAGAAGTGTGTAATGATTATCATTCAGACAGATTATTTGTTTACTTGGGAGCTCTAAGTCAGTTGCCTCTGCATTTCATCTGAGGACACAGTTTCAGTATTAAACTACTTCCTCTACTGCCAACTCCACACATTTTTTTTGAGACTGAGATCTGGAAAAACCTTGCATTAAAGAACATATAGAAAAAAAAATGCCTCTTCCTGTTTCTTTGCACTTTTTGTCTTTGCCTTACCTGTCTATTTGTAGGTATCTTGTACTTGGTGAAATATTGAAATCCAAGGTGACTTTGCATTTCAAAAAAACAGTCGTGAAACTATTCATTATAAACCTTTGAGCTCATTTTTCGTTTCCTATTATAAATGTAACGTGATGGCATAGATGAACCCACTCATCCTATAATTTTTAAGCCTTTAAAAGGGAATAATATTGTTTTGACCTACTTTTGAGCTGTGACGTTCTTGAGACTTAGTCTTAGTTTCAAAGTTGATTTTTGTAGAGTGACTACTTGGAGTTCATTTCATTTTTGAGGACAAAAATATTTGCCTCTGACTTATCCAGGCACACATTAGGAGAGTGTTGTTTTACTGTCTGTGGATCAATTACTGAAAAGAGTTTTCTATGTTATTGATTTTGAATGTGGATTTCTTGGGTGAAATATTTGAGTAAGATGCTAAAGTTCAAGGTTCTCTGAATGGATCACCAGATTTTTAATTTTTTATGCATATAACTGTTAGTTCACTGTCTTACCTTATTGCCGATTCAGTTACTGCTTTGTATTTCCTCTGTCAGAGTTCAGCATCTGTTAAATGATCTGTTAGTATCACTTAAGCTGAATTTCTGTGTAACTTATATGCAAGTGCAGATGCAAGTATGTACATGCTCTTAGTGTGGACACTTCCAGTAGTATTCTGTTATATCTTATTATTGTGAATTCATCTGGCATTCAGTTTTGAAACACTGACTATAACAAACATCTTTGGCATACTAGGGGGTATTACATATATTTTCATGCACCCTCCRCAGTAATTTTGCTTTTATTTGCCAATGCACTGTTTGCAAAGTTCTATGTGGTTTCTTTTTTTTTGCTGTAGTTACCTAGAGAAGGAAATGAACAGTTGTCAATGCTGAAAAATGTCATCCCATGAGAAATAAGGGGAAATGACAAAATAGCAATGACAAGATTCCACCAAAAAAGATCTTAGTTAAAATACAGATTGCTAGATATTATTGCAGGTTCTATAGCACAGAAGATCAAGGCTTAAGGTGTATTAGTTGATAATAAATGTCTCCAATCCTACTAGTTACACTCACTGTATCTACTGTACTATCCATCCATGGTGAATTTATGGACACATGAGCTGGAGCAGTTTAGAAGAATTGTGATTACCAGAGCAGTGAGATYTACTGTCATCATACCACATTTGAGATGAACCTGTCCTTTGTGTGCTGAAAGGCAAAGAGGAATATAAAAGTCTTTTAAGGATTTAGTTAGGCCTTTCATCCATGACTCCTTTTGGTGTTTCATTGGGCAGGCTGCATCTAATATGAGCTGCAGAAAAGTTTTGTGTGGGGTATTGTTGCAAGGGAATTAGCAAGCAGGAWTTTTTTTTCACTTTTTTTGTATAGGAATCTGATGATTCCTGAGTGTTCCCTCTCTTTTTAATATATTCAGAAAAATAAATGGAAATTATGGTCGMATAGCGGAATGATTTGAAAATGTTGTTGCTGATAAGACAGTCAAAAAATTAACGTATGTAGCCTGTCCCAGCATCTTAACAAGTGTTTATAGTGACTATAAACAATGAGAGGAAACATTTTTTTTTGGTCTCCTTCTCTTTCTCATAACTTATTTTTGCACCATATTCAGTTTATACATCCTTGCTGTCCATCTAAGTTATTGGTATTTTAAAAATTACTTGTATGGTAGAGATTTGGAACTCTACCATCCATCTATCATTACAGTTGCTCAGTAGATATTTGTGCACTTTCTTTCCAAGCTGTTGATGCCAATATAATCTTGTTGAATTGAGGTACCTAATACAGTCTTCTGTTGGCTGGGCTTGCATTGACCTATGTAATCTGTCCCCTTCCAGGATCACAGGAATATTTGGAGTTCTTTCTGTATGTATGAGTTATCTTTTCCTKTCCTATTTTTCTTAAATTCCAAAATTTACTGACTGACTTCAATTCATGAGCCCTTAATAGGGGCAGAAAGAAGGATTCATAACCTCTTCCTCTTCAGGACAAGGATTTCCCAGGTTTTACTTAGGGAGAGATGTTTAGACCTACTCTGAGGGTGAGGAATTCCCAGAAGTCCTGAGCATTTAATTCACTGCATGTGTACAGCAAAAATTTTTGAAAACATCTGAACTCCGAACGCCAAGGTGGTAGGAGATGCCTTTCATTTGCTAGGGTAAATGTTAAGCAATTGAGATTCTTTGGCCAGAGTTTTGTTCTACAAATGTGCACAAAGGAAACACTGGTACAATTGGTCAGCGTTAAAGAATGCTATTTTTTAAAAAAAGGGCCCATATCTTGGGAATTTTTGACTCAAATGACCTCTAATTTAGATCAATAATTCTACTCACCACCTGCAGTAACTGTACAAGATTTCAAGGCGTTTGGATAAGCATGGGGATTATAGAGCACTTAGAAGAAATTGACCTTTAAACAGAAGAGTTTTCAGAAAGGTGTGAAATGACCTATTCATCACAGTCAGATGTCCTGAGCTKAGTGAGAATACAGCATGGAGATGAATATGGCTTGAAAGATAAATATAGCTTGAAACAACAGTTCAGAGCGGTGTGAATTGCTCCGTGCCTTTCAGAAAGAGTTTTCTCATTCCTTCTCTCCCCTGACAGATCTGAAGAGTGAAGCACATCTATCCTCAGCTCTTCACCCTAGCCTCTGTGTGCTTTCTGTCTGCTTCCAACATCCCAGCTCTCTCTACGGAGGCCGCATGAAAGAGAGGGAGAAAGAGGAGGAAGGAAGGAGGGCAGGCGGGGAGGATAAATTCACATTCCTCTGGAGATCGTCGGATCTCCGTGAGAAAGATTGGCACATTGACCACTCCAGAAGGATATGCTGCATCTGGGAGACCGGCTTCTTACCTGGGGCTAATGGGAGGGAGTTACAGGAAACAGCCCTGGACCTTTAGAGAGGTGGAGTGGTTTTAGTTCCCATCTTCTGTCAGGAAGTGAATGCAGTGTTGGAAAGACCACTAGGTCATAGTAGAAGCACAAGGAAGAAGAATATAGGAACACAGAATATAGTACACCCTTTCCTATCAGTCCTATTACCCCTTTCCCATCTCTTGCCCTGTTCTCCCCTTTCCTTTTTCCTGTTGCCATCATCATCTTCCACTTACTATTGTTTTCCCAACTTATTTCCTCTTTCTCCTCCTGTTGCCAACAYTTGCACATCTACTATGTTTGCTTTACAAAAGAAAAGGAGAGAGAAAAAAAGGGAGTTTCAGTGCCTTCTGGATCTTCCTCTTCACGTAGGTGGTGTTTTCCCCAAATGGAAATGAACCAGAACCCTGACAAAAGCAAATTGCCTCCGAATGGCTCCTTGTCTTGGACGTGTGCCAAGAGCCAAATTTAAAATGACCCAACCTGGGTGGAGGTCGGGTTCAATGGCTACTACAGAGGCCCCTGAGACTTCCAGCTCATGTGAGAACTGACAGACTACAGAGCATTTTGGTTTTTATGTTTCCAGTGCAAACCTCTGGTTTRTGAGTTAGATGCACATCCATCCAAGAGAAGCAAGTTTTAATTGTTGCTCCCTTTCCTCCTCTCTCTGTCTTTGATTCCTCTGAAACTGAATGGTACCAGGCACAATTTGGGATATTTCTATATATATACTTACATATATGTTTATATATATATGCAAACAGACACATACATATAGTGTATGTAATTTGAGATACATCTGTGCAGAAGTTGGTATAATGCCAGTTTCAGGAGAAGCTGTTCTGGGGAAGGGAGCTGAATCTGTTGACCTCCTCCTTCAAATTATTCCTGAATGTGAACATTAATCCCACCTTGCACCTCAGTAGTGCAGACACGTTTTAAGACAGTCCAGGTAAATGTATACTCCAAAGTACTTACGGAAATGTACCTCTAAGTGGAACAGAGTGTGTGAGGTTGTACGTGAGCATGGGGGAAYGGGAATGGGGGACATTCCCCAGCCTTTCAAGTGAAGCAGCTAGTGTAATGAAAAACACATAAATTCATCACGATTAGGGCTCCTGCAGCTACAGCTAAATGAATCCACTGTGTCTAGAGAGCTAAATGAGTGTAGACTTAAAATCATAAGTGTTAGGGCTGGAAGTGATTCAGGGTGGAGCTTCTATTCCTAGCACTTACATCTTAAAGCCCTTCTTGACTGCACCACAGCTGCATGCTGCATGTGTAAGTGTGAAGGGAAAAGAAATGAGCAGGAAGGAAACACAGAGGAACCTGATCCTCAGTTAATGAGGTCTCTGCTAAATTATTTCCACCAAATAACAGAGGAGGAGAGCACCTAAGAAGAAAGGGTATTGTAAAATATTTAATTGCCTGATGAGAAGCACTGTTAAATTCACATTTGGTGAGGCACTCCCATTCCTTGTAAATACCCTTGCTCCTCGCCACCCCTTTTTTTTCCCCCAAGCTGGGGCCCTCGAGATTGAAGTCACTGCTGCTGACTTCACAGAAATGGGCMTCTGCTTGCCTGCCCCTGCAGCAGGACAAGTATGAGGGACATGAAAGCTGCTTGAGATCAGCCTAGTGCWGCTGAGGCTGTTTACTCTCCTCAGTCCTCCACTCTGCTCTCAGTGAAGAGCTGGTCGAGCTGTTTGGGCTCCTGAACTGCTACAGCATGTTTTAAAATGCTTCCACTCAGTGAATGTGCAACTGAGGGAGACCAAGGATCTCCCAAGTATCTGATTTTTGGCTTAGGTAAGGTAATGTTTATTTTCTGTGCTTTCTTTTTCTCCTTAGTTAGTAAATTTCTAAGCATTTTCAGATGCAAGTGTGATGCTCTTTTTTTTTTTTTTTTTTTTTTGGTAAAGAGATCTGCTGTCTTTCCCCCTCCCTCCCAGATAACATGTATTACAAGGCTCTTGAAATCAAGGGAAATTTTTCCATTATTTTTTTCTGAAGGATGTCCCTTGTCAGACTTTACTGTACCTGACTAGTTAAAAAGAAGAGCAACAAAATCAATTTCACTTATTCTGAATCTGCTATTACACATGTTCATGTAGCTGGTTTTCACTTAATTTTGGCTCCCTCTGCCCTAATTAAAAAATCTATAGCCCATTTGCTTAACTGAGAGAGGGAGAGGAGGATTTGGGGAAAGGACTACATTTAAAATATGTGCATAGTCTAACATTTTCTGAATCCAACCAGAGCTAGTCCTGGAACRTGCTGGATTTTGCTATGCGAAAGTTATAGAAACATTTATATTTTACAATATGGTCATGTATTCATCTCTCCTGTATACTGTTCTATAAAAATTATATATGATTTTAAAACAGTATGCAAAATACCATGAAGAAATGTGAATGTGTGTTCATGTATAGCACAAATCCCACACATAAAGGGAAGAATTTATCAATATTTATATTTCAAACTCACTATATTAATATTTAAAGCATGTAGACATTTAAAACAAGTCTCAGRATGCATTTGTGACATATACATGTCTCTGGGCTGTACTTTATGTACATATYACTTATAATCTGCTGTCTGTGGCATCTTTTATGGTAGCCCACATATTCATCAGTAAAGCATGTCAGTACAATGAAGTTGACCCCAAAGATTTCCAAGATCTATTGTGGTATGTTGAGTRATTCATCAGTAACCAAGAAGAGACTAATTTCACACTAACATGGAGACACTTGCAGAATACGGAATAAATAGTGGAGCAAACACTTTAAAAACTCTAATTGTGTATTTATTGTACACTAAGGGATGGTGATGCACTATATGAATTTTTGAAACAATTTTTTTCTACAATTTTATTTTGTATAATGTCTTCCACAGTGTTAGAAAGTGTACAAAATATTTTATATATTAAAAAATTATTAGTTAATAGTGAAGTTAAAGAAATTGCAAATTAGGAGGCAATTGGGGAAAAAAAAGATGCAGAGTGCATCTCTCAAACGTGGGTCATGCTAGATAACACAAAAATGCTGTGGATTTTAGGAAGTACATAGGAGGTATTCTTGATTGACCATGTGTTTAAAAAAAAAAAAAAAAAAAAAATCCCATGACAGAATGGTAGATGTAATTCTTCCCTCTCCATGTGGTAGATGTCCAAATTACTTTAATTGACGGAAGCTTCATCTGGAGCAGAGAGAAAAGAGCAATATTTTGGTAGTTTTTCCAAGTGTATTTGGAATGTAATTGGGTGGTTTTATCCTTTAGAGAGATAGGAGGGCATGCGCTTGTCTGATATAGCAATGATGGCATCTTGCCTGAGAGATATGGAAAACAGGATATTTACAAAGAATATATGCAAGTGGATTCATTCACGCTTTAGAAATCTTTATTTTGGTGAAAGATGAAATACAAAACTAATCCCAAACAAACAAAATGCTTTCCTGATACCACGTTTCAGACATATTATGAAAGCTGCTTTATGAATGCCAGTATGTGGTTGATACTAGAATCATAGAATCCTTAAGGTTGGAAGGGACCTCTAGAGATCATCTATTCCAACCTGCCCTGCACACGCAGGGTCACCTAGAGCATGTGGCACAGGATTGCATCCAAGTGGGTTTCGAAGATCTCTAGAGAAGGAGATGATGAAGGTGATTTCTCGTTAGCAGGTGTGTCTTACCACCTCTGTGGCATATCCCATGGGAAGATGATCACGAGACACTTGAACTAAGTAGGCTCTGAAGCATAACTGTTGCCAGGTGGGGTACAGCGAGGACTAACTATGTTGTTTCCCTCATGTTCTCTGTGACTTTGRTGGTGTTCTGAACTCCCAGTGCTACTGCTTTGTTCTTAGTAATTCCGTGTATGCTATAGTGCAGTCCTCTGCTACTGTCTCCCTTCTTTCCTGTTCTAGTAGTGAGAAATGGCAGATAYTTTGTCTTTTTGCCTTGATTGGTCAGTTAAAGAAAAAAGATTCCTTGATTACTAAAACAGAAGGAAACATCCTTTTCTGGAGGTCTTCAAAACCTGCCTGGATGYGACCCTGTGTCACATGCTGTGGGTGTCCCTGCTGGAGCAGGGGGGTTGGACTAGAGGATCTCTAGAGGTGCCTTCCAACCTCAACCATTCTGTGATTCTGTGAAAATAAGTTTACACAGATAATCAGAAAGGTGAGAAATTTCTTGCAACTTAATGGAAATCGTAGGTATTGGATCGCAGTAATGGATCTTTAACTCATTACTACTATTTAATTGAAGAGAATTAAAAGAGATGCGAGTTGGACAYGTTCTTTTTTAGGGCAATTAATGATGCAGTCTACCCTTAACTTCTAGACTCATCTAGCCCAAATATAGAAACATAACTAAAATTTAGAAAAGGTACTGTAGATAAATCTCAAAATGATTTCTACCTTGTTACTTTGCATTTAAAGGAGTGTTACCAGTTTAGGTTGAAGTGGAAACAAAATTTCATTAGTGGAAGCAAATGGAGGTGTTTTCCTGAGGAGATCTTGGGTAATGTCACTTTCAGATGCCCCAGGCAAAGCACTTGCTTGTGTGTGTCTACCTCTTTCTGTACTTAGACATCCAGAAATTCTATGTTCTGCTTTGCAGGGCAGCAATTCATCTGCAGAGCTGRTTGTTTCAGGTTTTTGAAATTTGCAGCAAAAATGTCTTCATAAATTTGACAGGTGATTATTAGAAATGGTTAGGAAGTGGATTTAGGTCTTGTTGTTTTAGGAAACAAAATTGCACTTGTGGGTTGTGTAAAGTCTTTTGTTTGATGTTTGAATTTCAAACTTACACTAACCACATTAGGCTGTTTCTTATACTGTTCTGCATTTATTTATTTATTTATTTAGCATTAATCTATTGAGTGGATAGAGTTTTTTTTTGTAATTGTTCTTGCTAAATATAAGAATTTGGCAAGAAGTACTTAGTTTCATTCTTCCCAAAAAAGAAGATTTCAATTTGTTCACCTCATTAGCCCTTGCTAAACTACCTGTTCTTGTAACATTTTTAAACATGATATATTTTTATTCTGGATTTTTAATTTTAAAGGTCACAGGATGTGATGGATCAGTTTGCTCTCACAGCTTTAGTATCCTTGTAAGTGCTGCGTAGTTCAGTCTCAGAGGGATGAGAATTCTGCCTAAAATATGAAATTAGACATCACGAACACTACTAATTTACCTAGTTAAGGGAAGACCTTATAGGCTTTGCAATGAAGGTCCTAGCAATGGATTTGTTTTCCATCTTAGTACATATCCTGCTTTTTTTTTTTCTTTTTTCCTCCTTTTCCCAAGTGGTTTTAGAAAGAGCCTTCAGTCAAGGTTCATACCACAGACTAGTATGGTAAAAAGCAATTCTTTGAAGTTTGAAAATAACTGGTAATAATTGAAGACAACTAAGTTACAGATTTGAAATGGTTTTACAAATAAATCATAGATAATTTAAATGGCATTTATGTGATTATATCCGTAACAGATGGAGTATTTTAGGGGAAAAAGGGATTCCTTTGGACATATGTGATAAGCTGTAGTTCTACAGTGTAAGTCGCATGGTTTGAGCCCTCCTGCAGTCGCTCAGCATCACGGGGCTCTGCGGCCAGATGAAGATTCACTTGCAAGTGTCCTGCTTCAGCATTCAGATGCTGTGCAGTCTTTGGCATTATTCTGTCACTAGTGTTTTAAGTTAGGAAGATAGACCATGATATAGACTTTTTTTTTTGATTAAAAATAATTAACTTCCTACTGAAAGAGAGCAGATAGTATTGCATTTTTTTTAATTAAGAAAAGGAAGAGCTTACATTCCAAGCAGGAAAATATAAGAAGCGATACTAAAGGAGAGAAGAAAGTTTTAAAACAAATGGTAAAGGAAAAAAGAATGACAAGACCTTGAAAATGCCCACAGATAGAGCTTTCCTTTTTCAAGGAAGAATTCCAGTCTTTTTTCTTCTTTGGAGAAGTCCCACTCCTCAGTTTTCTTTAGGTGGTGTTTTGGAGTCCTGAGATCATATCAGTTGATTTAGCAACCTAAGCATCAGCCTTTTGCTAGGAGGAAAGCTTATGGTATTTATTAGTGTAAATGCTATTCTAAATTTGTTCTAAATTATTCAGACAAAGGGAAGGACATAGGTTAGCACAAAAAAAAAAAAAAAAGGAAAGCTTGTGTAGCTGACATTAGAGAGATATAAACTTCAGCATTTTAAAATTCCTGCTGTTACCTTTAGTTAGTTTTCAAAGCACATTTCTCCATTCATGCTGTGCAATGGATATTTCAATATAGAAAGCATAACTGAATGAACCAAATACTTCAATACTGCTGCTCTCAAAATCTGCATAATAGACCTTTATTGGCAGTGGTGGTGTTCTGTTTTGTTTTTAAACAGTTTGCTTAACAATATGCTCTCAACAGCCTCTATTCACCACAAATAAAGGAAGCTATTCTACATCAGATTTAGGTCAAGGGTTTCAATTTCAAGAGAAAATGATGCATGTCTCCTTTGTGGGTGGTGGAATGTTTACATCTTTGCTTGAGTTTAAAGTTTTCAGGAATTCTCTTCAACCAGCATTAAACAAATTAATAAGACTAGGGCAGTCATCAGGTTGAATCTTGCCTTCAAATTAAACATATTTTTAAAGCAGAATATCACTTATTTTCCACAGAATTATGTAAGTATTTGCCTGTTGCCTGGGAAGCAAAACAAAAAAAAAAAAAATAATTTTTCAGAATATGTTTTGCAAAACTTGCATTTACCTCACCTTATACTCACTCTGACTATCCTTCAAATCCAAAATTCCTTTTAAATTTTTTTAATTGAGGTAACCATTTATAATCTTTTTTTAATAAAGAGAACTGCTAGGAATATAATGTAGCAGGGCACAAACCTGAATTTATTCATTACTAATTGATCAGGGAAGTTATCATGAATGAGAGAGATATTACTGGGAATGAAAATGACTTCTTAGTTTTGGTCTTCAGTACAATTTTAAAGTACTCTTACAGATGTGTTTTCTTAATAAAAAGGAGATAATAGTGGAGGATGTCTGAAAAAATAATAGTGGAAAAAAACTAGTAATTCATAAAAAGAGGTTTTAGCAGGCTACATATTATGGAACATCTCTCTGTAGGAATGTGGCTCAGTTGCTAGCCCAAGTCAACACAGTTGCATATAAAGAGCTATATTGGAGAACTGAATTAACAAATATTGTCTCAGTATTTAAAAGGCATGTACTTACAGAGAACAACAGACTGGTAAACTTTAGTTACACTCGTTAATTGGATGGATTTGCAAATATGAACTTGCAAAAATACTTGATAATGCAATTTTGTAGACCTGAATGTGCACAATTTATGGAAAGGAAATTGTGCTTCAGTGTTCTATTACATTTCTTTGACATTATCAGTAAACCAGTGGTTATTTCAGAATGGTTAAGCCAATATATACTCTGAGAAGATTTCTTTTTTTTATATAAAGAAGCTTGCTAGTCAAAAGCCACTGATCATGCTTAGTAGTGGCAAGATGATGGGCAAATATGGTCAGGATCTAAATTTAGGAAATGGAAAACAAGAAGTGAGAATAAACCCTAAGTTTTATTTTGCTTGCAGGCTTGGAGCAGGTGRGAAGAGCTTTCTTGCAGGCCCTACATTAACTAGTAGTGGTCTGGAGTGGAGAAAGAACAATATTTATAGGCAATATACATTAATTAGGTAATTTAAGACCAGGAAGAACTATGAAAAACTAATGTATATAGGTGTGGAATAGTAGTTGAAGGCAGTGTTGATAAATGCACTGGGAAAAGGAACAAGAATTTTTCATACATTTTGCCAGGTTCTAAATAAGCTGCAGCAGCCTCAGGAAGGGGATCTGGGCRGTCCCCAGGAAGCTCTCCGAAGATGGGTGGAAACAGCAAGAATCGGAAATGACAGTAATATGGAAATAATACAATGCTGTTGAGTAATTAAATGGTGATTCCTCTTGATAGTTCCACTTATCTCCAACAGGATTAATAAAGAACTTGGAGAAGGTCAGAAAAATGTAAAGGATATTATGAATAGCGTGGGAAACTCCTTTATAGAAAAATATTTAGACTAGGCAGTAGGTTGCGCCCCAAACATTAGCAATAGAAGTTTATGAACAAAAAGGATATGTGCGATTTAAGAATTGTTGCCAAGCAATGAGCACTGAAGGAAAATATAACTTGCATTATATAGAGACTTAAATCATGCTTTTCTGAGAGATTAGTCTGTAATGATGGAGGAGGAAAGAAGATATATTTCTCTCTAAGATATATTTCTCTCTATGGTTAACTTCTTTTTTTCTCTTTGTCTTTCTTCACTATGCCTGGTTATGAGTGTTGTGAGAAATGGGATACTAAATTAGGTGGATCACGGATGTGTCCAAGAGTGGCTTCATCTTCGTTGCTGACTATATCTTCACTATGAAATAACTTTAATATTCAGTGATGTGTATAACTGCAAGTTGCAAGAATGTTTTCTTCAGAAGTAATGCTTTGCAGTGACACAATTAGTACATTTTTAGCATTTTCCAACTTGTTTTTTTTTGTGATAGAACTTCATATCTGTTAGTTTTGGGTATCTTCGCACCTTTTAGGTGGTAATTTTTACTCCTATTAGTAAAAGCTATATTTCTGGGGAACAGAAAAGTGCAACTTGTGTATATTCCTGTTTTCCTAGAGTGAAAAATATTTTGAGCATCAGAATTAATTTCACAAAAGCTGGGGGAAAGTTTCTCCAGTACAGGAAAAAATGCATTCCTTCAAAGGCTTGGATCCATACTTATGCAGTATATTTAATATCATAGAAACTTATCACTATCACTAGCTTCTTTCACTGGTTAATTTTATTTATTTATTCTTTTTTTTTYYTTTTTTTTCAGTCTCTAAATATAGTAGAATCATTTCCAGCCAACTGCTGCAAGTATATTAGAAAAGACTTGCAAAACTGGCCTTTGTACTGATTGATAGTGATTGCCTTTGGTGTTTTAGGGCATGCTTGGCTCTCTATCCCTCTTCTGTCTTCTACCAGGAATAGCTTGGTTCTACCAAGCTTCTCCCAGGAACAGCTTAGAAAGTTTTGGCATGTGAACATTTGCTGTGAGCAGAACTCGATGTCATTCATGATAACACTGAAGTAACTAGGAATTGAAGGGCTACAGAACGCTAGGAATTGGTGTGCCTTTTATGTAGGGGTCTATTAGTTTCATCTCTGTAATCTCACTTTGTTTCTTTTCAGTATTGTACATACGATGCAGTAGATCTTTCCTTTATCCTGGTGGAAAAACTCTGTGTTATTTATCTTGATAGAATTTTAGATAAGAATGCCAAAGGAGTTCCCCTTTGCTTCAGAGTTTGAGGGCCACAGATGATACATGCTCCTGAAGCATTCCCAGCTAGAGTGTTTTTTCAGGTATTTAGCACTGGAAAGCAGGCATGGGATAAAACCAAAAAAGCTTCTCAAAGAGGTGAAAGACAGAAGTGAACTACCAATTCTRCAATGGAATTACTACAGAGAAATAACGTAAACTTTTTGAATGCTGTAAAATGACACGGCCCCTTGGGTTGAACGGTGTAGGCGCAACGTGCATGTACTCAACCGGATGTCCTTAGGCCAGATTATACAATTATACAACAAATAAATATGTACTCAGTGTAGCTATCTGACCAAAAATGTTAATTCTGACATATGTTTTAGATGTAACAGGAAAAATGCCGTGGTGCTTTAAATCAGCCTTTAGTGAACAGTGTTGTGTGTTAGACTCATACTGATATTATATCTATCCTTTTATTGTTAAATAAATACCTAAAAGAAAACAAATGTGGAGCATGTTAGTATAATTAAGGTCTGGAGGAAGCCCATTGATCCCTATTTGGAACTGCTGATAATTTAACTTTGCATCATTATGGGATTGCTTCAGACAATCAGATGGAAACATAAGGCAGCTCAGTTCTTTCCCCTATGGCTTTGGTTTTTGCATTTCCGAACAACACGTGTACTGTATTTTTGTTATGGTATTGACTGCCCAGGAAGAAATCAGTGGGGAGAGTATGAAAGCAGTGTGAGAGGGAGGAGACGTGCTGTTCACTCCTCAGAACCTGAAGTGTGGAGTTTAAACCACATGCTTTTCATTTGTTCTTAGGTTTTCCGAAAAAACAACCATCGAATGGTTGCAGCTCTTTGAAGGTAGTGGGGTTCCATATGGTCCAATCAACAACATGCAGCAAGTATTCTCGGATCCTCAGGTTTGTTCTCACCAAGCCTTTTCTATACATTATTACATGTGTTTTACAGATACTGAATAACGGTCATTTATCCTCCCAGGGTATAGTAGAATAAGAAATGATATTACACATCCTCAGCTTACATGTTTGGGAACACATGCCATGCCACAGTGTGCTACGGCATAGGTGTTCCTTGTCCTCTGTGGAAACTGCCCTTCAGCAGTGCCTAGGAAAACAAGGAAAGAAAATGCAACATGCTGTTAAGCAGATTTGTCAGATAAATATTCAGGAAAGTAACCTTCTTGTGCTTTCTGAGTAATCTTTTTTTCCTTTTATTTTTCTGTAGTTTATGAATAACTAAAATCTATACTGTTCAGGAAAAAGAAAAGGCAAAATTTTAAACRGAAACATGAATATGAAACAAAATCTGATGAAGAAAGATTTTAATCTTTTCTTGGGCTAGTGTTTTCCTGAAGTGAGAGTGATTCAGCTTTTGTAAATATTTTACTGAATTCCATCTATACTTAAAGGATATTTTTACTTTCTAGCACCTGTAGAGTTGTAACATCTACATGTTCAGTGATCACTCCCCTTTTTCTTACTGTCTGGCTTATGGTGTGTTGATGATTCTAGCACAAATTCAGTGTAATAGTATTCTAGAGTTATTCTACTGTGCATTGAAATGTCTTTAACATCATTTCTAATAATGCAAGTAGCCTTTTCAACAAGGACAGTGCATTTTTTAAGAGTGCCAACCTATAGTCAAAGTTCTACTCATAAATGGATCTCATGAAGAAACAAAAGACCAAGGAATGAAAAAATCCCTGGTTCATTTCAGTAACCTCCCCACTTCCCTGTCCCCCCAACCCCTTCCAAAAACAATAAAGGAAGAGAGAGAGAGATTGGCTATTAAAATAAATGCCMATCTTGGATGTGTCTATATATTGTCTGGAAGCATCTATCAGGAGTGTGAAAAGGGTTATAGCTTTTTGGAAAGAACAGCAAACATATTCTTCTATCATAGAGATTTATTATACTTGAAGGGAGGTTTATGTGGCTACCACAGTGACAGAGTGAAAGTTCCCTCTTTTCAGATTAATATGCTCTTTCTCCTTGGAATGAGGTAGCACCATGCTGTAGCGGGCGCTTGGGCCAACTTTCCCACTTCATAAATTCACAGGGATTAAGTGTGAATTTTGAAGAATATACAGCAGGAATCTTGACTTTACCTGGTGGACTTTACTTGGTTGTCTGGTTATATTTGGGGCAACACTGGAAAAAAACATCCTGTGTTTCTTCTGATGCTCCRTCAGATTTTTTAAAAAATCAGTTCCAAAGTGCAAGGTGCCCGTTTTAAAKGGCCCTTTAAGTCCCTGGACATTATGGATGGCACTTGCACCCCAAATTGAAGAAAACTTTGTGACCCTGTTCTTGTTCATCCTACTTTTAAAGTAGTATAGCAGAATTAGCCTATCCCATATTTCAGAATACTTTCTCAGAAAGGATCATCCTTATCTTTAATTTTTCTGATAAAACTATTTGCACTTTTRAACCCTGCTCTAAAATAAGTGACACTCGGTCACTGCATTCTTGTTGTTCTTGGAAACTAAAAGTTAGCATTTATGGTAATATTGAGTGTTATGAATTTATTTGATTTTTGGTGCTGTCTGCTTTGTTTAGCATTTTCTCCCTGTTATGATTATTTTGAAGGGAATAAAAAGACGGACTCTTGTGTGTGGTGGTTCCCCCCCCCTCCCCCCCCCTTTCTCTTTTCCATCTTGAAAACTGGGAAGGAGTTAAYCTAGCTTTTAAGTCAAGCTATTTACACCACTGATGTATGTTTAGGAGAAATGTCACTTAACTTATGTTTAATAACCTTAGTTACTAATACTGTGTAACAATAAAATGTGATTTAAAATGAATTTACTGTACCCAGTAATCTGCGTGTAAGTACATTTGCTTTCAACAACTGCATAGGCTCCAGAAAAATACTAAACCTGCTGAACTTGAGTATATACAAACTAATCTACCTGCAAAGCAAGATGCTTAGATTTTKTAACTTGGTCTGGATGCTTCCCATCTTGAGTGTTAGGAGCAGTAGAAAATCCTCCAAAATGTRTAACTAGGAGATCTGAATCTCAAGACAATTCCATTGACTTTCATGACCGTTGTCTTCCTAATCATTTACACATTTTGGTAGCTGTAAAGCAAAAATCATTCATTTTATATGCGCACACACACACACACACACATATACACACATATACATTTTTATATGTGTGTGTGTGTGTATATGTTACATGTATTTGTGCAGACGCACATCACTGGTGACCAATACGCACTGTGACTATGTYGACAATCACCCAAGTACCTGCCAGCGTTCCTGTCAGTAATGCCCCAAAAAGCTTTCTGGTGCAGTGGGAAGTTAATGGCCAAGGACCAAAATCCTGGGAAGTGTAGGGCGGGAAGGGAAGCAACTCTGAGGAGGCGAGAAAGAGAAGCTGAAAGAGAGGACTGATGTGGCATAATGGAATTTAATCAGCTGAAGGTGGGTTGATTTTTTTTTTCAAATATTATTTTATTTTAACTAAATGGACACGAGGACTCTGAAGGCCAAGTGTGGTTTGTATAGCTTTTTTTAAACTGAGATAAAACAACACATTTTTGATCCCAGGACATTTTGTTAATATCATTAACTGCTTCAGTTGTACTCCAGGGGAGCTGCCAAAAAACATGATTTTTTTTTTTTTTTTTTTTACTCAGTGAAGAGTGCCAGGTGATACTGTTTTTTCCATGAATGGAGTGAAATATCCATTTTTCCCAACTGATTATAATCCTTTACTCATTCGTGAGGTTAAAATGAATACCACAGCCACTTGTACTGCTAAGTCGATCAGTCTGTGCATACAAGTATATGCCTGTGTGCTGCAGCATGTATGGTGAAAAGGGCTGAGAGAAACAGGGGCACATCCAGTAGCCAAGGGGGCACGTTCCTTAAAACGAAGGCAGAGGACAGAATGTTTGTGGAAGTTCCTATAAGCTCTTAGTAGTACAGTATAGACTGTTTTCATAAAGCTTTTTACAGTCAAACTCTATTTTAGAAATATGTTCTTTTAACTAGGCCAAGATCGTACAAAACATTAAAGGAATTCTTAAAAAGTTTCAAAAACTTACTAGTGACCTCAGTATGGTCCTATTTAACATACCCTCGGGAACATGTGTATGAAATACAATGTGGTTTGAGGGTTTCCAAACAAAACAAACTTAAAAGAGAATACCATTTTAATAGAAACTATTCAAATTCTCCCAAAAGATAAAGCAAAACAACAGGTACGTGCTGTACCGCAGCTAACTATGAAAGGACGAAGATCTTTGCTGGTTAAGCAAGGAGAATATTACTACGATTATTTTATTATTATTAACATTGTCTTTCCTTCTTTCCCAATGTGATTTCTTTCACGGTCCTTTTACAGTACTGCTAAGTTCATCCCATTGCTGGTACTTAGGAAACAACTAAATAACCAGACATATTAATGGCAGTTTACTAAATTGGTAATTAATATTTTTCCAAACYAGAGCCATACTCCTTGATGAATTTTACTGTATGGATGTTGCCATTTGAAAGTAAAAATGAGAGCCATAAGAGGGTACCTTTTTTTCCTGTTTCTTTTTTTTTTTTTCACCTTTTTTTTTTTTTCCTTTAACAGAGCAGTTACAGTCATACCACACAAGTTGAGTATATCAGGTGTAAGACATCACCCCGATGCATCACTTCTGAGAAATATGGGGAGGGAAATATCAGAGCTGAAATATCACAGCTGGCCCTGATTTCAGCTCCTGCCAAACACCTGCAGACTCTAAAAGGATACCAAAACAAAACTCCACCCTATGGCAAGAGGCCATCCCTTAACAACCCTTCCCTGACTTTGCATCACTATAAAAATTAATTTAACATTTTTTACAGAAACCTTAGTCTTCCTGTCCCAGAAGGCCCTTACAGTTCCTTTAGCTGTTGCTCTGAATATGCCCCAGAAAGAAACAGAAAATTGAAGTATTAAAATATCTGATAGCTGGAAATTATCTGATGTTTTCAGTTTATTATTTGTGGAAACTTATGAAGCTGGTAAATTTTTATTAACCTCAAGATCATCGCTTATTCTGTAAGTCATTTCATTTGAACACAACCTGGCAAAAATTTTGCAGCATCTGGTAAAAGCTTCTACAATCAGTGTTGTGAACACAGAAAACAGCAAAAGAAATAAAGTATTTTTATTTCTACTTTTTTAGAAAGCATCTSATCTTTTTTTTTTTTTTWAAAAAAAAGGTGATGCATTTTATGGGCCACATCGTTAATTGCTTTTGCTATTCTTTGTTGAAATAGACTTTTGTGACCCACTGAGGGCTGTCCAATTTGAGTAAGATTATATTCAAGTCCGTAATACTGCAGGGAGTGGTTTTTTACATACAGAGGTTTCTGCAACTGAAAAGCAGTTGATGAAGGCCTGAGGTAATACAATGTGTCTGGAAGCAATTCCTAGCAGACAAGGGGGGGGGGGCGCGGAAAACTGAATTTTGCATGTGTCTCTTAAATCAGTATTAGAGCTGGTCGGAAATTTTCCAGTGGAATGTTTTTCCATTGAAAAATGCCGGTTCATTCAAAGTGAAATATCCACAAGGAGGTGTCTAAAATAAAATTTTATTTTGAAACAGAAATCGAGCTCCATTCTGTGCCGTATTGCTAAGCTGAAAATGTGCAATACGTAGTTTTGATTTGGTGTTTCTAGCCCATCTTTTACTTCAATTTATACATTTTATGTAATGGAAAAAACAAAGCAACCCATACCCAGCCCTTTAATTTGGTCAAAAGTAGTTCTTTCATACTAAATTACAAATGCTCTCAAGCTTCTGGTTTGTGGGAAATTTAGAAAGTGAAGTGGAAAGCGTTCAAAGGTGGAACGCAGTTTGAAGAAGTAAAATGGAAAATCCAGTTCTAAGACTGTTTGTAGTATGATTCCCACATATACACAAATATGCAGGCTTTTATTTGTTATGAGAGAGTTCTGTATCCAGATGGACTCAAAATGAGACATAAACTGGGCTTTGGGATGATGAATATGGCAATAGGAGGTGTTTAAATTTGTGTCGTGTTTTCATTATCTCGTGTTTTTTTGTCTGGCCTCACTGATCTCACACAGACTAGCAGAGCTCTTGCTATGGAGAACTTGTAAAATGTGTAGAATTTCTGYATCAATATGTATGGTTAGTCTTGTATTTTTGTTATGTCTTTTTTACACAGATAGAGATCTACTGTATAGAAAAGAAAAATAGTGGAAAAGGAAGTAGTTCACTACATTTTATTATGAAGTTTTATTTTCATTTACTTGTAACTTTGCAGACCTTAATGCCTTGAGTGGAAATTTCCAGTGCTGATCATGTGCCTATGTCTGAACTTCACTTGGAAACAGTTTAGATAATTGTGTTTACTATACAATTGTATATATAGATATACATTATATATATAAAATATATTTTATATATTAAAAACATATAAATGTATGTACTGTATTTTAGGACCAGTTTAGGGCTATCTATTGTCTAGAATATTAATGTATTCTCACAATTGGTCTCATCTGGGAGCTCTCCTGCCTGTATTTGAGATAAATATAAATATATATTTGCACAGAGACTTTAGTTGGGAGCAGGAAGGTATATTTAATGGATGAGTTTTTTGTTGCCCTTCGCTTCCACGCTACCTGGTTGTGAATGAAGAGTGATGGGGTCATGGGTATTTAGGAAGGGGAGGAGGAAGAGGGAATGGGTGGAGGAACATGTTGGAGCTACATGGTGRGATAAGCATAGACATTGGAGCCAGTCAGTAAAGGTTATGAAGGGAAATGAGAAGGCTAAGAACATAGGCGTCTGGAGSGGGAAAATGGATTAGAGGTATAGGAAAGATCAGCAGACACCAGAAGAAAATGTGGCAGCAGCTGATTCAAAGGTATGATAAAGAATAAAAGAAGAAGAGTAGAGGCTGGTGAGCAGGAACAGTAGTATTTACAGCAGTAAAGGAAAGCTGGAAGATCTGTATCTCAACATCAGAGTTTCCATTTCTAAAACTTACAAAACTTAGCCCTTAAAGCAATAAATAATAAGAACACAGACATGAGGAAATTAATGGACAACCTTATTGAACATAGAAGATCCTTTAATTCGTAAGCACTATGATATTTTTAAAGCTGGTGTCATTTCTTTCTGGTGTACCCTCATCTTCCAGTGTATAGGATGGACCTTTTTGTTCCGTAGAGGTGCATCTGTTTGCCTGGTGTTGTTGTCTCTTGGATTGCTAGTGTMTTTGATTCAGGATATGATAAGCTGGTTAGAGAGATGAGGGGTCGCAGACACAAGCTTCATCTTTATTGAAGTTGCAGGGAGAGAGTCTTGTTTGACATTCATTTCCCACATAGTTCACAGGTACTTTGGAGAAAGTCACTTCAATCAAAATGTTAAAAGGTTTCCTTTTAAATGTGTGTTCCTAATTTTTTTTTAAGTGTTTGCTTTGTGACACCATATGCTAAATATTCAGGAGCATTTAGCTCTGAAAGATTTAAATGAAACGGAAAGTGTTTAAATGACTTTGGTCATTTAAAAATGTGATATTGTAGAAAAAGCAGGAAAAATCACAAAGCAATGCTTTTGACTTTAGCTTTCTCTCTCTTGAGAGAGACATGAAATTGGTACTTTTCTAGAGGCGWTACTGTAAAGATATAGTTGCTGTGCTTCTGAAAAATTATGATTCTTAGGAGAGGGCATCAAAGAAATCTCTTCAGTAAATTAGTTTTGTATTATGTGATTTGATTGATTTGTAATAAGGCCTGGAATTCTACAATGTATACCTTACAAATGTGAATTGAATCCCTTTTACTTCACTGAGTAAGGAGAAATGGTTTGAGATTGTGTCTAAAGACTGTGCTGTATTTTGTTAGGGCATTCAAATCAATGATGCTTAATAGGGATATTTTTAATTTTCTTCTCTAGTTTCTTTTCAATGGACATATGTGTATATTTTATGTATTTGGCTAGTACTATTTGTTYCCTGTGGTGAAAAGATTAAAATAAGTAACAGAATACTAATTGCTGAAAAGCATTTCATTCAAGGTCTGTTCTCATAAGAGAGTCAACTGTGTTTAAAAATAACATACCAGGCATAGTTATTCAAAGTTACAAAAAGTCAGTCACCTAACATCTTATAGCAGACCATTTTAGAAGGAGACTGTCAAAAGCCATATCGATGTTTGCAGCAAGGAATATAGCAAAAAACAAACAAACCAACAAACAAAACTTTTGAAACCTTTCAGGTCTTTGTTAGGTTTAGGGTTCTGCAGTACAGACGCTTGTTCCCCAGCTTCTTTCACTAGTTTCTGTCCTTGCAGCACTTAGACATTCCCTAGTCTTGCCTCTCATCAAAGTGATTTCAAAGGATCTGCAATCAGGGTCTTGCATTACTGGAATATGATTGGGATGTTATCCAACTTAGGTATATATACTAAGCTAGATGATGTATAGCTTAGAAATCCCCCACAGGGCACAAGCCCAGCCCTCACATCTGCTCAGGTAAATGTTGCACCTCAAAAGAGAATGAAATTTATACAAAGTTGAGTTGTATTTATACAAAGTTGGGTGAGTGTAAATTCTGTTATGTTTAGAGGGGGAAATATGTGTCCATCCTATCTAGTCTCACAAGCCAAGCAGAGTGTGTAAACACTGCAGCAATAGATTCAATTGGTTCTCGAAAAGTTTGTTCATCTGAGCATTTTCTGAAGAGCCATTACTAAGTGATGGTCAGTTAAGCATGGATAGTCTTTGCCTTCCCAGCAATATTTACACTGTGAGAATATCTGTATTGCCTGTTGATTGACTGACTTACATGACCACAGATAGTCAAATAAGAAAGTGCCATTTTTTGTTTTAAAATATTTTCCTAAGTTGACATTTATCTGCTTACTAAGCAAAATTTATAGTAATATCAATAACTAACACTTTGGCATTTCACAGTAGAATTTAACATGCTTCAGTATATAGCTGCCTCTTGCAAAGGATATATTTAAAAAATTATTGCTGCATTTTATATTCATCACATTAATTGCTACTCTGTCTTCTTGGTGCTCATGTGCAGATAGTCTGGATTTTTCTATCTTTCCCAGGGAGAAAAAGGGCGAGATTTTATCATAGTTCTTGTTCACTTTTAAATAGTCTTGTTTGTAGTATGACTAGTATGATGGAGCTCAGTAGTGTGAGTAGTGTTTTGTAGGCATCAAGATAATGTATTTTGGAGAACAAGTATTTGGCACCTTACACTTCTGTAGCTACTTCTGTCTGAGAGATTCTGATGATAATGTGTGTATTCCAGTAAGGACAAAAATAAAGTGGAAATCAAACTTAAAAAAATAAAATGTTGCGTATATAAAACTTCAGTTAGTGTGTGATCTACAGCTGCATTTCTTGAGTGTTCCACTTAATGTAAAAGCCTTAGCTCAAAGCATCACCCTTCTCCATCATCCTGAAATTGAGTTTCAGGAGCTCTCTTCAGCCTAAGTTCATCTCAGAGTCCCACTCAACTGCAGAAAAAGAAGTGATATTTTGAGCTGAGACGCTGACTTGCTCACTTTGCATTATACTTATGCAACAGCGTTTTTAAAAATACACTGCTTTCACTGTATGGTCCTTACTGACAGGGAAGAATACTTGAGCAATGAAAAGGCAAGTATGTAGGCTGAGTAGGAGTGGATATTGGAAGATTTAGATTTCCAACCACTACAAAAAGGCATTAATTAGCCAGGCAAGCTTTCACTGTCGTTTCCATTTTCCTTCTCATCCCTGGCTGATTTCATGTAAGTTTGCACTGTGATTCAAGTAGACAGTTTGTCAAGAAGCAGGAGGCATTTCCTCTCTGGGCACGGCCACCGAGGCCAGGAGTGTTATTACCCTTGTTTTAAAGAACTCATCCGAAGCTTAAAACCGGCCACATCCTTCAGATGTCAGCACTCTGCACAGCCAGACACATGTTGAAATTTTCTCCACACTGTTTCAATTGGCTCCTTAGCAACCGTAGCATTTAATTACAGCAATTTAAATTGGAGGTTGTGTCATTTTGTAGATATACATATATATATWTTTTTGGTATTGCCTAGAAGTCTTGGTTAATTTTGTTAGTGATCTCAGGTATTCTTTGAAACACTGCTTTTTGCAGGCCYAGAAAAAAATATCCTGATGTATTTTTGAATAAAAAAATAAATGCCAATCTTGATCATGTATAGAGAAAGGCCTTTGGGGTGACACTGTTGCACGGAGTGACACCAGAATCATATCATGGCTCATATAAGAGCAAGAAGGTATAGCTGTTCATATTTTKGTGTGTGCCTGCAATGTCCTATTAAAATAAATATTCATGTAACGGAAGAGTCACCTCAATGTGAAGGTAAAGCATTGAAGATCATTAATGGGGGTGAGCCAGAGGCATACATGAAGCATGCCAAGAGTGGAACTTCAGGARTTTTCAGTCAATTTAGGAATGGCATAAGAAAGGTACAAGAATAAATCAAAGATATCAAGCAGAAAGTATTATCATGTGAATCCCAGTCTGATTACTATGCAGGGGGCGGAATGGGAGGAGGAGAAACCAACCCAAAAAACAAGAGGAAAAAAAGAGAAGAAGAGAACCTCTTAAAAACATCTTCCCAGCAGTTCCTCCTTACTTCCTTGGTATCTGCTGTATATCTGTATGGTCACAAGAAAACAGGAAAAACAGGATTTCTGTAGTCCTTCCTGTGATGCTCAAGACTATCCATTCCTCTGTCTATAACAGCCAAACACCTTTCTTTCRGTCATCAAGATAAAGAGATATTTAGAGCAACTTTAATGTTTAAATTGGATGTGTAGTAGTAAATTTCTGTTTTCCACTTCTCTCTTTTCTACCTTATTCCCTGAGAAATAATGAAGTTAAATGGCAGGAAAAGTATTTACTGACAACAGAGCATGAAAACTAACAAAAAGGCTAATTCCTGATGATCCCTTGGATTTAGGGGCTTTTTTGTAGAAAAATATAGGAAGAAGGAGACTAGCTTCACAATTTTAAGATGGAAGAGCAGGAGAAAACATATTTCAGGTTATTAAATGATATGTTCCTGTCCTGATTCTAGCCATTTTTTCTTGGTACTTTGAAGAGCTAAATTTAATGGTAGTTTTGGCCAAATTTATGCAAGGCYGTAGCCACAGTACAGGCATATCACTACTGCATCCCCCAGTTCTGCAGGTAGGCTTGCCTGCCTGACTTTCAACGTGTCTCTCATAARTTGATTCTTTAATGATAAAATAAAATTGAATTTAACTTGAAAACCAGGATCTATGTGCCAGCTTCTTTACAATGTTTATTTTTGGGGTGTAATATATACACAGCTGATTCTGGTATGTTTTCTGTATCAGTGGAAATCTAGTTATATTGATAGAGTGTTCTTGTATAGCTTGTTCTCCATCCTGAAATGATGCATTTAAGAAGGAATATACTGAATTTTGTGTGTGTTAAATATTTAAATGAAAAGAAATAAATGATATGCCAAAGTATAAAATCTGTGCATAATAATTACATACAGATTTAAAATTTATACATATAAAGAATAATGAGGAATGATCTCACCAATATCAGAATTCCAGAACATAGTATTATTACAAAGGAGTCTTGCTTACTGGTCTGTTGGTTTACTTAGTAAAGCATCAGACCTGCCTTAAATTTTGAGAGTCTAAAATAGCAAATAAAATAGTTTGTAACTTGATTTAAAGTGGTGAGGGTGAAACACAACATGAAATTTGCTGGAGTATAAAACTTCTGTCTTTATATGCTTGCCTGTGCTAAATGAAGTATGTTATAAATTTCCCATATCTTGTTCTGTCTCTAATTGCTATTATTTGCTCAAAACCTCTGAAGAGGTTAGAGAGAGTGATAAAAACATGCACAGGGAGATTGCTATCACTGATAACATCTATCATGTTTTCTTTGTTGAGTGGCTGTGTGTTTTAGTTGGTCCAGTTATATGATAAAATTCTCCCCTCTCCCCTCTTTTTCCTCCTGTACTGGAGTCATYGCAGCTGTTCTCAGGAAAGTAAAATACTGAGTATATTTGCTGATCTAACAATATATTCTGTTACCAAACAAAACAATCTTTTCCTAATGTATGTAGCCTAGCGTTGACCTGTATTCTTCAAAAAGAAGTTTTCAGCAGACAAATACTTCTTTGCTGCTTCSTTGAGCAAACTGAGGTATGATTTTGACTTACTGCTCTCATTTGAAAACAGAGCTTAAAAGCAGTTTTCCTTTTGTATTCAAATTCACTTTTTGATTTGCCTAATCACAAAAATTTAAATGTGTGAACAAAAATTAAGGAGATATAGAAGCATTTTCTTTTAAATAGACCCAAATGAAGAGATGGGACGAAACATTAGAAATGCTTCTCATCTCTCAGAAGGATGATGGCTGGCATAATTCTTTATTATGATACTCTTCTTTTTTTAATAGCTTAGGTCCACTAATTCCACTAAGTCATTTTGAATGCATAGAGCAGGAAGAGGATCTAGGGATATGTAAGTCTGGGGGTGGTTGTTAGCAGGAGTGTAGGAATGGTCATCTTCGTTTCCATTACAACTTCTCAGCAAGAAAAATAAAATGTAGAGCAGAAAGTTCTCCCTTTTCATATTGCACATTTTATTTCTCCTTCTTTCCTCTCCTGTCCTCTGATTGTAGTGAGAATTAGACTGGCTGGCAATTATCCACAACTTCCTGGTGTTTGGTAACTTTAACAAYATGACAAATATAAGGTTGAATATTTCATAAACTCGTATTTACTTATTACTCCTACGCTATTCATGAGCCTTGTGACTCTTCATAATCTCTGGAAAACTTATGCTAGGACTCTATGTTTTTGATAAAATACTACATTTAAAAATAATTCTTAATGAAAATCCAGCTGTCAGCTGCAAAATCCAGCTTTCTAATTTGGAATTCGGAATTGTGGAAAATATTAGCAACTGTTTGTTTTTGCAGCTGACTTAAGCTCAATTAAATGTTGTATATTCAAAAAGCCATACCTATTTTTTAAGTTGCTTCTGTTTTATGYTATACCATATATCAAAATAAATCTAGTGTATGAGTAGTAGAAAAAAAAACCATTTGATTGATATTAATTTTAAGGCAGAAGATACTTCATAGAAGGGTTTTCCTTCAGCAAGTTCATGATACGAAGGTTCAGAAGTATGTTGATCTTCAACGTTTTGCATATAAAAGCAAAAAGCATGTGCTCCTTTTTTTTTTTTTTTTATTCAGATGTTTGTTTTAATCAGTTGCATTTTTTGTTGATCAAGTGGGTTTGAAGGAGTGAAATACCTGAGACATTTCTGTGCGGAGTGTTTTATGATCAGGTTAGCTTGGCATGGCTTTGGAATATGTTTTCTTGCTWATGAGTAACTGAATGCCAGGTCAGAGATAGCTACAGATATACCCCATATACCATGTTGATGGTCCTTGTTTTTCAGAGCAAGAAAGGATCTTCACCTGCTTGCAATTACTTTGGGGTTTTTCTAAACTCCAACAACTCCAGCAGCTTGAACGTGAAAGGTGCTGAACACTGTAACCCCGGTCCAACCRTGCATGTGCTTATCATGCAGTGCTGCATTTGCAGTAGTGCAAATAATCGTATTTATTTTGTACTAGTGCAGACTTGAAAATATTTAGAAGTTTCAAGTTTATTATTGAATTTCATCTATTTTTTTCTCCAAGGAAGGATTTTCTTTATTTCTTCCATCTTAATTTCTGTTGCAGCTTCTTGTCTTACATTGTCTGTTCTCTCTGTGTGTGTGTGACAAAAAGCTAGGTGTTGCTGTTTTGTATTCTTTCAGGATTAATTACTACTTTTTTTTTTTTTTTTTTGTCTTTATAGGCCTATTTTTTTCCCTCTGCTGCAAGAAGTGTTTTTTTCCTATTCTTCCTTTTTGCTATGTATTGGGTCTTTTTTAATAACAACTATGTCTTCAATGTATTTATGCATTCACTCAGGTTTCCAACTTGATAGCTGAAATATTATCTTTTTATATAATGTATTTTATTGAGATACGTTTTAAACCCTTGGGATCAGGAAATGTTTTCCTTCCATTCTTTTACATGCCACATTTTTTCTCAGTAGCACTGAGTACCTAGGAATAATACTAGCAATGCCAATTAAAAGCTATACATCAACACAAATAAATGCCATTATGATATAGCACAAGTTCTAGCTATTGTACTCTGCTGACTACTGTAAAATTGTTTGCCCACTTTAGTGAATTTACATATTTTTATTAATTTGACACTTCATTTATTTCATGCAGTGTTGCATGGAATATACAATGCCGTCTGTGTATGGAGTGTTTGTAGTCTGGGATATACAATACAGTCTGTTTATTTGGGCTCCATACTGGGGCCGATACTGTTCAACGTCTTCATTAGTGACCTGGATGATGGGCCAGAGTGCATCCTCAGCAAGTTTGCAGACGACGCCAAGCTAGGAGGGGGGTGATGGCTGATACGCTGGAGAGTAGGACTAGCATTCAGAGGGACCTTCAGCAGCTGGAGGAATGGGCTAGCAGGAGCCTTGCCAAGAGAAGCAGGTGCCAAGTCCTGCACCTGAGAGAGACCCCACATACCAGTACAGGCTGTACACTGGCTAGGTGGGGAGCTGCTTTGCATGCAGCTCTGCGTGAAGACCTGAAGGCCCTCATGGGTGGGAAGCTGAGCTTCAGTCTTCAGTGTGAGAAATGCTAAGTGTGCGCTATGGCCAATGAGTAAGACGGTAGCATTGGAAGTGCACAGTGAAAGCAGTGGGTGCAGCTGCAGCAAGGGAAATTCTGATTAGTTAAAAAGAAAAAGAAAACCACAGTAGAGGTGGTCAGACTATGGATCAGAGAGGTTGTGAWATCTGCATCCTTGAAGTTATGCTAAATCGGACTTAATGAGGCTCCCAAGAGCCTGATCCAACTTTAAATTTGGCCTTACTTTGAGCACGGCATCTAATTAAGATGATCTGAATGATTCTGTGCTTCTAGCCATATGCTTATGGAATGATTGCCTGTATTCTGTCAAATGACACAAGTGGTGGCATCTGACTAGGCATGCAGGCTCTGTTGAGTGACTGTGCAAACGTTCCTAAATAGGGACTTGTCAGAGTGCAAGCAGCAGGTGAAATTCAAAAGGGAAGAGATTATCAATATTTCAGTAGTTTGGATGCATGTTCAAGCCAAAATTTTAGCTGCTTTTATTTATTATTTTATTTATTTATGCTATCAGATATCCTGCGTATTTGTACATAGGCTTTTTTTTTTCTTTTTTTTTAAACACTAAGATGTTGGATCAGGTTGCCAGCACCTGCAAAATAAGGCGAAAGAGAGATTACCACGTCTGAAATGTTTGTTTTAAATGATCCTTCATAGTGTGAAAAAGAAAAGAAGGCAGAGGGGAAAATGTGATCTTGAGATCTGTTGTGATAAAAAAACTGCCCAAAACAGTTTTATTTAAAGTATCCAAACCTGATAAGGGCAAAAATGGGGATAAAACACGCAGGCTGCAAATGCAGTTCTCATGATTTAAATCTGGAAGGCTGTGCAGTCCATCTGTTTAACATCTTGGAGTTTCAAGAACTCTGCCTTGAAAACCTTCTGTCACAGTGACACATGAAATAAAAGGTTATGTTATGACTTTCAGATGCAAACCTGTAAAAAGTTTATCTAATGGCATAACATCTTTTATTAACCCATTGTTGCTGCTCACCTATAATTGTCTTTTGCCAGCAGTTTTTAGAGAGAGTGTACTAAGTAGGAGAAGAAATGTCAACTCATATTGCAAAAATAATTCTGCAATAGGCATGAAGCTACTTGTTTGCCATAGATAAATAGAAGATAAATATCTTCATATATCTATATATCTCTCCATCTCTTGCTTCCATTGCGCTTAATACCTTTTAGATAGAGTAGTTTCTTRTTTGATTGAGGAAGAGAGCAGGTTATTGGATACCTGAAATAGACTTTGAAAACAATTTGAATGGTACAGAATGCTTTGAATGGTTTCAAGGTTTATGGTACTGAGGCAAAATACTAGTATGCTTTAAGAAAGTATTCTTGCTTTAGAGATGAGTTTAGGCTATAAACCTAGAAGAAATAAGGATCTACTGGTTGCCTTCTAGTTCATATTTGCTACCCCTGTATCTCAGAAGTATAATGTAACATTTCTCAGCACTTATTCATAAAGAGCTACGACAAAGCCGTCATGTAAAAGGTGTATTTGTAGCATACAAGCCTTGCTGACAGAGCTGTGCTAAGAGGTCTTACCAGGCTGGATGGAATCCTGCATGCTTCTAGAAGATGAGGTTTGTGCAAGGGTAGCTCTTCAGACATCTGCACAGGAATTRTCTAGGAGCCCAGTCCCAAGTAGGGAGATTTTATGAACCATTTACTCCAAAGTTTTCTCTAATCCCTTAAATTAGAATTTGGGCAAACAGTTGTGCTTGCCTGATGTTGACATATGARTACCAACATCTTTCACTGAGTCAAAGAGAAATGAGGATCTTATCTGTTGTCAGGAGGTGCTTGACTCCTTGCAAGATGAGGCCATGCAAACATTCACCCCAGCTCGATGCTTGAAGGCTGGTGGGTCTGGAGTTGGCCAGCCTGGAGCTTGCCTACAATGCTCGCCACTTCCATGCTCGCCACTTACCTTCCGAGCAACTTCGCTTAGGTTGTTCATCCAGGTGGTGCTGCATTGCCATATTTCCAGGACAAAGATAGTAATACTCACCTTGCTGGAACACGCTTTCCTCATTGCCTGCCATGGTTTGAGCTCCTTGGTTGGAATCGCAACGCTGGCTTTCTCCATGAGACGCAGCCGCCTCCCAGGAAGCGGCAGCGATTCCGGTGCGTCGCGGAGCCGGTGCCACGCGCGCAGCCGAGGCTTCCCCGGCGCCGCGGCACGGCCTGACCCGCAGCGAGGGGGTGTGTGAGAGGCAGGGAGATAGCGTTTCCTCCAGACACACACACCCTCTGACCCAGACTGCAGAGGAATCTGCTTTGCAGAAGGTTTCCTTCAAGGGATTTTCCACATGCATTTTATTATGTTGGAGCTGATAGTGGTGACAAGTTGCACATTAAGTAACTGTTTCTTCAAAAATGTGCTGTTTATATTCTCTTTAGGAAAAGGGATGTAATACTGGGTTTCTCAGATAAACAAAGTCGTTTGATTAGAGAATATGTTACTTGCTCTCTTCTGCCCAATACCTACTCATTTTAGGCCTTTGGCTTCAGATGAGCAGAACCTGCATGCTTAGGCACACATGTATTTGTATTCACTAAGTTAGTAGCCACCAGGGTTTCCACCAGGGAAATAAGTTTAGTGTGCTGTTAGTAATTTGTTTTCGAAAATATCGGCGAGGTCCTCAAACACGAGTCAGTGAAACATGTGGTCCTAATCATTCCCTTAAAAAGGAGACATGGTCTATTTTCCATTAGGAGCGGTGCTTGCAGCACATGAGTTAATAGGGAATGAGCTTTACACATGTATCGTAAGTGTAGCGTGTGTGCATGTGCTCAGACACACATGTACGTATGTACACCTAGGTATATTCCCATTGAGGGCAACATGATGACTGCTGTAGTACAAACAAGCTTACAGGGCATGTTGCCTGGGGGAAGAATTGGAAAATGTTTTATATATTTTAATATATTTATATTCCAAGCAAAAGTTAAAAATATACATTTGCAGCATGTAATTGGGATAGAGGAGCTATGTAGAATTCTTTGTAAAATGTTGAGGTTTGAAGGCGTTTCTCAGAGTACATAACGGTGAGAAAGATGCAGCCATTATGTTAAGTCTTGCAGTGCTGTATTAGTCTTTGGCTGGACTGGTCATATAGCACTACATATAGACTACTTCATGGCCCACTGAGTCAGGAGGGCACGGAGGGGCTCTCTGATGGCACCACTTTCTCTACTGAGAATTGGTGTGAGGGGATATATAGGCTAGTGGAAATTCAGTCCAGCTTCTCCTTCCTGCCGCGGTGCATGGAGTCTCACGGTGGCCGCAGAGCAAAGCAGCCAAGGAGCGCCCATATTCCACATTCCTCATACCGAGATTCCCATGGCGCCCTACGGAGGGGGCCTGGCTGTTGTTTCCAATTCCTTTGGTTTTCACTAGCTTTGTACTCGATGCTATAACATTCCCAAGGATGAAACCTGGGGGAGAAAGCGGTGCCTGTTTCTGCCTTGAGCCCTTTCTATATAGGCCAGGTGTGAAGCAGAGCGTAAACTGCATCTTTTCCAGAAGAGCCCTCGTGTGCAAGCTTTGCCGCAGCGAAATGGGCTTCGGAGACAGGCTGTTCCAACCCGATCATTTCCAAATAGTGAGACTGACATCCCAAAATGCGTGTGGAAGAAGGATGCAAGGCTCCCTCCTTGTCTTGTAGGCATGGTAACATCTGTATTCTCATGTTTATCCACTTGCAGGTATATATATATATATTTTTTTAAGCTGCACAGACCACTAGATATGATCTCACTAATTCCAATCCAGGAACTTCCTGAGTAATACATTTGTACAAGAATTCACACTACTGAATGCTAAAATTTCATTCAAGAATTTTGGAAGTCATTGATGAGAGGAAGTTTCATTTCTTTCTCAAGCACTGAAGCTGCTTTATATTTGACTATAAGAAAATCCATGGGCTGGATTTACTTACGTTTTATTATTCTCATACACCATTTTTTTTTTTTCTGTGATTGGAAAAAAACAGATAGGAACCAGATCTTCTGTGTTTTTCAAAGCTTTGTGTGTATGCTTTACATCAAATAGTTTAAAAGTTAACATCTTCTTTTTATTTAATAATAGCGGGCCAAAACTGCAAGATGTTTGGTTGATGAGACCTCTACTACTTGAAGTAGTTCCACTGATTTCTTTGGTGCATTTTGCTGTGTGAAGTTCAACTTGTGTGAGTAATAAGACCAGAATTCAGCCTATTTTGATTTTTTTTTCTTTATGTCAGAAATACACATTAATTAGAAGTAAATTGTGTCTTCTAGGAAGAGGTCAATTTGCCAAGTTTCAGGGGAAACTTTTGCCTTCTCCTGTTCTCTGGTAAGCAATTTTGTGAGCTTTCTGCTTCAGATTTTGTGGCACAATAAACCCAAGGGCGCACTATCAAAAATCTGAAGGGATCACGCTATAGATGAAACCGTTTCAGAAGAGTTTATTGGCATGGATTCCACATCATCTTGCTTAGCTGTGTGGTTTTTTTTTTCCTTTTTTCTCCTACTTCTTTCACAAGGAATTTTTCATGGAGGGTCACTTGCATGTTTTTGCAAATGCAGCTTGGGCCTGTCCAAGCTTCATTGCTGCACTCTGGTGTAAGTGGGATATGAAAGGCGCTGCTCTGATGACACATCGTTACATTGGTAGTATATATTAGTCTTACACATTTTTATATATATATATATATATATATATATATATATATATAGTGTGTACAGCTGGGGAACTTTATTAATTGTGTTTCAGAATGAGTGGGTGGGCAATTGCCTTGTATATTGGTTTTTATCTTAAGTGTAACAAGTCCTATCGCCACTATATGTCCAGCTCGGGTACCATCCTTGCCTGGCCTAGCTGAAGAGAGGTGTTTAAGTGTTTATCTGTGTGGCAGCTGCACTACAAGCTTCGCTATATAAGTGCATTCCCAAAATCACATTTCTGAGGCTGAAGTCATCATTACCTTAAGGTTCTCCAGTTCCTATTGCATTTACCTAAATTGCTGCATCTGTTATTTTTGGCAGTGGATACAATTATGCAAGTTTTTCTGCAGATTATCAAGATAAATCTCTCTGTTTTTTATTTTTTATTTTTTTTCCTCCTCTTCCCTCTGACACTTGCTGTATTGTCATCACTGATCCCTTGTCTTATGTGCTCTTCTCAGTCTTGTTTTCTAATGAAGGAGGATATCAATTCTCAAAAATAAATATGTTCTTGTAAGCCTTCATTCAAGTCAGCATTCTTTTTTCAAGAAAACTGCCTGGGCATATCCATAACTTTGACAGGACTTTCAGCATGTGCTTAAAATACTTAAATGCTTAACTGAATAGGGATGGTCTAAATCTTTCCTGAATCAGAGCCATAATTTTTGATGTGTCAGTTACAGGACCCATTGCAAAATCTCCTTTGGGAGACAACTCTAGATAATGTGAAAGACAGAGAGGTATCTTTGCAGGGAAGCTTCATTTTACATTTTATTTCATCTGGCTTTGTCCTGGGAATAGCATTTACCCCTGCCTATCATAAAAAATGAGTAGATTGCTCTGCTTGCCTGTTGTTAAGAGTTTCATCTGTGTTACAGCAGAAAGTTTACCTCTGCCTTTGCAGTCTGGTGTGAGAATGCAGCGTGCTAAAGCGTGAGTTTCCATGTGGAAGCCTCACATTCTCCCTTCTAGCTGCACGTTGCCACCAGTGCTTCATTTGAAAAAAATCTGTGTTGTGTTAAAGTTATCTATCACCTTGGCAAGCTGGGGGAGAGGAGCAAAGAGGAGTTCAAGTAGACGAGGGGAAAGGCCAACTGTTATTTGTCCTACTTTCATGGTAGAAACACCTCTTTGTAAAGCTTACAAAGATTAAAGATCCAACGGGATTCTGGGGTGCATTAAGAAGAGTGTATCCAGCAGGTTGAGGGAGGTGATCGTCCCCCTCTACACAGCCCTGGTGAGGCCACATCTGGAGACTGTGTCCAGTTCTGGGCTCCCCAGTACAAGAAGGATGTGGAGCTGCTGGAGAGAGTCCAGCACAGGGCTACGAGGAGGATCAGGGGCCTGGAACATCTGCCCTATGAGCAAAAGCCAAGAGAGCTGGGTCTGTTCAGCCTGGAGAAGAGAAGGCTGAGGGGGGACCTGATCAGTGTCTATAAATACCTCAAGGGAGGCAGTGAGGAGGAGGGGGCAGCCTCTTTTCAGTGGTGGCCAGCGATAGGACTAGAGGAAACGGCCACAAGCTGAGGCACCAAAAGTTCCACAGGAACTTGAGAAAACACTTTTTGACAGTGAGGGTGACAGAGCCCTGGAACAGGCTGCCCAGAGAGGTTGTGGAGTCTCCTTCTTTGGAGATCTTTAAAACCCGCTTGGACGCAGCCCTGTGCCATGTGCTCTAGGTGACCCTGCATGTGCAGGGGGGTTGGACTCGATGACCTCTGAGGTCCCTTCCAACCTTAAGGATTCTATGATTAGACCTTGAAGTTCAGAAGTTTCAGACTATAGCTAGACTATGGAACAGCCATGTTTTGCAATCTTCATCAGAATACCCATTTTATGTTAAATGAGTTCAGAGGCATCTGAAAGCTGTGCACCTGATTTCCAGATATATATATTTTTAAGAGCAACTATTAAATTTGGAAAGTGGACAGGTCTTTGAGGAAAACATATCCTCTATCCCCACTGAAGTCAACATAAGCTGACAATATTCTGTCCCTAAATATCAGGCTAGATTGTTAAAGATTAAAAGACAGACATGTTCAGAGAAAAGATGCTTCGGGGCAAATGATTCTTTGTCAAAGGCCTGTGGACAATGTGTTGTCCTCAAGATCCTTGCTCTTAATAACTGGAAATGAAAAAAGGAAGGAAATGTTTGTGATAAAATTCCCTTCATATTACGATAAGTCCCCTCCATATTTCCCAATTGCTTTCGTTATGCAAATAAACTTCCAAATAACAAATAGTTCTCTCAACTTGGTTTGTGTAGGTGATAGTCAGATAGCACTTGCTGAACCTATTGTCTGTCAAAATAGAAGTGAGTTCTTTGGTGCTCCATGGATACTATTCCCTCCATGGGCAATGCAGCAGTGCCAGTTGGTGGTGAGAGGAGGATGGATTGATTCTAACTGGTGTCTTATTTTCCACTCTGAAGACTATGCCAAAAAAAAAAAAAAAAAAAAAAAAAAAAAAAAGGAAGAAAAACAAAAACCTGACGTAAAAGAAGTGAAGTTTACAACATTTGCTGTGCCAAGAGCATCTGCAAGACTTACTGCAGCGCATCTGATGCGCAGCAACTTATCTTCTGTTGGAAACTTATCAGAATCTCAGTGTTCTGTCTGCAGCCTTTTTTCAGGTACCAGCTATGCAGTTCACATACTCTCTTAACACAGATAATTTAGGAAGGCCCTTGTTTTTTTTTCCCAATAACAATCCAGAGATCTCTCTGTGACTCCAGAACAGTGTATGCAAAAGACAGCAACAAAAAGAGAGGAAAATAATTTTGTAATGCACCTGTGTCAATTAAAGATGTGGTACAAGACCACTTGAGTAATTTAAGAATACATTTTTTTTTGTTGGTCATGATTATGAAATCCAAAAAATACACTGGATTTTCTAAACTTCTGATGTGAAATAAAATCTAGGAGCCATACAATATTGAACTCTTTTGATACCTGACCAAAAATATGAGATGATAGATGGTTAGAGTATAGAAACTTTCAAAGAAATAAATCAAAAGTTAATCATAGCATACTATTTTTTCTCAGTTATCAAATGCTTGTTCATGATTTCTAACTTTAATGTTTTGACACCTACATTTGCTTTAAGCATATACTTTTAAGAGTTGACGTCATCTCGATAATAACATATATCCCTTCCAAATCTGTAACTTTTTCACTTATACATCTCAGAGCTCTTTGCTAAAGAGGTAAATATCAGTATCATCGTGTAGCTCACAAGGGAGCTAAAGTGCTGGGACAGGGCAGGGTTAGGACGAGGGTTAGGCCTGTGGCAGAGTTAGGACAAGACATGGGATCTCCTATATTCTAGGAGAATTTTTGCTTGAATATCTTTCATAATCTTCATGTAGGATCATGGAGAGGGACATACTATTTTAATTTTTTTGTTGGTCTGTGAACTGCTGATCTTGAAAAGCAGGCCTTAAGCTGTGGGCTCAAATTGTGCAAAGCATCACTGATTTTTATTGTTTACATAGTGAAACATGGTGTCTCCAGTTTGGGTTTTAGCATTTTTTTTTTGCATGTGAAATTTGGAGCAAAACTAAGAAATATCTTAAAAAAAAGAGAGAAAACAGACTGAAAATATGATTGTGGAATGAAAATATCCAAGCCTCGCTCAATTTTGTGCTTTACCTTCCTTCTGGATAAAGAAAACACAAGCAGTATGCAAGTGAATCAGTTCTATTCAGTAGAGAATTCTGTGTTCTCAGTTCATGTCATGAAGGAAATGAAGATAGAGGGCATGTTATGACAACTCTGGCAGGCAGTGACTGATTTTTTAAAATGTTTTTAAGTTTTATTTTATTCCTTTACTGTATTTGAATTGAACCTTTCAAACCTACTTTCCTATGTAAACCAGTTTCTTAAAGAGTTGCCTTGACTGTCTGATGTGAAACTCAAAACCTGCGCTTGACTTTTGGCTAATACATCACATAGTGCTGAGATGACGCTCCTGTCCAGATGGAAGTACTCAGTTCGTTGTTCATCCATCGTGGTCAGAGTGTGTCCTGGGGGTTGGCCTGTTTGGTCTATCTTTGCTTCTCTTCTTTTGCCTGCATGGGTAAATAGTTTCTAGTGCCTGCATGATAACTAGGGCTTTACCCTAACATATAAGTCTGCCTGTGCAAGTTTTTTATTGATAACATTCTTTTAACTACCATTTATTAGCAATCAAGCCATAACAAATTAATGTTGTCATTTTTTCTGTGAAATACAATTTTCTCATTTTAAAACAGAGAAAGGGTTTTGTAAATCTGTTATGGTTTTGGACCTTACACTCAAATATATTTACTCACATGTGTGCATATATATATATTATACTTACATATAAAATCCGTGGCAGAGGAGAAGAAGCTCTCAAATTTGGGGCTCTGAAGGGCTCTGTTAAGTTGAGGAGGGGATTTGCTTTTTTAAGGGAATAACTGTCATGGTCATTCTCTTTTTCATCACATTTATTTTCATGAAGCACCCGTTACAAATGCATATCTTTAAGACGTATGAAAACCATTGCTGTTAATTTTATGTAGGATAGATCACAGAGCAGGTAATGAAATTAGGTAATCTGATTCCTGTTATTTCTTCTGCTAAGTGTTGAGGAGTGTAAAAACAAAAACAAGGAAACAAAACAAAAAATAAACAAAAAAAGGCCCAAATGTTTACAACTGAAGTAAAAATGTGATTTCCTATAATGAAATTATTCATAAATGGTGAATTGTGGAGAACAGTCTATAAGATACTGGTGTTAACAGATTGAGCAACGTCCCGTATGTATTAACTAGGCAGGTAGTGCCAAAGGAAGCAGTGCACAATTGTGAAACTCTGAGCTGTGTTTCTTGCTGACAGTAAGAAAATACACACACACACACAAAAAAAAATGTTTATAAATATGTGGCCTGTGCCAGATTTATGTGAGAGATCAGGTTAAATATTTCAATCATCACTATCGTAGAGTTATAACTTAATTGCTGGACATTGTGTAGAATTGGCAAAAGTACAAATGGTGAAAGGCTTTCAGCAATCTGAAGGATATAAGCTTAAGCTGTAATCTTTTTGACCTTTGATTTTAATAATTCTTTTATGTTCTAAACCTTTAGGCTGAGATTTGATGCATTTTCCATGTGCTTTTGAAAGAAGAGATGAATATATGGCTGTGGTGAACTTAATTAGCAGTACAGCAACTTTTGTTATGCTTTGTAATACTACATAGCGATCCAATTGAAAGAGGAAGAAAATTGTGGGTAAGCATGAATAAATAAGGAAGTGATTAGGTTATATGAAAACTGTTTAGATACTGATGGAAGTTTCTGTAATCTGCTAATGGCAATAAGTAAAGTTTAATTACTAATGCCAAAAATGGAGACTGAACCTGGAAAGGAGGGAATTTTTTTTCTGCTTATTACCACTTATGATTTTCTAAAAGCTATCCATATGGGTCCACTTGGTCTGGACTTATAGGCAAGTTGGTCTCCAGCCAGATTCTCCATCTCCTTGAGCTCACACCTCTCTATAGAGCTCTAATGTTCCCCTGAAGAGCACTTTTTTTTTTTTTCTTAAACTCTCTAATTTAGATTTGGCAGTTGGAGCATGATGGCGATTGAATGTTTTGAGAACGAGCAATAAATAAAGCTTTAAAACTCCCATTGTTTTGTCTCTCAGTTGCTGTGCTATGTGGCTGCATAAGCATCCGTAAGCTAATGTAGTGGAAATCAGATTGGATTACATCTGCTAAGGTCACATTTTGGTTAAGATTTCTTTCTTTCTTATTTTCTTTCTTTTTTGTTTCTTTCCTTTTTTTTCTTCTGTCACCAAAGCTCTAGTTTATCCTCATTTGTACCATAAATAGAGAAGTATACCACAAACAAGGGGTATTCTCTTTTTTTGAAACAATGTCCAACAAGAAATTGATTCAGGTAGGAAGGTAGAGCTTGGCTAATCAGAGCAGCCTACACCTACTGAAACATGATTTCACTTTTCTTATCCTCCTCATAAATGCCACGTAATCCTTCCCTCTTTTTCCACCCCGACAACCTGTTTTKTTGCCTCCGCCTGCTCAGTGTTTGATCTGCATGTCGTGTGCTCCGCGCAAGCCCCAAGAGACCACAGGGATTTGTACCTCTATCTAACAAGGTAAAAAGTGTACTGAGGAAAAAATGATGCATATTTATGGTGGGGCAGCATGTTCTCGATCTCCTGCAGAGCTTAGGAGGCAGCAGATGATAGTGACTGTCTTTTGGCTGCATGCAGTGAAGCTACTTTGGTCCCAGACTTGCTTCTGTGTCCCAGCTGTAATCCTGGGATCATACCAGTTATGGAGCTGCTTGCCTAATGCAGAGCAAGCAAGAGAAAGCATGTTTAGATCACCGGAAAAGGTGTGAAAGTTGAATCCTCTACCAGAGAAGAGTAGTGTTGGTGTGCAATGAAAAAGAAATTTTACTAACAGTGATTAATGAAATGACCTTCCTCTTCATTGTTCTCTGACCTTCCTCATGTAGTTTTTGTATGCGTGGCAAATGTCTTTGAGATGATGGTTTGCTGCTTTGCACAAGCCACATGCACCAATGCAGCCAAAAGGTAGTATTGCACTAGGTACTATCTGGTAGTAGTTGATTTTATCTGATTCATCCTCTGGATCAAAACTGGGAAGCATCAGGTTCTTTCTCCCTTAGCACGCTTCATAATACTTATTCATCCTTGAAGGGTAAATGTAAAGTATTATTGTGTTATTGTTATTAAAAGTTTGGCTCACCTTCCAAAATATGTGGACTTTTATAAAGTTTGCAGAATTGCACTGGAAATTTCACAATAGACTTTCTTGTAAAGTTTCTGACCTTTTCTTCTTCTGATTGGGCTGCAACAGCCATTCTTATAGTATTCTGGGAATTCTCTTTCTTGTTTTGTTTAGAAGCAGGAAGAGCACATTAATTTTGGAGGAGGGTCAAAGAATTGCACTTTTTCTGAAGCTCAAGAAATAGTTCAACCAAGGTTTGAGGGAGAGCTTTTGTTTTACATTTTCTTCCTTTCCTTTAAGGAGTCTTATTCGTTCCAACACAGTTTGTAATTGGAGCAAATGATGGCAGCAGGGGAAAACAGACTGACCTGTAGTGGAGGGTAGGTCAAGTACGTGCTGTTGCATTCCCCGTGCCTTCTGCCCGCAACATCTAACCCCTCTTCCTTCCCACTTTCCACCCTTTCTATCTCCCAGTAGATGCTACCTAAGGAATGAGTGTTGTTGATGCTTTGCTTTGCTCCTCCTTCAGCCAGGATTAAGCAATCCTGTGCTTCGTGCAGTGTTCTTCTGGAAAATGTTGAGGTTTGCATTGTACCACCTCTGCTGCTTTCAGCTGCTGAGCCACTCCAGTGCTCCGAGCCTGCTGAGGTTAATTATATTATACAGCTACAAATCCTGTTCCAGAATAAAGCTGCTTTGAGAGAGGAAAAAAAGGGTTTATTTATTTATTTTTTTTCTGGAGAAGAAAGTTGTTTGAAAAAGACAGTGTCAGCGTAGCTATAAAACTTCCTAGGTCTTCCATGGTAACATGCCATGTGGATGCTTTTATTTTCAACAGCCACCATTTTGTGGTTTCCCTTTCAAAGTACAAGTAAAACAAAGTAAAGATGCACTTGGTGTGAAAAAAACGCGTCCACGGAGGAGTGTTTTTTTCTTGGTTGCAGCATAGCTCTTAGGGCAGAAGGACTCGCTGACCATGAGCTTGGCGGCTGCTTCAGCACCACTGCCAAGGGTGGTGTCCGAGTGTCATGTGGAGGCTCCAGCTGTGTCAGCAGAGGACATCTGGGCATCTATTAAGGACCCGCCACAGCACTGTGCCTGATGAGTGCAGAAACAATAGATATGAAGGACTGGGTGAGAACAACCAGGACAGATAATTCAAATATCTGATATTACTCTCAGGCTGAACTGATGTGTCTTTTTCTTTCAGGACTAAGGGCAAGTGGAGGGACCACAGGTATCATMAATAGTTTTGTTTTTGCTTGAATTTTTTTAAGGGGAATAAAACATATTCTTCTTAACTTCCAACAATTTTATATTCCATAAGATTCTCTCCTGTAWGTGGAAAGATTCAGTGATTAATCAGGAAATCATTTAATTTTTATTTTGCTGTTTTAAAATGCCTGGGGATAGATGGTTTGATGGATATTGATTGCCTACATTGAACAGAAAAACAGTTCAAAAAAGATGGAAAGCCTCAGAAAAGCCTGAGCTAGACTGCCTGAATTCTGTGCACATAAATAATAAGCTTTTGGTAAAGCCCCAAGGCTACAAGGTAAAAACTGCAAATCCTGATAAATTAGCTATAAATTATGTTCCTCAGAATAGATGAGTACAGACTTGGAACTGAAACGTTTTTAACAGTCCATTAGCCATTTGCTTTTTCTTGAAATCAGAGGAAAAAGCACATCAGTCACACAAACAAAAATATATTAGTATGTTTTCTGAAACTGTCAGATTTTTTCTTCTAATACTTTATAGAGATGGCTTAGGAAAATGCTGATATGGCCACTTACTTTGGCTGCTGGACCCTTTGCTCTACTAGCAGGATTTTGCATTTTCTTCTGTATTCAGAATCTTCTACCTCCTTTTCTATCTGAGTATCTTCTAGCATAATATTAAGCAATGAGACTAACATACCTCACATTTGCTCTTTTTCTTATCCCTTCTTGAGGAATAGATTGATATCTTCTGAATAGTATATGATTTCATAGTTTTGCTTTTGGGAATGTTTATGTTACTTTAGGTCTATACTGGCAAGGTAAGGTCAAAGATATTTGTGTTCACATATGTTCAAAAGTGGTGAAAAGGAATGAGGTGCTCAGTTCCTGTAAACCAACTTTTTAGCTTCCACATGTCCATACATGTTCAGACTTCAGTTTGTGAGAGTAATTTCCATGTCTTGTGTCTCCATTAATTCCATGCTACATGGTGCTGAATGCTGATTTATCCAAGCTATAGTATTTTGCATGAGGAAAGATAGGATAAATATTCTCTGAAGTCTTTATTATCTCAGTATTTAGATGCTACTTTGGGTTGATGTTGTATGATGTTGTATGTGTCAATGTTGTTGAATACACTCAGTTATTTTGATATATACAGTGTGTGATTAATGAAAATGTTAAAATAATCTCTTGGTAGACACAAGGCATTTTCAGGGAAGGTACTACTGTGATTCTGTTATGAAGTGAACATGGCTTGTTGATTCATACTGATACCAATTGATCTTTGCTATGAAAGCGTCTGCCTTGGCAGTCCAGACCAGGGTGAAAGACTTCCTGCCAAAACCTTTTAACCCAACCCAATACAAAAAAAACAGTGAAAATATAGACTCTCCAGTCATTTCTAATGCAATAGTGGTCTTTTACTTTGTTTGAAATGAATCCTTCTCAGCATCGCTATAACTTGTCCTGATTCCATTCTATTTCTGACAAATTACAATAGGTACTAGGTCATGTGAGAGTTTGTATGACAAGCATTGGGCTAGGGGCTGAGAAGGATGCAGTGATCAGAAGAGACTAAGGGGATTAAAGGGGAGAGTCAGGAGACTGAGGGGAAGGGATATTCCTTGCAAACTTTGTCAGCTCTTTCATAGATGCTGGTTCAGAGCAATAAAAAATGGTATCTATGGGTTTAAGAGTAGGTCTTAAAACCTTCTAGAGAAGAGGTGATGACTCCTGCCAAACATTAGCATAATCTGCTTGAAGATAAAATGTGTGGAGTGCCTTATAAAGTTAAAAAGTTTTGCTCCTTTAAACTGCTATATTGTTACTGTATAGCCTAAAAAATACAGCTACTCAGTCATTTCCTTAACTAAAATTTCTGTATTGAAAACATTCTTTTGGTTAAACTAAGCATGGTTGACAGATAATACGACTACATAAAGAAAAATAATTACCATATTTTTGAAAGAAAAAGAGAGTCCTTAATTCATCTTCCTGCCTCTTGTATCCTGGAGGCAGCAACGAAAGAGTTTTAAAATCTTTTATTTAAGTAGCATAGAAACCAAACTATGTTTACCTGTTCTTTAAAGTTAGTTTTCCAGGCATTATGGCTATATCCACAAACCATCCACGTTTGCCTTTGTGGCAATGTGATTATTGCTCATAAAAGTAGTTTTAATTGAATGCTTATGTCATGAATGGCCTGTAGCATGCTTGAAACTACATACCTCTATTTATATGACTATAGTTTATGTTTTAGAGCTCCCTATATAACAATACTTGGAAATTACTAAAGGTTTTTTGCTATTCAGCAGGGTGACTTTAAAAGATATTACTGTTACTTCAGACTGTTGGCATTGTTGCTTAGGAATAAAAGCTTACAAAAATTATTCCTTCCCTCTTTCAAAAAAGCCACATCTAAAAAGGTCACAAAAGGAAACACACAATTCAAATAATCTCTTTGCTGTATCTAAGATTAACTTGGACACAGATGTTTCAATTTATAGTTTGATCTGGCGTAATACATACATTTAACAAAATCCTGTTTTGTATTGCTTCTATAAACACTAACGTCCGATAAAAGCACGTTGGCTTTTCTGCCATCTACTTGAATCAGAAACCTCTGAGCCAGTGCTTGGAAAGCAGCTTTCGATATTTGAAGGCTTAAATTAACTCTTTCTGCATTTGGCCAGAGATTTTCTTAGCATTTTCCCTGCTTTTCGAACAGCAAATCCTTTTGCGGTTTTCTGAATTTGAGCTGCTGTAGATAATTATTAGACTTTGTTCTTGCTGCACTTAAAGATGAAATGATTCAGCACTGTGCATTACTGCTCATTTCCGGGCCACACTGTAACCATTAAATTTCCACGATACTATCTGGGAAATTATTGACATTATTAATACAACATGACTACAATGTTTTCCCCCTGCTGTTTGCCAGGCATCAGCCCACCTGTCTGTAAAGGGAAATGACTTTGGCATGATCAGAATCTTTATSGAAGGTCGTGAATAAGCAGCTTTGTTCTTTGATGCCATCTCTTTTTGCCAAAAGCCATTTTCCCTTTTCCTGCAAGAAGTATTACCTCAAAAAATGAATTGCTTCCTCAGAATTACAAATGCCACTCCGGGTGGGATGMTTTTTATATCCCAAATGTGAAGTTACGTAACTTCTGCTGGGGTGTATCCAAGACAAATAAGTCTACCGTAGGAAACAATTAGGATAAGTAACACGGAACAGTACAGTAACCACTAATGGAGAAGGGTACAGCCACCAGAAAAATATCTGACGGGCAGATTGCAAATTTTGAGAATGCTGAATATCGTATCCAACCTCTTGAGTTTATCTTCACAGTTCATTTGGCAYCTGAAATAAAGAGGTAGATATTGCTGTATAAACAGGTTTTGACATGTTTTAGTAAATATGCCTGTGTTCTATCTATGTCCTGCCTTTCTGTTGTCATTTCTAATGCTGGAGGTGTTAATCTTGCGAGCACTCCCAAGAGTGGTGCTTCTTACTCTGTGCAGTTCTGCTCATCTTGGTAGCTTCTACATTTGGTAGTAAGGGCAAGTTGCGCTTTTATTCTCTCATTTAGGACATGATTACAGCCTTTATGAAAGTTTAGGCAAAAGTCCTRTCACCAAAGGGAAATGAGGGAAACAACAAATCAGGAACCAATGAATGAAAGAATATTGGCCTAACTCAAAAATAAAAAAAAAATGGAATCTGTAAGAGACTATATTCCTGCAGCGATTTTAAACCATACTTGTTTAGATGTGTTGCTGAAAATAAAAAGACAAGGAATTAAAAGTTATCCAAAATGCATCACAAAACTTAGGAGTATAACTTCAATAGGTCTCTGCTGTTAATTTACATTACCATGCAGCCTGTCGGGAAGACCAAAATTAAGGTAGGGCCTTCCAAAACACAAAAAACCCCCAACTTCCTCTTGTTAATAAGTCACGGATATCCTTCATGGCCACCTCTAAACCCCAATTAGGAGATGAATCTTCTGAACACATCCGCCCAACACAGACAGCAGGAATGGGCCTAGTGCAGGAGGCAGCCAGGATGCACACGGGTTAGCATTGGAAGCCAGGCAGATGTTAGTGTAAATTTTGCTGATGTCTACATCTATCCTTTGAAAAATGAGGGTGGCCTTCTGTTTCAAGTCACCTTATATTTGGGCCAGTGCSGTAGTTCTCGGTAAATCCATGAGAACATCCAGAGTCTGCAAGGATAAGCCACAATGAGGTAGAGAAGAAAGCATTTAAAATTTGTTTTGGCAGAAATTGGTTAATTAAGTCTGTTTAGCATTACACAAGATCTTAGCTTGGCTGACTGACTATCTTTGTTAAATATGTGGCTTCCCAGGAGTAAATCTGGATGAAATGTCTTAGCTTTGTTTAATGCCCTTTTTTTTTTTTTTTTTTTTTTAATAGGAAAAACAAAAACAAAACAAAACCAAAAAAAAGAGCAATTGCGTACATTTAACTGAAGAAATATATGTGTTTGTACTTTCCCATGAAACCACCTTTTCCACAAATTAAAAATCTATGAATGGAGCTGTTGGTTTTAGATCCCATGTTAAGGGAAAAGGAAATATTTCCTTTATGTTATAGTCTATCACCCTTAAGATAAGGAACATAGATTGTCATAGCAAATGCTGACTGTGATGCATTAATGACAGTGTTTTAAGACTGTATATGAAGAGGAACAAATCAAAGCCCTCTCCAGTGTCTTAAACAGATGACTTGGGACCTTTGCCCCACATAATCTTCATGGATTCTAGCAGTTAGACTTGGGTTAAGTAATATCTCTTCTATTATTAGTCAAATGTTTAAAGTAAATTTGTTGAAGTTGTGGGTAGTATTTTGTGATTGTATTAAGAATTTCCTGGACCAAAAGCCTGATTCTAGACAACCAAATAGGCTAAGAGGGTATGTAGAATATGTTAGAGTTGCAGAAAACTGTCCTTGAGGACCTGCCAGTTATCTTTTCACCTGAATACTACATAGGCTCTCTTTTGCAGACAGAAGACTCAAGTAGATCCAAATTCTTTTTTTTTTTTTTCTCCAAACTATAGTAGTAAACTGTGGAAACACAGAAATATTTTAGCTTTAAAGGAAAATAGCATAAACCTATATTTTCTGTCTCAAAATATGATTGTAAGTATAATTTACAAAAATCTTTTGTACAACTCTGCATTGAGTCTTTGTTCTTAAATTCCATCTGTTAAAATTGCTGGCATGCTTAATGTGAAGAAAGAAACTACAAGAAGTGATTTAAGGACTTTTCAAACTAAAGAATATAACAAATTGGTAATCACAAAATATGTCACTGCAAAAATCTTGTGTCATTTATTCCTGTGGTCCTTTTTGCTCATATGCATAGAAGGCAAATATCTGTCTTTTATGGCAGTTGTGAATTATTAAAAAACAATTATGGCTGATAAAATTTTCTTTTTCCTGATCTTTACCTGTTGCTTATTTCCTTTTCCTCTGCTTCCTTCATCTGAAGGATATCTTTGGGCTAAGCGCAGCGTATGAACGAGGATTGACATTAGTCTGAGTTTCACTGTGGGGCAAAACAAAGGTCCGAGTTTTGAGCCTGATTCTTAGGATCAAAAGATGAGGAAGGAAGCAATGCTACTGTTACTAAACAGTTGTAAAGCTTTTAACATTACCTTTTACAGCAAATAGATGTTCAACTASCTGTACAGATTTATGTGAGTTGCACGTACACATCCAACATCCACTTCTATCATACTGTAACGCTGAGCAAAGTCTTCGCTTAGGCTGTATTTCATTCAACACTCACTTTGGGAAACCTGGCCCATCATACATCTTTAGCTTGGTTTCTCTTCTATTTTTTTTCTATTTTATTTTTCTTACTCAACATAATGGTCAAATTATTGGAAATAACTTGCAGTAAAAGTGAGTGCAGTAGTATAAGAGTAGAAGTCGATCTCTAAATGAACAAACTATTCTTGTAATACTATTAGTTGCAAATGTAAAGGTAATGAATGGCTGCTATAGTCTATTTTCCATCTGTTTTTAGCAGACTGTTTATCTTTCATTTTCCAAAATGCTCTGGTATATAAGAGCTCATTTAGCAGGCTTGTTACTTTGGTAATTGATGAAACACTACCTTTTTCTGTGTATACATCTGTGGAGCTTTTTGAATTGTCATTGTGTCACCATGCTTAGGACAATAGTTTGAGTTAAAGCCAAAGATAGCTTTGACTCATTTGGTATCAAGGTACTAATGAGCTCTGCAGACATTTCAAATACAGTTTTTCCCTCTTCAGCCAGGTGTGGCTTAATCCAGTCTATTTTTCCCATAAGCAATATGATGTCCAATATGTAACTTTCCCCTTGTACTGCAAAGAGTCTTTCCAAAAGCTTATAGTCATGGTTTTTGCARTACAGAAGAGTTTTTTGCTGATTTTTCTTTTCCTCATCTTAAATTACTACCAATTTCCACTCTGAAAATCTGATGGCTTGAGAAAGACTATTTTTTTCCTCAAATTCACAGATCATGAACTGTACTATACTTTTTCTCTGTGTTTTATAGCCATAGAACTTGCTATGGATAAAAGACTGTTTCTACAGAGTTTATACAATTTGATGGCTTGAGAAAGAGGTTTTTTTTTTTTCTTTCCTCAAATTCACAGATCATGAACTGTGCTACACTTTTTGTGTGTATATTTTCTAGCCATAGAACTAGCTATAGACAAAGGAAAAGACTGTTTCTACTGAGTTTATACTCAGGGATCTTTTCTTTTTCTAAATGCTGTCGACAACAAAGTGAACAAATTGCATTCATGTTCTAAGGAAAGAAAATGAATATTTAATACTGTAATAAAAGCACTGATTTAATTAGAAGTAAATTTATCAGGAATTCACTCTGATGTGTCAAGTGGAAGCATGTAGGTTTTTTAAAAAAAATCTTGTATAAATTTTGATCACACATGCTGCTGCTACTTAGAGAATGTATGCATTTGCATGTTCTGCCCTTGGTCTGTTTGAAGCCACMTAGTTAAACTGTAAGATTTTTCGCTAGTAAAAATCCTTGTCCGTGTATCATGGGTGCTCTGCTCCAACTCCTGCAGAAGGATGCCAGTTTTTCCTCAGTGTTTCTGATTCATTCTGCACAACACAATTTTGACTGTCTTGAATTGCCAGAAAGCCTCAGTTCTGCTATTTTATGCAGTTGGTAAGTTTTCTCAGTAAAAAATGTATAAGCTTATTTTTTTTTTTAATTAGATGTTTCCTATGTAGCCAATTAATTCCTTTTAGAAAATATTCTGGTTACAGACTTCATTTTCTACAAAGCCACCCACACTTATACTATGATTTTTTTCTGCAAGAGTGTGGCAGTGCCTTCAGCATCTAAACCAATGCCCTACCTTGTGCCTTTGCATTACTTCCCATTTTTTCAGTGTTTTTAGACATTGAGATTCCAATGGTTTTATCCAGATGTGCTACCTGTGACTTCACTCTGCTTTCTCCATTCTTGTTAAGATTAYGGGAGAACATCCCAGAACGTGACTAGCATGTGTCCCATGGACCACAGTTTTCAACTTTCTAGTAACAGTACATCATTCATTTTTTTTTGCTAGCACATTGATTTCTCAAGAGGAAGACTGCTATCCCAATGGACTCCTTGATCAATTCTTACTCATAGCACCATGCTGCCCTTAGCTATCCACCTATTACTGAACAATGAGGTGTCCTATGTGGAAATGCATGTAGCTGTAGAGACAATGGTGATGATGCTTCATTATTCTTGTTCTTAGTGCATGTATTGGTACTTGGGACTGACACAATGTTTTGAAGATCCATTTTGCCCTTTTTGAAGAACTGACTTTGATAAGTATTTTGTGTATCTGTGGCATCCAATTACAGGCTGGGACCTGCAATGATAATCCAAATATACTACTATAGCAAGCATTTGTCTGGTTTTATGCCTATGTTTTGGTAGGTAGGGCTAACTTAGATTGTTATGTAATCTGGTTAGGTATTTCTTGGATGTTTCTCCAACTATCTTTCCTGTAGTACTGTCCTTTAGAGTGTTAAATGTGGCAGAGAAATTTCTTTCATTCCTCCTCTGCCAGCCATCCAGAATGACTGATACTTAAAAGGACTGTATGTAAAAGCATCTTCAGAGTACTGAAAATCTTCCCAAGGACCTCAATATATCAAGTATACTGCTATTCTTTAATTAACCACCTGTCTTGAATAACAGGAACACTTACTAAATCAAAATAACCTCACCTTATGTTTATTTTTCTGTGTTAAAGCCGTTATTTAGATTTTTTTTTGAATTGAAGGTGAGATGTTTCTTCGCAGTTCTGGTTCCTAATCTCAGTGACAATATTCACTGAWAAGAGAATAGCATGTCCTTTCCTTGGGTGGGGATGCATATTTGTGTTTTATTACAAATGTTTGGTTAACAGAAGCACAAGAAACTAAACCACAAAATCTAAAGAGGGAAGTTTAAATGTATTTTTTTATAGGAGCAGATCTGTAACAAAAACAATAAAATCCAGTGTTTAAGCTTTATAGAAATAATTTAATGACCAGCTGCAGCAATAAACACCTTTCCGTTTTGATTGGGTCTTAACTCCTCCATCCAATGATTAATTGCTCCGTGAAAGACAAACATATTACATTATTCCTTAAGTATAACATCCTGTTTTAAAGATTCCAATAGTGCAGTTTAAATGTTTTTGAACCTGTTCAGACTCTAAAAGGATATTTCAAGGATCTTCCATTTATCATTGCATACATTGAAGAACCAGGCAAGAACTGGCCAGTGTTTCCTTTCCTGTATTTTGCTTTATCCTTGCTCATATTTAAATTACACTTAGATAAAAAGTAATATTGTGTTGTTAGAAATTGTTTTCATTGGAAACACCATGGAAAGTACTGGATGAAGGTTGTATTTTCTATAAATTGTGGACAAATTAGAACTTTAAGTTCTTTAACCGGTTCCTATGCAGGATAGTCATGTGATTAGGGGGTGTTAGAGCCATACTCACAGCAGATAAAAGAACAGCTATTAAAATAGTGATTAATAGATTAGATAAACTAAATTTTATATGTTAGTTACAAGTGAAATGGTAATATTATATTTAAAATCTCAAGTTCATCTACTCCCCCTTTTACATGATTAAGAAAGGGAATTTACTTTTTCATGGTTGTGCTCCTTGTCACTGTCAAAGATAAGCAAGCTAACAGCTTGGACAGACTTATTTAGGGAACATTAAAAAGAGCCTGTATTTGAGTTTGTATCAAGAAATCTGTGGATGTATCTGAAGGATGTGCCTGTATTTTAAGTATGAACTCATGTTTGGTTTTTGACTTCTGTTTTGTTTCATGTTGCATTGTAACCTTAATTTGACAGCATTCTCCACTCCTTTGGATTAAAGCATTTGTTCTGGGATGATGCCTTTATGAAAGACTATCACAGTCTACCTCCTTCAGTGATCTGTCTGATCAGTCCACCCAGAGAAGCAGTAGAGCCCTGTGTGGGAATAGGGCATATTCAAGTCCAGGTCTGCTTATTTCTTTCAGTGGACTGTGGCTCTGAATGCTGGTGACGAGAGAATAATCGATGGTTAAGGCAGATTCCTTTGCAAAGTGAATTTGCAAGGAGTCGTTCCTTGCCTGCCATATTGTTGGATAAGCAATCCAAGAGCCTGGGGTGCGTGGAACTCAATGGAAATGTTTATGAACTCAGAAAAATGAGGCGCTAATATCAAGATCCAGAGCAGCTGGATGACAGCTTCTTACTGCAAGGCCTAAGTGTCAGCTGTCAGGTCTCTAGAGAAATCTAGAGCTTAAAAGTAGTGGCTAGTCACTGCTCAGTACCAGGAAGCTTGGTGTGGCTACACTGGCCACTGGGGGAAAAAGGTCAGGCTGTGACAATTCTCTTTACTCATTTCATTATCTGAAAGAAAAGATTTGATGGGCTTAAACTGCAGCTAGGTGAAATCAACCATGTTAAGGTTTGTATAATTTAAAGCAAATTTCATGTAAAATGAACATCAAATTCTTTATTTATCAAAGTACAACCTTTTAAAGTCAAATATCTAACGTTAGGCTGAATAATCTTTTATTAGTGGACTTTAAAGTCATATTTGTTTTACAATATTTACAATTTTCAGCATCAGCTAACATAATTGTGACTTTTTTTTTTCTCTTCAGAAGAATCAATTAAGCAATGCAAGTATGTATTGAAATATTTAGTTAAGGTTCTTGAAATTGAATTGAAATATTTAGTTTTAGGTTCTTGAGTAGTAAAATCTCAGTCAAACACTTAAATTATATCACAGACAAGGGGCCATTTTTTGTAACTCTCTTGTAGTTATTGACAAATCTGGACCAGTTTGGGACAAACAATACAATGTGGAACTACTTGATTTAGTAGTTCTCAAGAGAATACCCATCACATATTTAGCTGCTACTTAAAAGTACAAATTCCTTGTCATGAGCAGCTGTTTACTGGTTACGATCACAAGTGCAATATTATTTTGGGATTTCCTAAATAGGGGGAATTCAGTTAAAGTGGTGAAAATATGTAAACACRCATATAAGAAAATGAGAAAACAATCAGAAATAAAACTGAAGGAAATTAAGCAAGAGAAATGTCAGAAAAAGTCATAAATCTGGAAAGAAAAAAAATCAGTTCTTTCCAACTTTTTTTTTTGGTAGCTTTTTTTAGATATCCTATCATTTTCATGCTAGACCTTGGAGATTAAAATGTAGCAGCTTTCTAATGGTGATGTTGATCTCAAATGACAAATTTTGTTTTGAACTTCATCCTCTGAGTGCTGTGTAGTTGGCAATCGGCAAGATGCTCGTGGGACAACATGTATAGCAAGTGGCACTACATGTCTTATTTTATTTTTCCTCTGCCTTGTAAAATGTTTGGCATTCCAGTTATGAGACGGTATGTGTAGATAGAGTATATTATTCAAAAAAGTGATTCACTGAATTTTGATGCACATTTGTATTACTATGTGCAGAAATGATCCTGAAGGATATCTTGTCTTCTGTGGCAAAGAAAAGGTTAAAATAGGCTTTGTATGCTCTGCTTTCCTCAATGACGAGGTAACTGTTTCAGATCCTTGGTCTTTGGAAAAAGGGGTTTTTTTTGTATACTCTTTATTGAAAGTGTTCTATTTAATTCTGTTTATATACTTCCCATTTTTATGCATTTGTAATGGTAAAAGATCAGCTCCTTTTGAAAGGTGTAAAAAAAAAAAAAAAAAAGCCAAAACCACACACATATACACATTTAAGGCCTATTTTAGAATTTTGATCATTATAGAGATGCTTTTAGACTTCAAAGGGGTGCATGTTTGTATATGTTGTTAGGATCCTTGCAATCCTTGTTTGCTAGGCATGTTTCTGTCTGATAATTTTAGATGATTAAGAGCAATAGACTGTGGATCTATATGCAAACATATATATATAAAGCATTTCACTATTTCTGATTTCTAAAGATGTGTCTGAATTGGCATTCATTGATTCTTTCTGTGCAAGGCCACAGCAGATTTATCCACTCAGTACTATGCAACAGTAGTAGTATAAAATATAAATAGTTAAAAAAAAAAAAAAAAAGAAAAAGAGGCAGCTTCTTGAAAGGAGAGGGAAAAAATGCTCAAGATAAGTATTAGCCACATCATGAATCCTGTTAAGTAGTACCCAGAAGAGATGGAAAAATAAACTGACAACAATCAAATAAGTAAACATTTAAAGTAACTTTTATTTGTCTATTTTAATATTGTTCATTGTAAATACAATGTAAATATGATAGGTCTGAATGTGAGTCAGCCAGATTCCTTGTCCTGAAGCAGGTGCTAAAGGAATTGATCCAGTCTCTGAGGATTTTCCAGGAATTCCCAGGTGGCCAAGAGAAAAAAGAAAAAAAAATCTCATATTCCAGAAGTCCCTAATTTCCAATGGGAGGGGAAAAAAAA